>NW_028258358.1:16157205-16468235 GCF_053883595.1 Heterocephalus glaber | reverse complement strand
AGAAAAGAAGGGAATGGAATTAATATGAGAAAATTGAAAAATGGAAATGTCTTTGTAAATAGAGATGGATGGAGGGGTTGAAGGGAGGGCAGGGGAAGGGGGAAAAACAAGAACCAAGAGGGATTATGTAAAGTTGCAAATTTCCAATCATGAATGTCATTATATTGTATATCTAAAATGTACCAGTGATTAGAATGAATAATTGATAATGTGAAATAGGAAGAAAATGTCCAAAGCGATAGTGGAAGTGGGAGGTGCAGGGGAAAAAAAAGAAGGGAAAGGAAAAATTATGAGAAATGGAAAAAATGGTAACAAGGTCTTTGTAAATAGTGAATGGTGGAGGGGGTGAAGGGAGGGCTGGGAATGGGGAACAAATAAGAACCAAGATGCATCATGTAAAACAGTACAAGTTCCCAATGAGAAATGTAAATATATTGTATACCTAAAATGTATCAGTAAAAGAATTTAAAAAAAATACAGTATAACATTATTTTAAGGCACACATGTGTGAAATATTTGTAAAACTTGATAAAAAGAATAACTGCAAAGATCTTTAATACCAAAAGTACTGATATGATAGAGATTTTTAACTATAATTAAATTTTTATTTGAAGCAGTAAACAAAAACCTTTTGAGAAATATTTATATTTATTGAATATAGAAAAATTCTAAATAGCCTATTACAGAAGACATCTTAGTAGAAAAGTTAAGTTTTTGAATAAATAGCATTAAAATATTACATATGGAACCTTGCTCATTGTATTGAAGCAGTATTTAGGGGAGCACTTACATTAGTGTATACACAAACCAGAAGAATAGATAGGTTAATGCTAATATCTTAAGCAGTTATCTTAATATATTGCAGAAAAGACAAGTTAGTAAACTGAAAAAATTGAAGAAACAATTTATGGAAAAGCAGAAATTGTAAAATAGAAAATGAAACAAATAGAATCATGAAATCAAAAACTATTTCTTAGAACATGAAAATTGAGAGATCTCTGGACAGAGAAAAATTTTCTAAAAAGAGAAATATGTCAGTAATACAACCTTATTCAGATATTTAAAAAGATAATAAGAGAATGTTATAAACACCTACATGCCAACAAATTTGAAATGGATTATGACCATTAATCATGGCATGTCATCTTTATGGAATTAAAAAATGGCTAGAATAGAAAAAAGGGAAAGGAAAAATTATGTATTTGTAGGTAAGAAAGGTCGGTGGGGGTGAAGGAAGGACAGGAATTGGAGAAAAAATAAGAATCAAGATACATCATATAAAGGCACAAGTACCCAATGAGAAATGTAAATGTATTGCATACCTAAAATGTACGAATAAAAGGATCTAAGGGGGAAAAAATGCCTAGAATATTACTAATTCACCATTCTTGAAGTTCCTCTAGGGAGTTTTCAGGGATGACTGGCAGGCAGGCCAGCAAACTGAGGGTGGATCCACTTGGTTTATAGGTAGCAGCAAATGATAAGCTTCTGACCTCGATGGAGTAAAGAAGAAAGCTGCTTATGACTTGCCATCCAGGAAAGAGAGAGAATGGAACAGCCAGGAGGAAGATATACCCATCCAGATCATTCCCCCAGTAAACCACACTAACTTCATCCCGGCTCCCAATACCATTCTCTGCTGTTGAATTTAGTAGTGGATAAATTCACTCATATGTACAGCACCCTTATAATTTAATCAACTTTCAAACACTTTAGGCTTTGGGAATATGTGCCACATCTAAACTGTAACATTCAACTCAAAACCCCCTAAAGACTCATGTTGATCTCTTTATGCAAAAAGCATTTAGTCTGTCTCTGTAACCAAATTTTTAAGAGTTCCAATATTGCTAAAAAATCCAAGTCCATAGTCTCCTCTGAGACTCAAGGCAAACACTTTTGAGCCTATAAAAAATCCAAAAGAAAGTTTAATACTGCCAATATGTAATGCAGCGGGTAAACATTCCCATTTCAATGGGAAAAATATGGATATAGGAAGGAATTAAACTCAAGCAAGACCAAAACCCATAAAAAATTAAAAAAATTTGAATGTGCTCTAGAAGTTCTCTGTGCAACATTGTGCTTCCAATTGGTAGCACTTTATTTTACACTTACAAAACTATTAAGAGGATGATTTTTATCCCTTTTATATCTCCCCATTAGTTTTCTTTAAGCAATATTTTCATGTACATATTCTTAGGTCACTGAATACTGATATTCGTTTGATTTCTTCTGTTTTCTAATTTCTGATTCTGAATAATCTTCCTGGAAGGATTTCCTGGGGTTTATCAATCTTGTAAATGTGAGACACATTAGAACTACGCTTCCTTTGAGCTTTGGCCTAGAATATTCTATTCGTATTGCTGTTTTACATCTTTATCTCTTTATCCTAAAAGACATTTATATTTTAATGTCTGAAATAGCCCATATTGTCTCCTGCTCTAAGAACTCTGTATCCTCCCCTGCCCCAGGTCCAGTTGACAAACCATCAAGTGCCCAACTTCAAAACTTGTGCATCACCATCAACTGCTCCATATCCTTCTACTCTTACATATAATTATTTCATAAATAAGTTCTTATGTAAATAAAGAAAATTATTGCATCTTCCTGCCTCAGAAATAGCTCATCTTTGAAAAAACTCTACTGGATGTATTATACATGCCTGAATTTAAACTACTGAAATTTTCTGGATAATACAATTTTCTGTATATAGGATGATTTGTGAGATTTCAGTTTAATTTTAACTTACCTTTAATTTATCATTCAGGACTACCTAAAAATCTACCAAGTTTTTCTACTAGCCTCACTTTCCCCTTTCCTGTGTAAATATGTTTTTACTCAGAGTCATCACATCCCTCTTTTCACATTCATTTTTGAAGATACAGATAATTAGGGTGTCCATTCCTTGAAAATAATCATGGTCCTATCCCATTCCCAAATATGTGAGAATTTTAATCTGGTTTTCCTTTAATTTTATTGTGGTGTGAATGCTTATCATTAGATCTTTAACAAATTTTCAGTGTATGTTATTGTTGATTATAAGCACAATGTTATGCAGAATATCTCTAGAGTGTGTCCATCTTGCTTGATTGAAACTTTATATATATTGAGTATTCCCATCTTTTCCTTCTGTGAAATCTCTAATAACTACCAATATTTTTTTCATTCTGTAAATTTTACTCTCTTAGATACCTTCCACAATTGGAACCAAGCAATACTTGTCTTTCTATCACTAGCATAACTCCAAAGTTTATTCACTTGTATATTGAATAACTTTTTTTAAGTCTGAATAGACTTGAAGAATAGTCTTCCACTGTGTTTATATACTATATTTTCTTTATCCATTCTTCTATTTGTGGATAGTTAGATTGTTTGTACATATAGGCTATATTCTATAGTACTGCAGTGAAAGAAGTAGTATTAAAATCTCTTCACAATATGATCCCAATTTCTTTCTTTCTTTCTTTCTTTCTTTATTTATTTATTTATTTTTTTTTTGGTACTCGGGATCAAACTCGGGTCCTTGCGTTTGCACAGCAGGTGGTGAAACCACTGAGGTAAATCCCCGGCCCCTGATTCCAATTTTTTAAACAAAACATTTATTGATACATTATAGATATACATAATGATAAATACAATTACTGAATCATGTAGGGTTTTGTTTTTGCTGTTGTTGATTTTCTTTTTTGAGGAATATCTGTGCTATTTTCCATATTAGTGGTACAATTCTTTAACCCCAAAACTAAGTTCAAGTGTTCTAATATTTCTACATCCTGGTCAATCCCTGTTGACTTTGGTGGTTTTATCAAATGATGGCCATCCAAATATGTGTGAGGTGATATCACTTTGTTGTTTCTATTTGCATTTTTCTGATGATGTGTGATGTTAATTTTTTCATATACCTGTTGGCCTCCTGGATGTCTTCTTTGGAAAAATATCTGTCTATGTCCTTAGCTTTTTATTTGAATTAGTAATTGTGATTTTTTTAACCTGTGATATACTTAAAATTATAGGAGGAAACATTTTCTTCATGAACTTTTGTGTAATAGTTACAAACAAACAATATAACAACCAAAAAATGGATTGCAGCAAAAGAAATGGTGGTGAATTTGAGTATGTTGAATTATGGAATGAAAAAGTAGACAAACGTGGAATGTGATGGACACAGAAGAAAATGATGAGACCTACTTGTCATAGTTCTTACAGTCAGCATTCAAAATTCGAATTTAAAGTTTATGTCATAAGTATTTTAGAAGCCTAACAAGAGATGCTAAGAAAATTAATGAAATTCAACTCATCAAAATAATATAATTCTTACTAATTATTATTTTTGCACACCTGTAGAGTGAATATTGTCCAAAATTAATTAGATTTAAGTAAATTAATTGTGCAATCTTAGAAATAAATTTTAGAATTCTCATGTTTTTAAGAAAAGAAAAAAGAAAACTATATCATATACAGATATATTAAAAGAAGAAATACAAAATTTACATACAATATTTGAAATGATACTTTAAAACCAACCATTAAAAATGAAAATACAGAAGATTCATTAAAAATGAAAAGAAAATACAGTAATATTTTAGTTTATTTTTAAATAATTTTAAATTGGTACATATTTGCAGTAGCTACTGAATGTATTGTGGAGAATTTGTACACATACGTCTTAACTCTTTTCCCCTACCCTTCCCACCCCTGCTCCTTCCAACTTTTGGCCCTCTTCGCATTCGCAAAACCTCTGTTCTCATTTTTCATCACTTTAAAATTCCTTTTCCCTCCTTCCCTCCCCACTCACTCAATCTCTTGCTCTCATTCCATTTGAAAAAGATCTCTTTATATCCTATTATCTTTTGTTTTGCTCTTTACTTATATTTTGGGTTTCTCATATAAGAGAAATCATGTGATATTTAAGTTGTGTATATAACTCACTTCACTCATTGTCTCAAGTTTATCTTTCTTTTTTCAGAGTAGTACTCCATTATGTATAAATATCACATTTTCTTTATCCAGTCTTTTGTTGTTGCTGCTTGAAGGATTTAGCTATTAAAAATTGTGGTGCCATAAACATAGGTATATGCATGTATCGATCACTGCAATATGGTGACTCTTTCAGGGAGATACCTAGAAGGGGAAGAGCTGGATCAAAGAAATTTCTATTTTTGATTTTCTGAAACTCTGTGCTGATTTCCATACTAGTTACATTAGTTTACATTCCCACCAACAATGTAGAAGGGTTTCTTTTTCCTCACAGACTCACCAGGACTTGTTATTACTTGGTTTCTTGATGATAGCTATTCTTTCTGAAGTAAAATGGAATGTGAGTGTCTTAATTTCCATTTCTGTAACAGTCAGAGATGTTGAGCATTTCTTCATGTATTTATTGGCCATTTGTACTTCTTCTGAAAAGTGTCTATCCATTTTTGTTCCCATTTTTTATTGAATCTTTTATTTTGGGGGCCTCTAATTTTTTGATTTTCTTTATATATTCTGGATATTAGTCCTCTGAGGAATATGAGGCAAAAACTTTTTCCAATTCAGTAGGTTATATCTTCATTCTCTTGGTTGTCTCCTTTCCTGTGCAGAAGCTTTTGAATTTGATATGATTTCTTATTTTAAAAAGTTAGATAAATAATAATTTATTGTGCTAAAGAATATCTTCTATAACAAAAATTTGGCATTTATAAATATCTGTGTATCAAATAATATAACATAAACATTGTGACCTAATGGAAATATATTTAAATTACCAATTTCTATTTATTTTTTGTCAAAATCTGTTTTTATATCCTCTTTCCTCTTTTTAAATTTCTTTTAACTACATTTAAATTTAAAAATTTATCTCCTGTTAATTTTGCTTATTGAATATTTGTCTGTATGTTGCTATTTTGGAGTTGCCTTATGGTTTAATCACTCTCTAAATTGATATATTATATAGTTTATTTTCATCATTTGAAATTTAAAACTGCATACCCCCATTTGCTCATCACAGTCTTTGGCATATTTTAATTATATATTTTCCTTCAACATGTTATAAATAACATGATACTATATATTATTGATTTGTGTGTTCTAAATTCAATTATTTAATAGGGAGATGTAAATACTTCTTAAATTTATGCATGTATTTACTGCTTACTATGTTCTTTTTAAATTTACTTCCATATTTTCAAATTGTTTTCATTTCACTTCTTCTTTGATAACTTAATCTAACATTTTTCCTATAATAAAAATGCCTCCACTATAAATTCGCTTAGCATTTTTATGACTCAATCAGTCTTATTTTGTCAATTTGGAAATATATTTCCTCTCTATGAATGATTCTAGGCTGATGTATGGGGCTTTTTAAATTTCAGTACTTTAAAGAACAGCTCTACTTTCATAAAATATTCATATTGTTTAAGGAAAAATCTGATGTCATACATCTATGTTCTCTGTAATGTTTTTCTTTTATTGCTTTTGTTTCCATTAAGTTGCTTTGTACATTTTAGGTATGCAATATAATAACATTCATCATTGGGAATTTTTATATTTACATTATATATCTTGGTTCTTAATTTTTCCCCATTCCCCTGCCCTCCTGTGAACCCCTCCACCCCTCCCTATTTACAAAAACTTTCTTTCCTTTTTTCCTTTTCTCATATTTATTTTCTCCCTTCTTTCCTCTCTCTCCTATGAGTCCCACTTCCCCTTCCCCTTTGGAACTTTCCTTCCTTTTTCACATTATCTATTATACAATTTTATCCTAATAAACACTTTCAGTTTCTTTCACCCCAAAAACTACTTAGTATTTACACATGTGTGTCCTATTTCACTTAACAGTATGGCCTCAATATGCATCCATTTACCTATAAAAGTCTCTAGTTTCTCATTCTTTATGGCTGAGTAGTATACCATTTTATTAAAAAAAAAAAAAACAACCCACATTTTCTTTATCCAGTCTCCAGTTGGTAAGCACGTGGACTGTTTTCAAGTTTTTGCTATTACAAATTGTGCAGCTCTAAACATGCGTACACATATATCACTGTGGTATGATTCTTTTAATTGTTTTGGGAAGCTAGGTCAAATGGAACCTCTAATCCTAGTTTTTTGAGATATCTCCATACTGATTTCCACAATGGTTCACCAGTCTACACTCCCACCAACAGTGAAGAAGGGTTCCTTTTTCCCCACAACCCCACCAGAATTTCTTATTGGTTGAATTCTTGATAGCAGCCATTCTTTCTGGAATCAGATGAAATCTCAGTATTGTTTTCATTTGCATCTCTTGAATGACCAGTGATGCTGAACACTTTTTTATACATTCATTTGCTGTTTCTACTTCTTTGTCTGAGAAATGTCTGTTCATTTCACATGCCCATTTCTGGATTGGGTCTTTAAATTTTGAAGGTCTGATTTTTTAAAAATTCTTTATGTATTCTAGATAGTTCCTTTGCTGAGGAACAAATAGTAAAATTTTTTCCAATATTGTGGGTTGTCTCTTCACACTGCTGGTGGTTTCTCTTCCTGTGAAGCTTTTTAATAAAAAGAGATCCCACTTGATGATTCTTTGTGCTAGTTCACATGCGACTGAGGTTTTGTTTATGAAATATTTTCCTACATTAATGTCTTCAAGAGTTTTACCTACCCTCTCTTCTAGCTTGTTTAATGTTTCTGTTTTAATATTTAGATTTTTGATCCATTTTGATTTTAGTTTAGTGCATGGTGAGAGATAAAGGTCTAGTTTTAATCTTTGGTAAGTTGAAACCCAATTTTTCCAGCACCATTTATTGAAGATTCTATCCTTCCTACAGTAAAGGTGTGGCTCTTTTGTCAAAGATGAGGTGTCTGAATGTAACTGGAGTTGTTTCTGCATCTTCTAATGTATTCCACTGATACTTGGGTCTGTTTCTTTGCCACTACCATGATGTTTTATCACAGTACCTTTGTAGTATAGTTTCAAGTTGAGGATTGTGATACCACCAACCTTATCTTTGTTACCTAGAATTGCTTTTGTTATTCTAGGACTCTTCTTGTTCCAAATAAATTTTTGGATTGTTTTCTCAAGGTCTGGGAAGTATGATGTTGGAATTTCAATTGGGATTGCATTCAATCTCTATAGCAGCTTTAGAGTTACAGTCATTTTCACTATGTTGAGTCTTCCTACCCAGGAGCAATATCTTTCCATTTTCTGATATTCTCTTTGATCTCTTTTTTCAGAGTACTGTAGTTTTCAGAGTAGAGGTCTTTGATTTCTTTTGTTAGGTTGATTCCTAGGTATTTCTTTTTTTTATGTTATTGTGAAAGGAGTTGTTTCTCCAGTTCCTCTCTCAGTGAGTCTGCTATTCATGTACAGGAAGGCTATTGATTTTTGTGTGTGACCTTGTATCTATCTACTCTACTGAATTTGGTTATTAAATCTAGAACACTTT
Organism: Heterocephalus glaber; assembly: GCF_053883595.1. Classification (NCBI taxonomy): domain Eukaryota; kingdom Metazoa; phylum Chordata; class Mammalia; order Rodentia; family Bathyergidae; genus Heterocephalus; species Heterocephalus glaber. The sequence goes on along the minus strand of NW_028258358.1, from coordinate 16,459,830 downwards.
TGGTGGAGTTCTTGGGGTATTCTATATATAGTATCATGTTATCTGCAAACAGTGATAATTTAACTTCTTAGTTTCCTATGTTTATTCCTTTTATTTCTTTCTCTTGCCTAATTGCTGTGGCTAATGTTTCCAGAAAAATATTGAGCAAGAGTGTTGATAGTGGACATCCTTGTCTTGTTCCTGATTTTAATGTGAAGGATTTCAGGTTTTGACTATTTAATATATTAGCTGTTGGTTTTCCATAGATGGCATCTATCAGGTTGAGATAAAGACCATCTATTCCAATTTTCTGTAGGGTTTATATCATGAATGTGTGCTGGAATTTTTTGAATGCTTTTTCTGCATCTATTGAGATGATCCTATGGTTTAGTCCTTGGCTCTATTAATATAGCATATTACATTGATTGATTTGCATATGTTGAACCAACCCTGCATTCCTGGTAGGAATCCCACTTGGTCAGGGTATATGATCTTCTTGATGATCTTCTGCATTCTGTTTCCCAGTGTCTTATTGAGGATTTTTGCATCTATATTCATTAGTGAGATTGGCCTATAGTTCTCTTTTTTTGACTGAGTCTTTCTCTGCTTTGGGGATCAAGCTGATTCTTGCTTCCAGGAATGAATTTGGGAGTATCGCTTCCCTTTCAATTTCATTGAAGAGTTTAAAGATTAGTTCCTCTCTAAATGTCTTGTACCATTCAGCAGTGAAGCCATCAGGGCCTGGGCTTTTCTTAGTTGGTAAGTTTTTAGTTACATTTTCAATTTCATTGATTGATATTCAGTTGTTTCAAATTTTTAGGTATTCTTCATTCAACTTTGGTAATTCATATGTATCTAGAAATCTGTCAATTTCTTCTGAGTTGCATTTTCCAACTTATTGGCATATAGGTTCTCGAAGTAGGTATTGATGATCCTTTGGATTTCTTCTGGATTTGTTGTAATTTCAGCTTTTTCATTCCTAATTGCAAGGTTTGGGCCTTTCCTTTTCCTTTTTGGATAAGCTTGGCTAAGGGTTTGCCAATTTAGTGTATTCTTTAAAAAAAAACCAACTCTTTGCTTCACTGATTATTTTGTATCATTCTCTTAGTCTCCATTGCATTGATTTCTGCTCAATTTTTATATTCTCCTCCCTTGTATGAGCTTTGGGTTTGTCCTGGTCTTTTTCTAGAAGCTTAAGGTTCAGCATCAAATTGTTTATTTGAGCTTGCTCTGTTTCTGTAATATGAGTATTCACTGGTATGAATTTCCCTTCCAAGACTGCTTTCATTGTCTCCTACACATTCCAATATGTTGTATTGACATTGTCATTTAATTGTAGTAACTTTCTGATTTCTTCTTTAATTTCCTCTGTGACCTATTGGTTATTCAGAAGTGTTTTGTTCAATTTCCATTTGTTTATGAAATTCTTGTGGCTTGTTTTGCTAGTGATCTCAAATTTCCTTGCACTATGATCTGGTAATAAACAGGGTTAACTTCAATTCCTTTGCACTTAACTGAAACATGTTCTATGAGCAAGTATGTGGTCTATTTTGTAGAACAATATGTTTGTTTTATTGTGTGGGATGGCACTCTCTGTATACATCTGTTAAATCCACTTTTTCAAGAGTTTGGTTGAGTTATAGTATTTTGTTGTTGAATTTTGTCCAGTTGATCTATTTGTGACAGTGGAATATTAGGGTCCCCCACTACTACTTCATGCTTATTCGATTTTTCATATATGTTAATATTTGTTTTATATAGTTGGGTGCACTAGTATTCGGTGCATATATATTTATGATTGTCACCTCTTCCTTTTGGATTATTACCCTTACAAGGATGTAGTGGTCTTCTTTGTCTCTCTTAATTAGTGTTGGTTTAAAACCCATTTGATCTGCAAAGTGGATAGCTACTCCTGCTTTTTTTGGTTTCCTGTAACATGGAGTATTGCTTTCTACCCTTCAACTTTTGGTCCATGAGTTTCTTTTTTAATTTAATGTGTTTCTTGTATGCAGCATATTGTTGGATCTTGCTTTTTGACCCATTCTTCCAGTCTATTTCTTTTGATTTTTTTTGGTTGAATATCAGATTGTTCCAGCTCCTTGCCCCTTGCAGTTGTCCTTGATGGGTTCTGTGCTCACTTACCAGTGGTATCTGGGTAGGTCTCTGGCTGTGGTCTGTGAGATTTTGCAGCTGTTTTCCAAAGAGGCCTTTGGCTGGGGCCTACATGCCCAATCCTGGTGTCTGGGTTGGGACGTGGCTCTCTGGTTGCTTTTAAGATTTTTCTCTTGATCACTGCTTTGTAGTAGTTTAACCTGATGTATCTTAGAATAGTTTTCTAGTAATTTTTCTTTAAATTTTTTCCCTCTGTGTATTTTTGTGCTGAAGTTTGAACCCAGTTGCACATGATAGGCAAAGGCTCTACCCCTGAGCTGAAATCCCAGTCTCTGTCTGTATTTCTTCTGAACAGTTTGTATTGCTACATCTGCAAGCTTACTAAACTTTTCTTCTGCAAAATGCTACTAACTTGACTCATATTTTTCAATTTAGACACTGGATTGTTGTGCATGTGTCACACTGGGGATTTTAGGCAGGGAGTTTACACCGAGCTCTATCCCCAACCCTATTATTATTTTTAATTTATTTTTTTGTTTTATGACAGAGTCTCACTAAATTGTCTAGAGATACTTACTTGTGAGGCTCCTGACTCAGCCTTCCAGAGTATAGGAATTACAGATATATGCCATGCACCGTACATGGCTTATATCATTTCTTTTAGAATTGAGTTGTTAAATTCATTTTTATCTTCTCCACATTTCTACCTGAAATATTTTATCTTTCTTCTGGCCTCTTAAACATTTAGAGTACAGTGGTAATAACTGTTTCATGCCATCATCTATCATTTTTCTCTTTGATATCAGTTTTACTTGATGACACTTTTTCCTCTTATACCTTGTATTTCTTTCCTCTTTTCTATGTTTAGCAATGCATATTAGATGAATGGCCTTGGAAATTCTTTTTTTTTAACTTTAAAAAAATTTTTTCCCATTAAGTTTATTGGTACATTTTCAGTATAAAATAAAGTTACATTCATCATTGGGATCTTGTACCTTTACATGAGTCTCTTGGTTCTTATTTTTTCCCCTTCCCTTGCCCTCCCTTAATCCCCTCCACCCTTCCCTATTTGCAAAAACCTTATTTCCATTTTTTTCCTCTTCTCATATTTTTTCCTTTCCCTTTTTTCTTCCCCCTACCCCTCCCACTTCCCCTGCTCCTTTAGATCTTTACTTCCTGTTACACAATATCAATTATACATTATTAAAATTACAATATCAGGATCTAGGAGACATTACCACAGATTTTACAGAATTTAAAAGGATACTTCCAGTGAGAATGCCTTATATGAATGGAGAAGATACAATGCTTTCTCCTTAAGGTGGGGAACAAGGGTAGATGTGCTTACTCTTTATCTGTCCATTAAACTTTGAAACCTAGTCCCCACCAAAATAGTCTGGCAATAAAATGACACAACTAGGACAGGATTGGCACAGCAGAAGCAATATCTTTATATGTAGATGAAATGATCATCTACAGAGAAAATACTAAGAAATCTCTAGGAGCCCCTAGAACTTGTACTTGAATTTAGCAGGATTAGAAAACACAAGGTATATACAAAAATTCAGGTCTGTGTGTATGCTTGCTATAAATGAAGAATTGGATATTGAAATTTAAAAGTTATGTAGGAGTACAAAGGACCTAGGAAAGTTAAAAACAAAACCAAAAACAGTTTTGGAAGATGTTTAGTACCTAATTTTAAGACTTCTTCTAAAGCTACAGTAATCAAGGCAGTGTTGATGTAAGGAAAGACATATAGATCATTTGAATAAAACAGAGAATCTAGAAATAGAACCACACATATATGATCTACTGAGTTTTGAAAGATTATTTAACATTATCATTTTATAGAATATAAACTCAATTCAAGAGCCAAGGAAGAGAGAGTGTTTTCAGCAAACAGCACTGGAACACCTGGTATCCGTATATAAAAAATTAACCTCAACCCTTTTTTTCATACATGAAAATAACTTGAAGGGATCTATGAACCTAAATAAGAAAGCCTAAAAGTATAAATCTTTAAGAAGAAATTATAAGGGAAAATATTTATGAATTCAGGGTAGGCAAGAACTACCTAGGAAACAAAAAACATGATGTAAAAAAGAAAAAAATTGATAAATGAGATTCCATCAAAATTTAGAACTTTAAATGACATCATTAAAATGAAAAGTAGTCCTTAAACAGACCATATTTACAATACATATAACCTATGACCAGAATACATAAAGAATTCTTAGAGCTCATTAATAGACAATCCAATCAAAATGTAGACATAAGAAGATGATAAATAGCCAGTATAGCACAAGGAATGGTGTGCAGCTCTAGAATCAGAAAAATACTAATCAGTACAATAATAAGACTGAATTATACACTCATTAGGGAGATGAAGTTCAAACTTTTAAAAGCCTTGTCATGACCTTTTCTTTTTGTTGGATTCTCCCCCTTTGCATTTAATTTGTCACCCCCAATGGATTCATTCTGCTGGGTTTCCTGGGGTTGTGATCCTCATTGTCTTTTCCTAGGATATTGTCTAAAATTTTTTGGAGTGCTGGTTTGGTATTCATGAAGTTCCTGAGGTGCTCTTTGTCATGAAATTATTTTATTTCTCCATCAATTTTGAAAGATAGTTTTGCAGGGTACATCAATCTGGGTTGGAAGCTGTTTTCCTTTAGGGCTTGAAATACATCACTCCAAGCTCTTCTTGCCTTGAGGGTTTGCATTGAGAAGCCTGCTGTGATTCTAATGGGCTTTCCTTTGTATGTGATTTGTTTCTTTTCTTTAACTGCTTGTAGAATTTTGTTCTTCTGTTGGGTTTCTGGAATCCTAACTATTATATGCCTATGTGTAGATTTTTTTTTATTAAGGCTAGCTGGAGTCCTATATGCCTCACTTATCTGTATGTCAAGTTCTTTACCCCTCCTTGGGAAGCTTTCTGCCATCACTTCTGTGAACAGATTTTTTATGTCATCTTCACTCTCTCCTGTTTCTTCATTGACTCCAATCAGTCTTATGTTATTCTGTCTCATTTGTTGTTAGGTAATTTTTAATTCCTAAAAATATTCTTGAACTTTGTTCTGTAATTTAGGTAAATAACTTGAAAAGGAGTTCAATCTTTTGGGATTAAATTACCTCCAAAGAATTCAATTCTTTGAAGTCTTGTGCTTTACTAAAAGGAAACATCATAGCCTTTAGTTGGTGTAAATTTTTCAACACTGATAAAAATAAATTCTTCCTTATACTCTGATACCTGTGAATTATGAAGCTTCTTGCTCTGAACATTGGTAACTGGTACTAGCCCTTGTCCTCTAAAACCTGTGATTTCCTTTAGTCATTAAAATGTTTGTTTTCCTAGCCTCAGGTACTTCTTACACACATATACTGATTTTCAAACTCTAGATGTTTCGTTTTCTGTGAGTTTGCAAATACATTTTCTCAACTTAAGCAAACTGCTATCTTCTGGTTTCTTCTCTACCTTAATGTCTGTAAATTTGTTGTAGTAAGTGAAAGTAATCATAGGTGTTACATCCCTATTTTTTTTCTAATCTCTCTAGTACTTACCCTGATTCTTAATGCTCAATGTTTTGAATTTGTTGCTTTATTTTATTTTGTCTCCTCTTTTGGTTGTTTTGGGATTGAGGAGAAATATACTTCCTTTAACTCCATTGTGGGACAAAGAAGAAATTCTATTATGAATTATTAATGTATGTATTCCTCTCATTAAAATATAAATTTATCTTATTTTTGCCTATTATAGAACATCAACTAATATTGAATATGAGAATTAATTGGGAAACTATACCTCTTTTCTCCATCAAAGACAACAGTAAATAAACTTCAAGTTGTGTGACAACTAGTATTGCAGCACTCAAATTACATTTGAATCCAATGGGAAAGATGCTACATTACAATAGCAATGTCTAGCACACAAATGGCAAAAGAAACTGTTGAAAAAATGTGATAATTTTCTCTTCTTGGAAGAAGGAAATACCCAGGAGACAATATTCCCCCCATCCTGTTGCCAATAACTGATAGTATAATAATCAATTTAACTGATCTATGTTTGTTGCAGGTAAGTTAATGAATTGATTAACCAGAAGACTTTTGGTATTTTTTTCAATTTGAAATGTTCAAAATGATTGTATTTTGAAGAAAGGAAGTATAATTACTTCTAAAGTAGCTGCAATGATTCCAGTTAAAAATTAATAATTATAATCAATTTCTTTTTCCATGTATGTTTTCTTTTTTTGCTGAAATAAGCTCAGTCAAGATATAAAAATAATGTGAGAAACATTCTCCTCTTTTTTTTACATCAAAGGGAAGTAAAACTTGAGGGGACAAGATGGCCAAGAAGAAGCAGAAGCAAGTAGAATATTATAGTCCTTCTGATTCCAGAAATTAGGACAGCAGAGAAACAGCTACTCAGTGAGGAGAAAGAAGAGTTCTTGGAATCAAGAAGAGAAAGAAGAGTTCTTGGAATCAAGAAAGACCCAATAGGAAATCTAAAATTCACAGAGAAATAGAAAATCTAGAGAAAAGAATAAAGCAGTCCACAACACCATTTAAGATGCCAAAGGAGGTACCTTACTCTATAAATACAAGGTAGGCCCAAACAGAGCTGGCAGTCCCAGTGATAAATAACAGACTAATAAGAATAGCTAAATGGGGGAAAAACCCACAGTTACTTTAAGTTGTAAATTAACTGACAATATTTGCTCTGAAAATGACACCTCTCACATAACAGGGTGATTTTGGAGAAACCAGGGTAGCACTATCCATATTTCAGGAGTCCTTTTAAAAATGAACTTATTGTCTAAGGCTCAGATACTCTGGTGATCAGAAGTCACAGAATACCCACATGTCAAAGTCTCTAGGGACACCTTGCTGCAAAGACTGGATAAGAGATGGCCACAAGAGACAGTTGTAGAGAGAGAAAGTGCAAATAAAAGATGCTCAAGTTGTGAGGAACTATGGCTTAGCAATATCCAGTGGATTCTAACACTACAAGTCCTGGAAAGGAACTTTACTCTTAAATACATTACAGTGTACAGAAAAATTATTAGACTTATTTTTCTTTTTTCTTTGTTCAGTGATTTTGTCTTTCTTTTTCATTTTTTTAATGTTTTTCTTCCTTTTAAGTTTTAACATTTGTTGTTTTTTCTATTATTTTTATCTAATTTTACTTACTTTTAAATTCTGTAATTGAATTTTTTATCTCACATTTTCCCTCTTTTTCATTTTCTTTTTTATTTTTCTACTTCTTCCATTTTCCCTTCACTTGTCACATCAAGTTTTAATTTCTACTTTTAATATTTTTTATTTATTATTTTAGCTGACAATAATGCTACTCTCTTTTCCATTATGAATTCTGGTAGAGTTATTAGTTTTAACTGTTTTTTACTGTATGTTTATGTCAGGTTTGACTTTGTGTCTTCATTATTACCATGTTTTTTATTCTCTTTTCTGAGCAGGGCTGGAGAGAGAAGAGAGGGAAGGAAAAGACAAGGGATGAAAAAGAAGCTGGGATGTGTTATGTGCATATACTCAACAGAAGGAATGTAAACATCATGTACTGGAAACATGTACAGAAAAAAGGAAGGGAATCAACAGATTGGTGGGGGAAAGGGGAAATGAGATGAAGAATGGAATTAAGAGCTATTATGTACATGTAATATCTTCCGATAAGGAATGTAAACATTAACTACAATACACATGAATTAATAAACTAAAATAGAAGAATTTTAGAAAACTAAAAAGGAAGCTGGAGAGTAAAAATCTTTTATATAGAGTACAAGAGATATCCATCCCCACAAATGCACAAATATCCATGTAAAAACACAAGAAGATTGAAAAAGAAGGTAAAATAACTCCAAAGTTCCATAACTCATCAATGGATGGAGTCCAAGATATCAAAGAAGATGAAATTTTTGATAAAATTCAAAAGACTGATTTTTTTAAATGATTAGACTTCAATGATTATACAAATAAACAACTGAATTAATCAAAGAAGATGATGTGGGATATAAACGAGCAGTTCAAGTAACAGAGATTCTAAAAATAAAATACAAATCCCAGAAATTAAAAGCTCAATGAATGAAAAATTCGGTGGAAAACCTCACCAAAATAGACTAAATCTAAGCAGAACACATAATTTCTGGGCATGAACATAAGGTTGATAAATTATGACGCTCAGACACTAATAATAATAATAATGATAATAATAATAATGAACAAAATAGCCAAGAAATCTGGGACATGGTGAAAAGCCCAACTTTATGAATTATTTGTAGAGAAGAGGGAACCAAGTTTCAGAAAAATGGTATAGAAAATCTATGCAATGAAATAACAATGGAAAATGTTTTAAATTATGGAAAAGATAAGGATATCCAGATACATGAGGCATTCAGAGCACAAACTAGGCATAACCAAAAAAAGAACCCCTCTTACCACAAAATAGTTAAAACGTCAAGAGGTACAGATCAAGGGAAGAATACTAACAGCTTTCAAAGAGAAATTTCAATTCACTTATAGAGGCAAGCACATCAGAATAACTTGAGACTTCTCTGCAGAAGCTCTAAAGGCAAGGATAGCAAAGAATGATATGTTCCATTACATGAAAAACTTCCAATAAAATACTAGTTACTTTAGTACTCCATTCTCTCTAATAGATCATCATTCTTAGCCCTCCTTCCAAAATAGAAGAAAAGAATATCAGAGTTAAACTACACTATAGATTGAATGGACTGAAGAGATGGCTACAGAACATTCCAAACAACAACTGCAGAATACACATTCTTAGGTACTGCAGAGACCTTTCTTCAAAATAGATATATTAGACCATGAAGCAAGTTTCAACAAATGCAAAAAATTGAAATAAATTTTTATAGTTTATCAGTTCATAATGAAATAAAACTATAAACAGCCAAAGAAATACAGAAACTATACAGACAGATAGAAATTGAACAATTCATTTTGAATAATTGGAGTTGAAGAAATCAGGGAGGAAATTTAAAATTCAAAGAATTGACTAGCAATAGAAACAAAACATTCCAGAATCACTTGGAAACTGCAAAGGCAGTTCAAAGAGGAAAATTCATGGGTCTGAGTGCTTGTATTTAAAAAAATCAGATCTGATGCATGGATCCTAAGCTTTTTGAAAAACAAAAATGAACCAAAACCAAACCCAAAAGAAGGAAAGAAATAATATCATAGGTAAAAATTAATGAAATAGAGACTAAAAGAATAATTCAGAAGATCAACGCAAAAAAGAGTTGGTTCTTTGAACATGTAAAAAACATTGATAAACACCTAGAAATTAACCAAAAGAAAGGAAAGACTCAAATCAATAAGTTTAGCAATAAAAGGGGGGATGTTACAACAGATGCCTCTGAAATCAAAAGTACCATTAGGCTCTATTTTGAAAACCTATATTCTAATGAATTGAATAATCTGGAAGAAATTAATGAATATCTAGACCTAAACATGTCAACACTATAAAAGGGAACTGAATCAGTAATAAAGTCTCCCAACCGAAAAAGAATCAGATGGATTCACTGCTGAAAATTTACTAAACCTTTAAATAACTAACACAATGCTCCTCAAATTCTTTTGTGAAATAGAATGCGAAGGAATACTTCCAAATGCATTCTACCAGGCCAACATCACCCTGTTACTAAAACCACCAAGAAAACAACAAAAAAATAAACTATGGACCAAGAACCATGATGAACATAGATGCTGAAATCCTTAGTAAAATCTTTTCTAATCAAATTCAAGAACACATTAATAAGATCATACACAAAATGAAATTGGTTTTATTTCAGGGATGCAAGAATAGTTCAAAATACAAAATTTGTTTTACTACACGCACATAAAGAGAACCAAGAATAAAAATCACATGATCTCAACTGATGCAGAAAAAGTAGTCAACAAAATTTTAACATCTCTTCATGATTAAATCATTGAAGAACCTAGATATTGAAGGATCATACCTCATTATAGAAAAAGGATATAAATGGCAAATCTTAACCAACATTAATCTGAATATTCGACAACAGCAGACCACATTCTTTCTAAAATCAGAAACAAGGCAAGGATGTCATTCTTTCTTACCAGTCCTGTTCCATATAGTTTATGAAATTTTAGCTACAGCAATTATGCAAGAGACAAAGAGATACAAATAGGAAAGGAAGAAGTCAAATTATCCTCATTTTCAGATGATATGCTCCTATTCATAAAAAGCCCTAAAGACTCCACACAAAAGACTTTCAGAGCTGATAAAAAAAAATCCTGAAATTCAGATGGAAACACAGAGAGAGAGAGAGAGAGAGAGAGAATACCCAAAGCAATCCTAAGCAAAAAAAGTAAGCCAGATGAATCACAATACCCAATTTCAAATTATACTCAAAGCCATAATAACAAAAACAGCATGCTACTGCCATAAAAATAGAGCCCTCTTCTTCCTACCTGCCATGCCCTGAGCTGTTTCTTCTCTGCCATGACACCCTGCCTTGGAGCCAGCTGACAATGGACTGAAACCTCCACAAACTGTTGAGAATACTGATGCTCATGAAGGGTGAAAACTAATAGCAGCATTTTCAATTGAGATCCAAATATAAGGACAGGTCATAGCAATGAACATAATTTTAGGAGGGGATCTCCACTAATTTGCATGCGCCTTATCAACCATAGAGAGATTTAGAGTTTACACCAACTAACCAAGGAAACACATGGATAAAAAACATAGTTACCCAAGCTTCAGGCACACTGATCTTGCACACATTAGAAAAAAGTACATAGAAGAAATATGAAGAGTTTATCAGAAACTGGGATCATAGCCTGACCAAAAATGTAGTGCATTTGGGTCGTCAGTGGCTACCATGAGAAAGGGAACATTCAAAACAGATCAAAATAAGAACCTGGACTCACTCCATTGAAGTAGTTTCTCTAGTGTGAGAAATTGAAAGTGTAAATAAGAACTAAAAGGTATAATAGATAATGTGAAACAGGGAGAAAAAGTCCAAAGGGGAGGGGGAAGTGGGAGGGGTAGGGGAGAGGATAGAAGGGAATGGAATTAATATGAGAAAATGAAAAAATGGAAACAAAGTCTTTGTAAATAGGGAGGGATGGAGGGGAATGGGGAAAAAATAAAAACCAAGAGAGATTATGTAAAAGTGCAAATTTCCAATGATGAATGTCATTATATTGTATACCTAAAATGTACCAATAAAATTAAAATTTAAAAAATAGACACAGAATAATGGAACAGAATAGAGGACGCAGAAACAAACTCATGCAACTATAGCCATTTGATTCTTGACAAAGGGAGCCAAAAACATATGTTGCAAGAAAATGGCCACTTTAACAGAGACTGCTGGGAAAACTGGACATCTATATGAAGAAGACTGAAACTAGATTCCTATCTCTTTTCCTATACAAAAATCAACATAAAATAAATCAAACACCTACATATAAAACCTGAAATTTTTAAACTGCTGGAAAACACATGAAGTCATAGGCACAGTTAAAGACTTCCTGAATAATGCTACCATAGAAAAAAATATATATATGGTTGAAAACACCACATTGGAATCCAATATTTTTTAAAAAATTAATAGCCACTAATGAACTTTCAGAAAAATACATGAAAACTCAATGGAAAAGCAAATATTTAAGGAAATATAATATGTGTATATATCATAATAAAAATCTAAGAGAAGTTACTTTAAGAAGGAAGATAAATACTCCATGATGATAAAGACTTGAACATCCTAAATAAACTAGTAGCAGAAATAATAACATATTAAACTTTCAAATATTTTTCATGCTAGGTAACACAGTATTAATCTAAACCAAACAAGCAGGGACACCTCTAATTATTCTTATATTAAAAGAAATTCTCAAGTTTTAAACTTATATTTAAAATGCATTCTGAATAATCCAGATATATTACACTATGCCTGTGGGAATACAAGAAATATTAATCTGTTCATTATTAAGTCCTTTGGTTTGCACTCTGAATGGCAGACTACATTTTGGTGTGTTTACCTGAGAAAAGGAATCTGCTCATTGTAGTGTGCATATATGATTAATTTCCTTATATCCTCATTTATATGTGGTATAGGAATATAAATAAATATGGACCAGTAACTGGTTAAGCTTCACAAATTTTTCATGGAGAATGTCACTTTTACTCCTATTTTAATCTTTACCCAAACATTAAATTTAGGAATAAATAGAATTTAAAAAGACATTAGTTTTACAAAAAGACTTGCCTGTAAGGCTGAAGCAGGAGGACTGCCATAAGTTCCAGACCAGCCTGGGCTACATAGTGAGTTCAAGGTCACCCTAGACTACAGGGTGTCAAAAAAAACCCCAGAATACTTTAGTTCAATTTATTTCTAGTTCAATAATTTGATAGTGATTCTCTTGAAAACATCTCGTCCCTTCCCATAACTTTGTAATACTTCCTCTCCTCTCTTCCTTTATCTCTCTCTCTCTCTCTCTCTGAAATTTTATCTTAGGAAAAATACATAGCATTTTTTCCAGTGTAACTCAGTAACTTGTAGGGAAATATCAAAATAATAATTCAATAAATATCAACTGACTTGTGAAAGATGATTCTTTAGGTTTTTGGATCTTGGGCTTTTGAAAGAGGGGAAAAAGGAGACATAAGCCCTTTCAGCTATTCCTCTGACTGCACCAGCTCAGTGAAGTTGAACCTTATAAACAGTGTTGATTGCACAATTTGCTTTTCATCAGAAATGAAGGTGTATATATCGCTGAACACTTGGTTCTATGTTAAAATAAAGACAGAGAACTACTCTGGGCTCAATTAGAGTAGAACTCACACTTTTTTTGAATCAGGTAATATATGGCCCAGGGCCAGTGAATGCAGATGGAGCATGGTTTCTCCTCAAAAAGTCTGCAATCTGTTACAACATTTTCTTAGCACTGAAAAAGAGTCTTGGCTTGCTGTTTAAATTAATTTAAAGCACTTTTTAAAATGCAGAAGGAGGAAAAACAAAAAATAGCTATTCATTAGTGAGGAAAGTAAGGCAAATTGAAGTAAGGGTACAAAAATAAAACAGGCAACAGGTAAATTTGATTATACAGAGTTTATCCTACAAATTCCTGTTGTAAAATTCCAAGAAACAAGCCACAAACCTTACTGGTATTGCATCAGCCAAGTTAAACAGGGAAATATGGTCAGATCTGTTACTAACACTACACATAAATTAAATACATTACTCATAAGAACGATGGACCCAGAGACAGCCTGCAGATATCCAATGGACAACTAAAAGCAGCACAAGAAGATAACATCTCTGCCTCCATATTTTGTGTCTTGTGTGTTACCGTAAGTCTTTGGTGACACAATAATTGATTAAAATTGAATGATGAACTTATTTTTCAAAGACTCACATTAGGTAATATCTAAATTTTTATCTGAATACATTTAAAAATCTGAAAAATTTCTTCAATTTTACCCTTTTAAAAAATTTCATAGAGAAAGGTAAGATTAGACTGAGTCTTTAATTTCCAATGTTAAAACTGACAAAAGACTTCAGAAATAATAACTGGTCAGGACCTGTAAAAGCAGATATTCCTTTTCTCATAGATAGCACTGAAATATATACATATTCCAAGAAATAAATATATATAACAAAATAATATAATTTATTAAACATAATAAATATATAGTCAAAAAGAAATCTGGGGATATTTCATGAATAGATATGTTGATCCCAGACATCGTTGCACTCATTAATTCTAAAAAACAACTCTGTAAGAATTAACTATTGTGGTACCTATGTAAAATTAAAAAGTAAACTAAACTAGTGCATATATGTGGAACTAAAAACCAAATACATAGTTTGCCATTAGAATGTGATGATATGGTAGGAATTTTGAGATCATTTTTTCAGGAATTGTGTAGATACTATTTATCTTTGTTATCCATGATATTTTTAACAATTAAGTTTAGTGAATGATCTATGTACATGTACTTGCCTTTATTCAAACAAACAGGCTAAAGCTTGTGGTAACATGATGACCTTACAAGTACAAAATACATACTCCCCAGGCATATTTGAGACGTTAACTGTGATAAGCAGAGAGCCCAGCCTTTTCCAATCTGTCAACAAACTAATAAATTACTTGAGTCAAGGGAGAAAGAACTTCCTCTCATGACCATCTGCAGAGGGGAATAAATTAGTAATTAAAAATCCAGTAAAACAAAGTTTTGACAAGATAAGCAAAGGCATAATACTTAAAGTTGAGGTCCAATCCTTTTAGGGATTGATTAACACACTTAATATTTTTGGAATTGTATCTATAAATATTAATAGATTACAAAGAAATGTGTCAGGGAACAGAAACAAAGAAATGCACCCTACTCTAAATTCACTATAAATTTCTATTTCTTGTGACTTCACAAGGAGTTGCACTTCTAAAACAGAATCACTTTCAGCTACTTTCTTGATTATTGAATCAAATCCAAACTTACCTAACTCTCCTGCAAAAGATTAATAATTTAAGCTCTTTGGTAAATATTTTAGCTATAAAACTGGAATAAGGAGGCCTGGGTTTCTATCTTAGTTCTTACACTTAAGAGCTATTTGACTTTAAGTAGTACCTCTTACATAAAGAGCATCTAACATCACCTGCCATAGCCACCTGTTGGACAAACTGACTAAAAAGGATGGCAAACACCCAAAGATTGAATTGAGAACAAAACAATGCTTGCTACTTACTTTCCCTTTGAAATTCTGTCTAGAATTCATTGTTAGGTTTCTTCTTAAAGTCAATATTGAATTTTGGACTCTCAGCTGATAGGAACAGGTTGTGAGAATCCATGTATACCAGTCTTTACTAAGTGATATGCCACAGTGCTAAAATCTTGGCTTAGAGTTACATTCTTTGAATGTGAAGACTCCCAAATGATTAACCAAGCTGTAGAGGCTTTTTAAGACCAGAATCATTTTCTATAGCTCCAGACCGACTAACACAAGTGCTATAAAATATATACATTTATATTGAATGTCTTTTGGAGTATTTTTAAAAACTTGGAACTCAGCCTAAATTTACTAATAAGCCCTAACATTGTTAGTATAAAAAATGTTGCTAGGTAATGGAAAAAGTAAGTATTCAACAGAAATTTTTTTGTAAGCACAGATTTAATATCATCGTTAGGGACATATTTCATAATGAAAAATTAAAGAGATACATTAAGAAATTAAGATGATATACGTGAGTTATGAGGCAAATACATCCAAGTCATAAATGTTATAATACAGTCAGATTATATATATGTCCAATTATGACTGAGCTGTTTTAGTAAGAGACTTTTCCCTAGAGAATGATGAAAAAATATGTATTTAGAATAATAAAAAAAAAGTTTTGTTTGAAATATCTAGAGACATCCTTCATTGTAGAAAATTCAAGATCTAAGATAAGTCAGACTTTCAGAAGAACAATGTCTGCCATTTAATATTTAGATAAACAAAAATTCTATCTTGGCAAAAGGATTCATCTTTCATTTCACATTGCCAAGAAGGTCAAATTTAGTTTAATGTGCTGTTCACATTTTAAGACCAGTCATATTTTAAAATACATCTTTGAAAATTAACTTTTCTTTTCTGATTTTGTATCTTAAGGATTGGCCTTACTTCTGGAAATTCTGCCAAATATGCTCAGGATGCGAGCCTAAATTATCAGACATTCTATAATGTGTTTAGAAAAATACTTTTGGTTTCCTCCAGAACTTTATTATACAATTAATATCACAAGCAAGTTTATTCTCATTTTTGTTCCTGTGTTCAATGTGCTGCAGGCATAAGACACATTAGAAATCTTAATCTACCTGCTATACTACTTCTCTATCCCTCACTCCTCAGTCAAAATATACACCTTAGCTAAGCCCTTGTCCAGCTATTTATTGGTCTTGTAATGACTGCTAGACCCTCATACTATTCTCTAAGTTTCTATCTGTCATTCTTTAGATTTAGGTCTCTGCAATGATATACTGAACTTCAAAGTTGCTCTACTCAGTTTTCCTCCTCTCATTATGAAGAACCAGAAGGACTGAGAAGGGTGTAACAAATTTCTTTGGTACTCTCTGACCTCAAGAGAACTTTCTCCCACTGAAAGTTTGTGATTTCAGGCAAAACTGCAGGCAACTTGCAATCTTTGTCCAGTCATACATTGTTTACTTTAGCTTTCAGAAAGACAGGACTACAATGACGCCTTGGTATACGCTACAAATCATATTTGCAAAACAATAATTTAGCATAATAATGTTTGACTTGCACAAACCATGCAATATATCAAATAGTAAATTTTTTATGTTATGAACGGTAAATCGCATTGAAAAAAAGCTAAAATATAGGTTTCTACCTTTGCTTATAATTTATTTTCCCTTTAGCAGCTGAGGTCAAATTCCAAATATTATCATATATTTTCCTCTTTTGACTAGAGAATTAAATCACTGCTTGACTTCATTTGATCTTCATCATCAGATGTTCCTTTTAATAAAGGCACCTTGCCTCATAAGCACACAGATTTAATTATTTTAACTTGCTATATAAATTAATATCTAGGACTTGTTGAATGAAAATCTTAATTATTTCTGAAAGCTGCAGGTGATGTGAAATATAGCCAATTGAAAATCATCTTCTAAATTACACTGAGGATGACAAAATACTCCAGGGATTGCTTCCAAAAATGTTTTAAAAACTTGGTGATAAAGGATACATTTACCAAGTGCAACTGAAGTTTAATATCACGAACTTATTTTTAACCTTAAACATAAAATTTTCCAAAATAATTTATACTCATCCTTATTGTTCTTGATAATTATCCTGCCAGGAAGAAAATTTAGAATGAAAATATTTGAAATCTGGAATTAATTAGGCAGCTGACCAATCTAAATTCTAACCACCTACATAATGATTTTCAAGCAAAACTATTCATCCTAACTAGTTAAATTCCAATCAGTTCAAGCTACCAAATAAGACAATAGCTTTGTTATATCTTTTACACAAAATACTAGTGTAAATATCACATCTGGATTCCAATGTTGTATATATATATATATATATATATATATATATATATATATATATATATATATATAGTAAATCCCTATTTGAGGATAATGGTAAATAAATTACCTAGAATGTTTAAAACCCCAGTAGGTACACTTATTTGCTAATCATAAGAAATTCCTACACTCTTTATAACATGCTCATGTTTGAAACAAACATTTAGACACATTTCTTTGCCAAACAAGCCATCACTGTGAGGATTATATAGTGGGATGATGTTATTTGAGAAAGATACAATGATCAGGCACTATACTATTGCAGTACTTTCTAATCTTCACTTGTGATGAAGAGTTTGTTGGTAATTTAATGATAAAAAATCCAGCAGGGAAAAAAAATGACAAAATTATTTCAGAGAAAAATGGTGTTCACAAGTTGAGAAAATTCAATATGTTGTCAGAAAAAATTGTTAAATCATATAATTTATAATATATAAAGAATGAATATTGACCAAACTTGAGAGAACAGGTATTAAGTTATGGCATTCAGAAGAAATAAGGAAAAGGTGAGCTAAATGTGTATCTTTCAGAATAAAATTCAATAGCTAATATGTAAAGTGAATACTCAAACATGGCAATTTGAATTCAAAATATAATAGTTTCGATACAGAGATAAATTCTAAAGCAAATAGCTAAATCAACATATAACATGCTTTACAGTCTGAAGCTGGGACATGAAAGAGCAGCAAAAAAATAATGCCATTGTTCATTTTAAGATTCATTGAACAGGGCTGGGGAGTTAGCTCAGTGGTTCCACTGCCTGCCTTGTGCACAAGGTCCGAAGTTTGATCCCTGGTACAAAAAAGAAAAAAAAAATTATTGAACAATTTAAACATTAAAACTTGTCATATATATTTATTTAATTAAAGATCCAGTTTAAAAATATTATACAGTCATTTATCACATAACAATGTTTCCTGTCAATAACAGAGACCATATATAATCAAGGTTCTCCTCTTTTTTTTTTTTTTGGTACTGGGGATCGAACTCCGGACCTTGAGCTTGCAAGGCAGGCAGCGGAACCACTGAGCTAAATCCCCAGCTCCTCAAGGTTCTTTCTATAAGATTATATCAGAGCTGAAAAATTTCTATCATCTAGTGAATCTGTAGTCACCATAACATTATACTGCATGCCTGTGTAGATGTTGTTGTAAATAAATCCTGTGCACCAGTCATATAAAATATAACATGTACAACTACAGAGAGTACATAAAATACTTGATAATGATAAATGACTTTTACTGGTTTATATATTTAAGGTACTATACTTTTATAAGTTTAGACATATTCCTACTTACGAAAAAGTTACCATATCACAGTAATATACATACTGTGTTACACTAGCTGTCCCGGCCCGCGGGTAAGTCAACGAAGACCCTAGAGGGGGAGCGAGGATGAGAAGGGACAGGGGACACGAGAGATGGAGACAAGACAGGTTTCTGATCAAGTCTCGTTTATTACGGAAGCTGCTACAACATATATACCGTAGGGCGAGAGGGGAGGAGCAAGAGGAGTGTACTGAGGCTACTTCCTTGTTGCCGGGTAGATCTGCAACAAGCCCGGGCATGTCCGTAGAAGGCACTCAAGAGTTCCAGTGGGGCGGGGGGCAGGGCCCCCTACAGGTCTTCCCTTTTAAAATTATTTTTTAGAAAAGCGTCAGGAGAGTCAAGCCTGCGGGGGCTGAGCCTGTCTTGGGTCAGAGCAACATGCGTGTCTGCACCGTGCACCTTACCCGTCATTGGTTAACCAGAGAATCGAGGCTCTGGCACCTGTCTTAGGCGGCACACGAGGGCTCTCTCATTGCATGGCACGCTTGCCCAGTTGCCCGTCATTGGCTTGCCAGCCCACTCACCAGGCGGGGCGAGAATTTTACGCCGTGGCAGAGATGGAATCGGCCCATGTAGCGTATGTCCAGCCAACATCCTGACAGTAATTTATCGCTGATTTTGACGTACATCTTGGTCTCCACTATAGCTCCAGGGGAAATCACAAGTTTACAAAATCAAAACTATCCGAAGACATTTTAGTTACTAAGATTAACATAGGTTAAAATACAAAGGGGAATACAAGGCTTTCAAATCATATCGGCCTGAACCTTTTATCTAAAAGTCAAAGCGATTTCTACGTATAAGCATTGGTATCCATTGTATGCAGCAGCATGACAATAACAGACAAACACATACAATTGCAATGGCAAGAAACAATTGTTTTACCCATTGTAGGTTGGGTAGCCATGAGGTCAACCATTTAAAAAGGTCTCCGCCATCCTCATTATGCACCTTATTAGCCAGGTCTTTCAACTGTTTTATTGTATCATCGATTTTTTTCCCATTGTCAGTCAAATTAAAACAACACATATTTTTTATTTTTTCACAGCCCTGGTGATGAAAAAGCAACAAATAATCTATTGCTGCTCGATTATCCAAAATAGCTTGTCTTTGTTTCTGTAACTCTTGATTAATCAACGCCAGGGCGGTGGAGGTGGCATTCAATCCTTTTACCACTTTACAGGCTAATCTTCGTACTGCCGCTTCTGCATGTACCCCAATGGACGGCACAGCAACGAAAGACCCTATCATGACTAACATTTCTGCATCAGTCAATAGACCCACATCATCATTACATCCTGGGGTGGTATACGGCGACCACCGTCTAATTCGATTAGGTACAATCAAATCAGTTCTGTCTGGTAATATCACAGCCAGCCGACTCAAGCAACAACGAGTGTCACTCAAGTTGGCCGGAATGTAATTAAAAGTTTCCCTTTTACAAGTGTAAAACCAACCCATTGGCAAAGAGACATGGCAATTACTATACATAATTTCTTGTTTAACACGGCAGGACATGTTTTCCAAACGTTTAACTTGTAGACATTTAGTTGTACAATTTCTGTATACAGTACATTCGGTCTTATTAGACATAATTACCTTAGGTGAATATAATTTGACAGCATTCTTGGGCCTGCGACAAGTAGCAGATCCCCAATTGTAACTATCTGTATATGTGAGATTTTTTCCTGGAATATCCTTAAACAGAGTATAAGGCCGCAATGATTCCAATGGGGTACATACAGGAACGAGGCAACTTCCCAACATATAATGAAAGTTTACATTAGCACTTAGACAAAATTCAGATAAGTTGAGCGAGCCTGCCAACTGAATCCATATATTTTTCATGTGGTGTAACCCTTCTGAAGGCGACACCACCCATACCCTGGTCAGCAACATCAGGGGAACTAGGCATTTCCAGCTCATCCTATTCTTGTTTTCGGATCGTTTATTCAGCCAGATGTCCTTCATGAGTTCCCTTGTCATTGTGCGCCGGAGGTCCAAACTTTAAATGATGACGATGTTTCCTAAGATCACATGATATAAATTTCACTAAGGAGTCCCTTTGAGGAATTAAGACCAGAACAATATTTTCTGGGTGGCCACTTCTATATTCATCAAAGGGAGTTCCCATCTAAAGATTACTTTAATCTGATAAATTCCAGTGATACCTTGATCCAAGAGAAAAGCATATCTTTAATAAAATAACATCATCAATGTAACAATGGGTGAATATCCCTTAAAGAGAAAAGAACATTTTGAGCTCAATTACATGAACACAGACAACAAATAATAGACAAACATGTAAGACAGTGTAGAACATCAGGGTGCACCCAAACATAACTAGATAAGCTGAATTATATCCTTGCTCATTTTAAATTGAAATTGCGGGCACCATTGTTAACTGATCAGGATTGGACAACGTCAGGTCATTGGCATCATCAGCACGCCTATCAACTTGTTTTACTAGGCGTTCTGGGAGCCATCTGGCTGACTTCATTTCCTTGGAATAAATACACACCGATCCTCGGCCCCAGATAAGTACAGGATCGGGCCCGTGCCATGAGTGGTCCAGGGGGTCTTTCCACATCACTGAGGCAAATTGTCATTGCGTCTCTGGTTGCCAGAAACGATTGGCTGCAGATAAACCTTTGGCACCCAAATTTAAGAAGTTAAGAATGAATAATGCATGTGATATCAGGTTTCTAGGAGACCCCTTAGTAGGGTACCATTCCCCCTTTTTTATTTTGTTTAAAGTAATTTTGAGTGTGAGATTAGCCCTTTCTATAATGCCTTGTCTTTGAGGATTATATGGGATTCCCGTTATATGTGTTATTTCAAATTGTTTGCAAAAGTTGGAGAAGCCAGAGCTGGTATAGCCAGGACCATTGTCTGTTTTAATTTGTTGTGGACATCCAAGTACTGAGAAGGCAATGAGGAGATGAGCGATGACATGTTTAGTAGCTTCCCCAGACTGCAGGGTGGCAAATATGAATCCACTATAGGTATCAATGTTGACATGTATATATTTAAGATTTCCAAATTCAGGGTAATGCGTGATGTCCATTTGCCAGAGGGCATTTGGAATTAAGCCACGAGGATTAACTCCCAAATGAGGTGTAGGAAGATGAAGAGTGCACGTAGGGCAGGCCTTAACAATTTGTCTAGCTTGTTTTTTAGTAAGCTTATACATAAGGTGAAGCGTGTGAGCATTAAGATGATGTAGTTGGTGTGCCTTTTGTGCCTGGTCAATTGGAATGGGGGCATCAGTATTTATTGAACAGGCCAAAGCTTGAGGTCTTGTAGCTAGGTCTGCTAAGCGGTTGCCCTTTGCGAGTGGGCCAGGTAAGTTAGAGTGGGCACGAAGGTGCCCAATGAAAAAGGATTCGGATTTCTTTCTGATTAAATCTTGTAATTGGAGGAAGAGACCACCAGTCTGAGAAGCAAGTTTGATCAATCCACATGTTTCCAATAAGGGGACAGATTGAGCAATATAAGCACTGTCAGTAAAAAGATTAAGGGCTCGGGCAGGGAATGCAGAAAAGACCGCTATGACTGTCTGTAGTTTTGTCAATTGGGCTGATGAATGAGCAGTTTGGAATTGAACAATGTTATCGTCCCACACATAGGCAGCCATCCCGGTGGAGGAACCATCTGTAAAAACGGATAGGGCTTCTAGCAGAGGAGAACGAGAAGTGACCTTTGGGAAAATGAAGTCATGTCTGTTAGCAAAGTCAATGAGTTTGTTGGGAGGATAGTGATTGTCCAATAACCCTGAATAAGAAGCGAGAGCAATCGGCCAGGAATCGGTAGTCTGCATAAGCCAATCGATCTGATCTTTAGGGTAGGGTTGGATAATGACATCAGGTTCCTTTCCAAAGTACATCTTTCCATGGTCTCTACCTAAAACAATCAGGTCTGCAACTGCAACATAATAAGGGTAAAAGACCCGCTTAGGGGAAACTGGGAGATGGACCCATAAAAGGGGAGCGGTTTGTCAAAAGACAGCGGTGGGAGAGAGAGAGGTTCTGCAAATGATATATTGTAAAGGAGAGTTATAATCTATAAAGGTAATTGTCTGATTTTGAATGGCTTGTTCTACCGTGCCAATGGCTTTGCGCCCCTCGGCAGTGAGCTCCCGAGGTGAAGTGGGGTGGCTATCACCTTGCAGGGTATCATAGAGAGGCTTCAGGTCATGTTTGGTGAGCTTTAAATAGGGCATAAGCCAATTAATATCTCCGAGCAGTTTTTGGAAGTCATTTAGAGTTTTAAGACCGTCCAGCCGCAAGGTAAGCTTTTGGGAGGAAATATGACGTCCCTTCATCTGAAATCCAAGGTAACTGTAAGGGTCCTTTAGTTGAACCTTATCAGGGGCAATCTGGAGGCCACGAGATTCAAGGGCCCGCCGAAGGTCAGCATAACAAGCCAAAACCTCACTTCCCAATTGTCCCGCCACGAGGATATCATCCATGTAATGGATAATATACATTTGAGGCCAATCGTCTCGGGTGGATTGAAGTGCTGCGGCTACAAATGACTGGCACAGGGTGGGACTATTGGCCATGCCTTGGGGTAGCACTAGCCATTGAAAGCGCTGCATTGGGGCGCAGAAATTGGTCGCCGGGAGGCTAAAAGCGAAGCGTTTTTGATCAGCAGGATGTAAGGGAATGGTGAAAAAGCAATCCTTTAAATCAATAATAACCTTATAATATCCAAGGGGGATGGCTACCGGTGAGGGAAGACCGGGTTGTAAAGCTCCCATGAGTACCATAGTTTTATTAACTGCTCTGAGATCTTGCAAGAGCCTCCATTTTCCCGACCGTTTTTTAATGACAAAAATGGGAGTATTTCAAGGGGAATGGCTAGGAATGATATGGCCAGAATGAAGCTGTTCCTGCACCAGCTGTTGAGCTGCTAGTAACTTTTCCTTGGAGAGGGGCCACTGATCGACCCACACTGGATCATCCGAGAGCCAGGTGATCTTTTCAGCATGGACCGCAGGAGTGTCAGCGACCCCTATGGAAAATGGCCCAACCCTGCTCGAGGGGGCCGAGGGACAGGCTCAATGGGGTGAGTAAGGCTAGTAGGGTGTTTTCCCAGCCCTGTTCCTGGAATGTACCCATTTTTAAACATCTGCATAGTGACAATTTCATTGGGGCTGGAAATAATTATCCCCATTTGTGATAATAGGTCTCTTCCCCATAAATTAATGGGTAACCCTGAGATGATATAAGGTTGAATGGTGCCCTGATTACCATCTTGGTCCCTCCAGGTCAGATCTTTGGCACTTTGTTTAGGATTTTGACTCTGCCCTATACCCTTGAGATGGGTGAGGGTGTCCTTTAATGGCCACGCCTGAGGCCAATCCTCTCCCTTTATGATAGTTACATCGGCACCAGTATCGACCAACCCAGAAAACTGTCTCCCATCTAACCACAAGGTCATGAGAGGCTTTTGTGCTGAAAGTACCTCCGACCAGTAGACATCAGATGAGCCGAAACTCTGGCTGCCTCGGGCGTTTTTAAGAGCCTTATTAGAGGTAGAGAGAAGGGGAAGGAGTAACAATTGAGCAAATCTTTGGCCTGATTGAATGGTATTAATAACTTTGGGGGAAGAAACCATAACTTTAATTTCCCCAGAGTAGTCATTATCAATCACTCCTGGGTAAACCAGCAGCCCATTCATGGTACTGCTGCTTCGGCCTATTACAAGGCCAAAGGTCTCCTTAGGTAAGGGTCCAAAGACTCCCGTAGCAAGGGCCTGAACTCCCATTTCTGGGGTCAATACTGTGTGAGCGGTGGCACTGAGGTCCAATCCGGCACTTTCTTTTGTGGCTCTGACAAGGTCTGAAATGGATTGCTGTTTATTGGAGCAAAATTGAGCGCCCCGTAAATTTGCTTGGAATTGGGGGCCCGGGGTTGGCCCCCCTTCCCGTTTCCCGAATTTGAACCCTGGAGAGGGGGGAGGGGTCGGCCCTGGGCATCAGTCTTGGATCAGCACTCACTCGCCCAATGCCTTCCCCGATTGCATCGGGGGCAGGGCCCTGGGGGCGGAGCGTTGGGGCCCTGCATTTTAGCGGTCAGGCATTCTCTAGCAAAATGGCCAGTGGCCCCACACTGGAAGCATTTATTGCCGACGTGGCGTTGTAAGAATTGTTTGACTGTGAAGCCTTGCATGGCAGCTGCCATGGCAAGGCCCTGTTGGTAAGCGGCCCCAATCTCAGAGCAAAGGCGAATGTAGCCGGAAAGGTCAGTTTTCTTTTTATAGGGGCGGATAGCGGCCTGACAAGCGGCGTTGGCGTTCTCAAAAGCAAGCTGTTTAACGAAATCCGTCCCTGTCTCCGCGCTCCCAAAAATCCGGCCTGCCGCCGTGAGAAGGCGGTGGACAAAGTCCGCAAACGGCTCGTCCGGGCCCTGCCGGATATTAGTGAGGGAGGCACTCACGTCTCCTTTGGAAGGGAGTTTTCTCCAGGCCCTAGTGGCTGCAGTCTGAATCTGGGCATACAACCCCACGTCAAATTGCATTTGATGGTCGTTAGCGGCGTAGGCCCCCTCCCCAAGAAGCATGTCAAGCACCCAACCATTCCCCGCCTGAGCATTGCGTCTAGCGGTCTCTCGACAATTCTCAACATACTCAGATTTCCATAATAAGTAGTCACCTCCTGTAAGGGTGGCACAGGCCAGAGTCTGCCAATCAATTGGGGTGAGCCAATTTTCTGCCACCGATTCTAGAATAGCCATGGTGTAAGGTGCAGTGGCCCCGTACTGAGCCGCAGCCATTTTAAGCTCTTTAATAACCTTAAAATCAAAGCCGCTATGGTGTCTCCATGCCTGACCCTGTGCGTCAACAGTCTCAGTGACAGGGAAGGCTTTTACGGGCTCAAGTTCTAGGGGTACCCTTGACCCGGACGGCACCCTGGGGGTCGCCCCCCTAATGGGGGGTCGTGGCTTATGGGTGTCCTCTCTAGGGACATTTTCATGAGCCTTGCCTGTTCTTAAGCCCTCAAGCTGGGTAATAAGTTCTTGATGTTCCTTTTCTAACCTTATCTGTTCTTTTAGAAAGTCTATTTTGTCCCGGAGTTCCTTTTGGGGATCAACAACAGGATAGGCCAAAGCGGGAGTGCTGGGGCCTGGATGGATATAAGGAGGGGGGCACCCAGAGCCGCCCCGCAATGCTTCCCCCGCAGACTCGCCAGTTCTGGAGTCCTTTTGGGGTGGATCTGGGGGCGGAGGCAAGCAGCGATAGGCTTGAAGGGAGGGATATAGGGGCGGAACCTCCCACGAGGGTGGGGCTGCCTTAGAGGCAGTAACGGAGGAAGAGGAAGCGGGGGTCCGGCGAGGCTTTGCCTTATAGGGCTTGGCAGGGATCGCGGCCATTTGGGATTGGTCCGAGGGAACGTTATGTCCGTCGGGGGCGGGATCATCATCACTGTCAAAGGACATCAAGTCCTCTTCCTCGTCTGGCGAGGAAGGCGTGGCCTTAACTGGCCTGGGTCCCGGCGCCATATTGGCGTCCCGGGGAACTGTGTCGGAGTCACCAGCGGGTGTCAGCTCCTCACCACTACGGAGGGCTACCTCCCCAACCTGTATAGCCTGAGCTACCAGTGGATCCTTCGCTTTTTGGGAAATAATATCATTAATCAAATTCCAATATGAGAACGCCACAATCAGGACCTTCCCGGGTCCGCAAGTGGCATAATAATCCTGGAGAGCCTCCCCCACCTTTTTCCATCTCTCTTCGTCAATGGTTCCCTCAGCAGGGAACCAGGGACAGAGATCTTTAATATAATCAAAAAATTTCAGCAATTGTTTGACTGTAACCTTTACCCCTCGTGCCTGTAATGTCTTCTTGAGACCTTGCACAAACAGTTCGTGCTGACTAATGCCCTGTCCCATAATCGCTGCTCAACTCACCGAGGTGCAAAAAGACGGCAGGTCCACATCAATCGCAAGCCTCTTCTATGTCGAGTATGCTCTTTGTTCCTCAATCTTAATCTTAGGGCCCCTGAGCAGCGTCCTTCACTGGATCCCCCGTTCTCTGGCCCCACGTTGGGCGCCACTTGTCCCGGCCCGCGGGTAAGTCAACGAAGACCCTAGAGGGGGAGCGAGGATGAGAAGGGACAGGGGACACGAGAGATGGAGACAAGACAGGTTTCTGATCAAGTCTCGTTTATTACGGAAGCTGCTACAACATATATACCGTAGGGCGAGAGGGGAGGAGCAAGAGGAGTGTACTGGGGCTACTTCCTTGTTGCCGGGTAGATCTGCAACAAGCCCGGGCATGTCCGTAGAAGGCACTCAAGAGTTCCAGCGGGGCGGGGGGCAGGGCCCCCTACAACTAGCAGCTGTCTCATATATCTCATGTTTATAATATTCTTTGATTGCAACAAAAAAGCCATGTTGTATGATTGACCCATTTATCTAGGTTTGTGTTAGTTCTATGATGTTCACAAAACAGTGAAATTATCTAACTATTCTTTTCTCAGAATGTCCACCCTTTCGAAGTGGCACATAACCTTAGAAGAGACAAATACATATAATTTTACAAAAGGGATAACATAAATATTAAAAATACAAATGGAAAGTGTATATTTGAAAAATTATAAACCATTTTAATGAATAATTGTATGATTATTAAAACACAAGTATAGAAATTGATTACTGACCTGGAATAAAACTGTCTTCAAATTTCAAAATTTCATCTTCTTTTGATAATCCATTTTTTGCATTCAGGGGGTTGCCATCTTCAGAAAACCCAGAGTCTTGTTACAGTGCTATTTCTAAGAAGTTTAAGTTGTCATTTGTAGAATGCTGATATTCTAGGCTTTTTGTAGATTTACAACCTAAAGTACAAGTTTACATCCCATAGTGTAAATTGTGGAGAACGGAAATGAGATGAATTATATTAAGGCGTATATAAATGTTTGTCCATTATGCAATTATGCATTTGTCTAAGCACATAATTATGGTTTTTGTGTTTTGTTTTGTTTTGTTTGTAGAAATGGGGATTGAACTCAGGGCTGTTGCGTTGAGCTAAATGCCCAGCCTTTTACTTTTACTTGGGTTTTTGTTGTTGTTACTGTTATTTTTGAGACAGTCTCTCTAGATTGCTAAACTATCCATGCTGTGCTCAAATTTGTAATCTCATACTTCAGCCTTGAAGCGTGCTGGGATTACAGGCATGTGCCACAAAGCCCAGAATAATTGTGCTTTTATTGAAAACTGGATGGAATGAAGACAGAGCTGAATAAATAAATAGCTAAAATCCTCTTATTTCCATTTTCTTATGTGAAAACTAATTCATCTATGCAAATACATAAACAAATTCATATATACACAATATATAACTGTACAAACATAACAAAATTGTATGTAACATATACATACTTGTGTTCGCATTTTCATACTTTTTTGGTTCAATGACTATCTCATTCAACTCCAACTCCTTCCCAATAACTGCCAACTTGATTCTTGTTTTCTCTCCTATCTTCTTTTATTCACATCCACTAGCCACCACCTAAAATATATACATCTACAATTCAGTATATGCTATTTTCCACTAGCCACATGTAATACAGGACAAGCATGTATATGTAATTATACAACTCTATATATGTATGTATAGATATAGATGTATATGCAGTTTTGTTATTGATTTACTAGAATTCTATTTATTATACAACTTCTATTTTCTTTTCTCACTTATTAACTCATAAAAATACCCCAAATAAGATAAATCATTCTTTTAGTGACTTCATAATATTTATAAGCTATTTGTTTACATTTTCCTACTAGTGGTCATTCTACTGTTTTGTCTCTGAGACTAAGATAAAATATAACCTTCTATAATTACTCTCATCAAAATCTATCCTAAATTTAATTTTAAAAGATCAAAAATTAATTTAATAATAAAATCATTTTAGTATATATCACTAAATTTTTTCTCTTTTAGTACAAGAGCAGATATGCCTTTCTCTGTAGGGAAAGAAGAAAGACTTTGAGTTAGTGAGGTTAATAGTTACAATATTTCTGATGAAAAATATGCAAAGGGAGGAAACATATAACTAGGAGGCAATTGTCAAAAATCGCACTGTAGGAAGGAGAAAGAATAAAGATGCATCTCCTGAGGTTTCCTTTCAAGCTCCTCTCTGCTTCTGTACCTAAGGATTTTTTTAAAAAGCTTGGAAAATAACCTACATTGCAACTATTTTACTCTAAGAGTGCTCCTAGTGAAATTAATGCTAGTCCTATTGTCCTTTCTCCTCTCCCTCTTCTGCCCCTCTCCTTCTCTGGTTTTATCCTCTCCTCCCTTCTAATCCCTTTGCTTCTGCCTTCTCTCCTTTATTTCTTTCCATTCTCTGTTATTTTCTCTTTTCCATCTTCTCAGAATATTTTTCCAAATTCATTTTCTTCATTCCTTGCATATAATCCTCCACTCAACTTTACATTATCAGTT
The DNA here is from genome assembly GCF_053883595.1 of Heterocephalus glaber. Classification (NCBI taxonomy): domain Eukaryota; kingdom Metazoa; phylum Chordata; class Mammalia; order Rodentia; family Bathyergidae; genus Heterocephalus; species Heterocephalus glaber. Next base: position 16,430,856 of record NW_028258358.1, on the reverse strand, counting down.
AAAAGAAAGGTTTTTGGCAATCTCTTCTCACTAAGTCTCAGAGATTAAAATTTGTTTCAAACAGATTCCACATTATACATACTCAATTCATTCTCAGATGTATAAATTGCTGAACAGCTATATCAGAATAATGATTTATATAATTGCAAAATTCATCTCAAATTAAATGTGCATTACATGTACTCTTGGATTCTGCAGACAGAATATTATCATTCATCTAATGATAGGAAATGAAGTAGGGCAGTTCTAAATTTGAAACAATCTAGAAATGGTCTTTGAGATTTGAACTACTAATAATTGGATCGTCCACATCAGATAAAAGTTCCAGGGGTGATAGTGACTATAAAGCTATAACTAAGAAAAAGAATAGAAATGAAATGAAACTTATGAGAGGAATAGGCAGAAAGTGATATTAGAAAGGAAAGTTGAGAAAAGAAATCTGGTATGTAGAAAACATATGGAAATATATAGCCAAAAGGTTGAGTTAAAACTTAATCAGCAAGATCTGAGGAAGAACAGCTTTTGTATTCCAACCTAGGCTGGAAGGTGGGGGAAACCGTCAAAGAGTTCATGAGCCAGAGTACTTGACACCGCTTGTATTCAAAGACTGGATGGCAATTCAGCCGAGAATTATAATCCTTGCCATGAAGATGTGCCTGAAACCTAGATGGAAGTACCTTACACAAATAAATGGATAAAAACTGAAAACGATGCAATTCAGGCAGACTGTGTGCAAATCCAATTGAAAATGAATTCATTTGGAATAATTATTCTAGGTCTGTATAAAATGAGTACTCCATTCAGAATGCCAAGTAGACAACCATTTTTACATTCTTGGTACTTGACAGAAAATAACTTGAATGATTCCTTTTAAAACTTTGTCTACGGTTAGAGAATAATTGAAAGCAAAGCATGGGACAGCATGAATGTGAGCAGTGGCCCAGGCAAGAATCTATGAGATATCAGCTAGTTTATTTTTTTAAATGTGCACTTTTACTGCTTCCTGAAAACAAGCCATGCCACTTAAAAGTGCATCATTAAACCCAAAATTATAACATTTAAAAATATTGAATAAGAAACATTAGTCATCAGTTGAATAACAATGAGATTTATGGCTTGAAGGTGTATTTAACAAGATTGTTTTCTGTGGGTAACTGTTGACGGTGTACATTTTACTAATAGTGGCACTTGGAGGGTCTGAGCAGGAGTCAATAAGATTTCTTAATGTGTTCTCTTAATGGGCCACTTACTTTCTATTTTGAGAGTTATTGAGGCTGCATTATTTATTTAGCTATATATTGGATTTAGAGAGTAGGCTCTCAAATCCAATGCTGTACATGGCGTTTATTGAGTGCCTACTCTTCTAAGTTCTTAAATATAATGTGCTCATGGCCTGCTCCTTCTCTTCTAATAGCATGATTATATACTGTTTTTAATATACTTATTATTTTTCTATTTGATAATATAACTCTTTAATAGCCATATGGGAATCTCCATGCAGCTAGTTAAACATGGAAAACCTCTTAAAGGGAGCAATGTGGGTGAGCTTTTTCTCCCTTGAGCCACAAAAGGCTGTAAACTTCTTTTCTTTCTGTTAAAACTCATTTCCCTTCCTGGTTCCCACTTTGTCTAACATTTTATTGTAATGTTCCAGGAATCTATTTTGTAGGGTTTTTCTGGCTATAACTGCACATTGCAGTTTCTAATAATGCTGTTTTCTTTAGCGAACTCTAGCCTTCAAAAACAATTATACTTAAACTTTTGTGTTATAATTGTGTATCCTTTTGTGTGTAATATGTTAACATAAAATATAAAGGAAATAAAAGATCAAAATTGAGTAGTAGAACTACATAATGCCTATATTTTTAGTTTTGCCAAACTGATTTGTGCCAAAAACTGTCAGAAGAATGAAATTCTAGCTTTGTTTTAGGATATTATTTCTGGGAAACATCTCTAATAGCCTTCAACTCCTATCCAATTCTTGCTTCCAATCCTCTTACAGACTTTCTGTCTTGGTAGGATTTTTTTTTTTTTGGTTCTTTGTATTTCCTGTTTCCCTGCCTTCTGTATTTCTATCATCAATCAAATGATTAGCAAATAATGTGACCTCTCTGCTTAGCTGGAAATAGTACACTAGATAGTGAAAATTCAATAACTGCATTAAAGAAGTAGAGAATCTAATTAAGAAGATAAAAATATCTAAATTAATCAATTAAGCAAGAACTAATTTTAACCATTACCTATAAGATCTAACTTTCAGAGCATTTGCTTTATATTAACAAGTTTGTACATACAGAGCATCTCATTTATTAACTGTGATGCTGGGAAAGTACAGCTGTCTTTTTGAGCTGAGGTCCTTCCTTTAGATAATTAAGAGATCTTATTGCCCATATCTTAAGGCCAGAGTAGGTTAGTGAGGGAGGAGGTTGCTGCAGGATTCAGTAGGAAATGAGAGATGAAATATAAATTAAATACTGAAGGAATTCATAAATATTACATATAAATAAAAATCAATGAAATTGGAGAAAAATGCATATGTGTACATCTATGTGCACTTTTAAAGAACAAAGCAAAGAAAAAACTTATCAATAAAAAAATAATTTCTCTCATAACCTAAATAAATTTCTTTAGAGTGTGAGACTACATTTTAAAAGCGGTAGAAGCCTTAGGACCACTGCAGGACTACACATTATGCAAAGAAAAAGATGCAGTGTTTCTTCAAAGAAAATGTTCATTTGAAAACAAGTTGAAATCCAGGAGATAAAACAATCTCCAAACACACATGAAAATGTATTGAACAGGGCTATATTGAACTAGAAGTGCCTGGAGAGAGTTATATGAAATAAGTGATAAAGTTGTCTATAAGAGAATGAGTATGATCTTGGAAAGTGTTAAGAAGATGTTTTTGAGTAATGTTTTAGGTAGAAAGAGAAAACAATTACTCCGTGCTGAGCATGCAAACCATAGAGACAGAGGTTTTGCCTTATACAGATGATCTAAGTCACCAGTCATCATTATTGGGAATAAAAAGTAAATTTAATTCATTATACTTACAAATATTTGTGAAAATGTTACCTAAAGGAAATACTGGTATCTGGTGCCTTTTAACATTCATTTTAAAAAGTATGTATGTTTGTTTAAAAATAGTCAAGTTAAAGATCATTCTAAATTTCATTTGCATTGTCTTTGGACATTTCTGTTTGGTTTATATTCAGGTGTTTTCCCATTTACATTTTATTTACTAGTTTCAAAAGTTCACAGTCATCTTGCCTTTGTCCTACAGAAACACATCCTTTTCATGTTACAGACCTCTATTTGGGGTTCCTCTTGTCCTTCCTGGAATACTCCTCCCTGCTGTTTCATAAGACAGCTGTTCTTCGCTGGTGGTCTCTGCTACCCATTAGACGCCCTCTGCTCTTCCTCTGGGTAAAAGGAGAAACATGAACAAACTCTTATTTCATTTTTATTTTGAACTATTTGATCATCTTTAAGTATCTTAACATCATATTAAGAAAAAGTGTGACAGAAAATATTCAAAAACACATTTAAAAATTTAAAATATGTCTTTGTCAAAAAGATATTTAAAGAAAACCACAACTAATGTAGATTAAGGTCCTTATCCAACTATATCATTGAAGTATCACAATTAAAAATGACCAGGTAATAGTATAATAGTACAAAATGATTCTTTGAGCTGGATTTAAATTAAACTCAAGGTCCTGATATGACCTCATTATGATAATTCTATTATTGTGATTAGTAATTTTATTATCATACTTATTGATTCTTTTGAGAAGTCCAGAATGCCTTTTATACATTGGCTTATGCAAATTAACCTGAGAAATAGTTTAAAAAGTTCAATTTCCCCCTACTTATGGGTCAATATATTTAAATACAAAGAGATCAAAACCTGTCTTTATTCTTCATTATGGATAAGATCAAAACCTAGGTATTCCTAACAAAGAAAGAATTTCCAGCTTCTATTTTCATTTTCAAAAGTTTATTCTTTATCTTCTAGAAGTCAGAGACTTAGGCTGTTCTTTTTTTATAACCCTTAAATAACAAATGTGATGTAGTAACATAAAAATATAGATATAATAAGACTTAAAATCTGACTTTATGATAGTAAGTAATCAAAACAATACTATTCAAGACTAGAAACAAAGCAAGGTCTCTGCTAACTTGATATTAAATAAACATGAGATTAAAAGATCCTGTACTATTGTTAGAATAAACATTTTTAAATTAAATATAAATAGAAGAGATCTGCAATATAAAAATTTATTAAGTGAAAGGAAGGAAAAGGGAAATATCACAAAGTAAGATAATAAAACCAAAAGGTGAACAGTAAGAAAACAAACCAAAAAAGGAGCATACAGAATCACTGGTTACTCAAATGTGAAGTACAGTGATGCATCTCTCTATAAATTACATGAACTGAGTAGTCATTCTTAACACATTCATTAACTCAATGAATATTTATAAGGGTATGCATTCTTTTACCCTCTGTTGAGCACAGTAGCTCATCAAAATAATTATGCAAGTAAGGTCTTGAGTATAAGCTCAAATTAAATTAGTGTTAAATCAATGGTTCCCAATGCAAACTCTTGATATGCTCACGTGACATAACGTTCGCATGTCTACTAAATAAGTACAAATAAAAAAAAAATAACAAACCAGAGGAACTTAGTAAAATGTTATACATACTAAAGATTGAAAGATTATTTTCTTGGATAGTTATACTTACAGTTTTTGGTATAATAACTTTTTACAAATAATATAATAATGATAATAAATGGTATACTTTAAAAAATACTGTCTGGAAAACATCAAAATTTGGTAACTTTAAAGGGAAAAATTCATTTTAAAATAAAAAAAAAATCCTGCCTACCTCATGAAGCTTCTAATTTAATAATGTAACAAGGTAAAAGTTTTCAGTGGAGTGTGTAAATCCTACAATAGAAGTGAATATATTACATTGTGTGGGGACAGAGAAAGAAGGGAACATCTACTCTGAGGTGACAAAGGAGGGTTTTCAAAGGAGATGACACTAATCTGATTCATGAAAGAGTGAAATTTATTTTTGTTTTTAAAGAAAAGGAGAATAAACAAGGGGGAAGGATCATCACAGAAGAATAAAGCCATAGAGAAGTCATGGTACTTCCCAAGAAAGGCAACAGGTTTTCAATGGCCAGATCTTAGACAAAAAAGAAGATAGGAAAGGTGAAAGGATGGGAAGGAGGTAAGGAAAGGAAGAAGTGGCAAAGATGATGCCTCACAAAGCCCTTTGTAACAAGGTGGAGAATTTAATCTGTAATCCTGCAGCCAATGGGGATGCTCATACAGGGCAAGTTTACATGTGAGAGGGGTCACAGTGACAGTGTGGAGGACAGATTCAAGAGACAAAACCAAAGTTCAGAAGAAAATACAAGAAATTATTATTACAGTGATTCCATACAAAAAGATGAGCCTGAACCACAACACGAAAATGTAATAACAAATATTTCTAAGAGCTATTTCAGGAATAGTATTCAGAGCACATGAGAGAGTAGCTGTGAACAATGGAAACTTCCTGGCAGGAGAAAATGATCAATAGTAATTGTTGAGGAAATAAAATATTAAAACTCAGTTAAATCTAATATGAACAATACCTAGGCAAAGATATTTTAATAAATCAAGTTTAAAAGAAAGTTTTGGAAATAGTGAGTTTAAACTCTTAGAATATCTATATTTAACTAGGTCACTATAGAGATTAAATACAAAGAGTGCAAGAAAGTAACAGAAAGACTGTGTGTGGCCATCGAAGATTATGGTAAGGGTAGAATGATTAAACACTGGTATGTTGCATACATTTGCATTTCTCTGATATTGTGATTTCTTTCACAAAAATATTGCTACCCATTGCTCTTTCATTTGTAGTCAATTCACTGCTTAGCTTAATTTGTCAAACATTATGTTAACTACATTTTACCTCTCAAAATGGAATTCAAATTAAAAATTATGAAATCATATTTAGTGCAATTCCAATTGAGATCCCAGGAGCGTACTTCATGGACCTTGAGAAAACAATCCAAAAATTCATTTGGAACAAGAAGAGACCCAGAATAGCAAAAGCAATTCTAGGTAACAGAGACATGGCAGGGGGTATCACAATCCCCAACCTGCAACTCTACTACAAAGCTACAGTGATAAAAACAGCATGGCACTGGCAAAAAAACAGACCTGAGGACCGGTGGAACAGATTAGAAGATGCAGAAACAACGCCAGACACACTCAGCCATCTCATCTTTGATAAAGGAGCCAAACACCCTCACTGGAAGAAAGATAGCCTCTTTAATAAATGGTGCTGGAAAAATTGGGCTTCAACTTGCCAAAGATTAAAACTAGATCTATATCTCTTGCCATGCACTAAACTAAAATCAAACTGGATTAAAGATCTAAATATTAAAATAGAAACTCTGAACCAGTTGGAACAGAGGCTAGGTAGAACCCTTGAAGACATCGGTGTAGGAAAAGATTTTATGAACAAAACCTCAGTTGTGCATGAACTAGCACAAACAATCAGCAAGTGGGATCTCTTCTTATTAAAAGGCTTCTGCACAGCAAGAGAAACCACCAGCAGTGTGAAGAGACAACCCACAATGTGGGAAAAAACCTTCACCTTCTCTTCCTCAGACAAAGGTCTACTATCTCGAATCTCTAAAGAACTTAAAAAGATCAGACCTCCCAAATTTAAAGATCCAATCTGAAAATGGGCATCTGAAATGAACAGACATTTCTCAGACAAAGAAGTAGAAATAGCAAATAAATACATGAAAAAATGTTCAACATCACTGGTCATTTGAGAGATGCAAATGAAAACAACACTGAGATTCCACCTCACTCCAGAAAGAATGGCTGCTATCATGAAATCAACCAATAACAAATGCTGGCAGGGCTGTGGGGAAAGAGGAACACTGCTCCACTGCTGGTGTGAGTGTAGACTGGTGCGACCACTGTAGAAATCAGTATTGAGAAACCTCAAAGAACTAGGACTGGAAGTCCTATTTGACCCCGCTATTCCACTCCTGGGGATCTTCCCCAAAGAATTAAAAGAATCATACCACAGTGATATATGTGCACCCATGTTCATAGCAGCACTGTTTGTGATAGCTAAAACTTGGAAATAGCCCAAATGCCCATCAACTGGAGACTGGATAAAGAAAATGTGGGGTTTTTTTGTAAAATGGAGTACTACTCATCCATAAAAAATGAGAAATTAGAGAAATTTATAGCTAAGTGGATGCACATTGAGGCAATACTCTTAAGTGAAATAAATAGGACACACATGTGTAAATACCAAATAGTTTCTCTGGTGTGAGAAACTGAAAGTGTAAATAAGGACTAAAATGTATAATAGGTAATGTGAAATAGGAAGAGAAGGGGCAAAGGGGAAGGAAGTGGGAGGGCTAGGGAAAAGGATAGAAGGGAATGGGATTAATATGAGAAAATGGAAAAATAGAAACAAAATCTTTGTAAATAGGGAGGAATGGAGGGGTTGAAGGGAGGGCTGGGCAAGGGTGAAAAATAAGAACCAAGAGAGATTATGTAAAGGTGCAAATTTCCAATGATGAATGTCATTATATTGTATACCTAAAATGTACCAATGATTAGAATGAATAATTGATAATGCAAAATAGGAAGAAAAGGTCCAAAGGGGTAGGGGTAGTGGGAGGGAAAGGGGAAAGGAAAGAAGAGAAAGGGAAAATGCTGAGAAATGGAAAAAATGGAAATAAAGTCTTTGTAAATAGGGGAGGGTGGAAGGGGTGAAGGGAGGGCTAGGAATGGGGAAAAAATAAGAACCAAGATGCATTATGTAAAGGTACAATTCCCAATGAGAAATGTAATTGCGTTGTATACCTAAAATGTACCAATAAAAGAATTTAACAAAAAAATTATGAAATCATATTTTTAATACTAATTATGAATTATATTGGGGAGTGCTTTACAATATACAAGGAGGTTTTATAAGTTTTTTCTCCTAAAATCAACCAAAATGTATGAAATATTAAATAACAACATAATCGATAATTGACAAATAATATTTGATATCAGGACTTTACTTAAATAATGTATTCTCACAGTTCTATGAGGTAGGTGTTAATATATGCTATATTTCACAGATGAACAAAGTGCGCCACAGTTAATTTGAAAAGCTGATCTTCAGTCACACAGCTCGAGTTCATATTCATTTCAAGAAATATTCAACTGTTGAAATATATGTGCAGAGCAATGGTACTTGAGGTTATTTGGAAGAGGGCAATTATGATTAGAAGGCCCATCATATAGTTTTGTTCTTACAAATTTAAATATGAAGAATTTACTGAAATATATGAAAATGTTTAATTTAAAAATCATATTTATTTTAATATTAGTGTTATGTTTCTTTTAATAACAAATGAATATTCTATTTTAATGTATTTTCATGAATGAGTGAAAGTATGCAAAACATAAAATGCAAAACACATCTAGTGCAGCCTCAGTATATTTAGTCTCATAATAGAATAATGTGATGAATGCTTTTCTCTCTTAGATTTAGAAATTTAAAATTTAATAGAAATGTGTACAAATTTTAATTATTCAAAAATATTTTAAAAATATGTTGTAAATCAAATTGATCAATAAAAATACCTACTGTGAGGGAAAAAAATGATCATTTGGATGTTTTGGAAGAACATAGGTATTGCTATAATTATTTCTGAAGTAGATAAAGAATCCATCTTTCAAGTTTTAGTGAAATTTATGGTCCCAAATCCTAATGAATAAGTCACATAATTACCAATCAGGTCATTCATTAATCTCATTAATGAATAAATTTGCATAAAATATAATTTACTTTTGATCTTTTAAAAAGAAAAATGTTTCTTAATTTATGAAGAATTAATCAAATTTTATTAAAACTTTTATTCTAGACATTCACACACATCAAGTAAATATATTTCCATCACAATCACTCATTCACAAAAATGCACCTGTATTGTAAATACCAGACATATTGAAAAACTTCTGTTTAATCTTGGGTGGTCTCTCTACTCAGGTTTGATTAAATATGTCTTTTCACAACAGGTGACTTTTTAATTGTTTTCTTATGGCTACTCATTTATTCCTCAGGCTTTGTTTGGCTTGCATTAGTTTTCAGAGTTAATGACCATGTGTGAGAACATGCTGAGTACAGGTGGCCAATGGTTAGGCTGAGAATGTCGGTGTTATAGTAAATGCAGCAGGCAAATGATTTAGCTTCACCAATTAATACAATGAATGAATAGTTCCCTAACCCTCAAGGCCTTTCAAATAGAAAACAAGCTCAGAATAGGGACTTCATAATGAAAGTATGAAATGAAGAATAAAGCAGCTTGTTCTTTGCATTTATTGGCTTTCTTTCTTCAGTGGTCTAAGCCTTTTCCCTTGCACAGTTTAAGGTCTCAAATCAATTTTTACAGAGTGGTTTCCTGCCTGTGTGCAAATCTATTCGTAAACTTAGTGTTTTATTCCCTCTGACTTTTGCATCTCATTATTGTCCTAGAAGCCTGCCACACTAGCGGTGTGAGCTCTAGGCCTGTTTTATTTCTTCCTGGCAAAAAGACAGAGATTTTCATAATGAGAAACATTATGTTTTCAAGCATCCAAAAAAATTCTAGTTATTAAATAAGCTTAAGATAAATTCAACAATGGAAACTGAATTACAAGTAAAATAATTCTTATGAAGCAATCCTCACTGAGGAGAACAAACAGAAAAATGGGTTCTTTGGATTACATAGGCTCTCAGAAACTAGGACCAAAGACAAAAATAGATTTTCCAATGTGCTAAACAATTTTTCTTTTTTTCTTTTTTCCTGACAAAAGAATCATTTGTTTGCAATTAGTTTAGGTAAAGGAAATAGCATTTGAAGTCTTGTTTTCCAATTGGAATGACCCCTGTGACCTATGAAGACACTTGGAATATTTTATTCACTCTTGGTTAGAGGTACATTGGGTTGGGCAATTTTAATAAATGCAATCACATTTGCTTAATATTTTAAGCTTGAAAATTCTGCAAATACCAAATTATGTAAAAATTAAATATTTGAATGTTCTAATATGCAATGAATGCAAACAGCATAATCATAAAACCTTTGATATATGCTAAATTGATAAATATCAACCAAGTTTTTACAAGTGTCAACATGACAACTTTCCAAAAATAAGAAGAAAAGAAGAGGGGCTATAACTAAAAATTGGTAAACTTCATTTTAAACTAATAAGGTAATAATAAACAAGATTGTCTCACAGTGAAAAAGAAATGTCATTTTATTGACCCTTCATAAATAGCCAAATATCTTGGAAATTATTTCAAAACATTGGATTTTCAGAAGTTGCCTTTTTTTTAAAAAAATAACTTTATTATCAAACACATACAAAAATTAAAACCATTCAAAGAAGAGCAATGCAAGGGGAAAAATACAATAATATTCAAATACAGTAGAACTCAACCAAAATAAAACTGAAAAGCACTTAAACATTTTTCCATATAATTTAAAAAAGCATCTCAAGCTCCAACAAGACACCGGAGGATGTGATTTGTTTCAGAAAGATCCCCAAAAACTAACATTGAACAAATAGCCGTCTGGAAAAAAACTCCAGTTAGCTAGCAGACTCCACATAAGCCAAACTGCTCCCAAATTTAAATTTCAATACAGTCATATGACACGCAATGGAAACACAATCTGAGAACTATGTTATTAGGCCATTTCATCCATGCGTATCCTTAATTACACTTTCAGTTTCTCACACTAGAGAAACTATTCGGTATTTACACATCTGTGTCCTATTTATTTCACTTAAGCGGAGGCCCTCAATATGCATCCATTTAGCTATAAATGTCTCTAGTTTCTCGTTCTTTATGGCTGAGTAGTACTCCATTTTATATATTAAAAAAAAAAAAAAACGACACATCTTCTTTATCCAGTTTCCAGTTAATGGGCACTTGGGCTCTTTCCAAGCTTTCGATATTACGAACTGTGCCGCTATAAACGTGGGTGTACATATATCGCTGTGGTATGATTCTTTTAATTTTGGGAGGAAGATACCCAGGAGGGGGATAGCTGGGTAAATGGGACCTCTAAGGCTAATTCTTTGAGGTATCTCCATATTGATTTCCACAGTGATTGCACCAGTCTGCACGTCCATCAATAATGGAGAAGGGTTCCTTTCTCCCCACACCTTCACCAGCATTTGTTGTTGGTTGATTTCTTGATAGCAGTCATTCTTTCTGGGATGAAGTGGAATCTCAGTGGTGTTTTCAACTGCATCTCTCAAATAACCAGTGATGTTGAACATTTTTTTGTATATTTATTTGCTGCTTTTACTTCTTTGTCTGAGAAATGTTTGTTCATTTCAGATGCCCATTTTTGAATTGGGTTTTTGCATTTGAGGGGTCTGATTTATTGACCCTTTATAAATAGTCAAATATCTTGGAAATTATTTCTAAACATTGGATTTTCAGATGTTGCCTTTTAAATTCCCTATATTGCTGTGATGCAATTTGCATCTTTGAACACAAACAGTATTTATATTTCTCTTTTAATATAACCTTGAATTCTGACTTACATCAATTATTTAATGATTTATTTCTTTGAATTTTAACCAGTAAGTTTATTGAGAAAATAAGCCTTGATACCAAAATAATTTCCAAAAGAACCAATCTCCTGCCTGGCTTCCACATCATAACCCCTCTTTAATTGTTACTTGAAGTGTATACCACACCTCTTACTGTCCTCATTTTAGAAACAAGGGGAAAAAATGAAGCAGTAAATTGGGAAAATGGAAGGGTAGTTCCTTTCTTTGTTTTCAACATGCAAATTTTATTTTAACATGCAAATTTTTATACAGTGGTTATTACATATTGCCACATTGGGGCAGGAAGCATTTGAATATGTTCTTCCTAGTTGCCAATATCTATCTTCCATCTTGCTACTTATTTGCACTTTGGGTTTCTCACACAAGCAAATCAATGTGATATTTAAGTGAGAAGATTTTATTAATTCTATATATTGATTTCAAGAGTTAATATCTTCAAAACAGTGCATCTTCACAGTTAATGTTTCTTTTAGTAAATCAGTTCTTCATAGCTGGGGATGGTGGCACATGCCTGAAATCCCAGAATTCAGGAGCCTGACTAGGATATTGTTGTGAGTTCAAGACCAGCCTGGGCTACATAGTCAATTCAAGGCCAGCCTCAACTATATAACAAGACAGTATCTCAAAAAACCAAGCATAAATAAATTCTTAATTATTAATTTAATTTTTAACTTTTAATTTAAAACTGTTATTTATATTTTGTTAGATTTAACACAGTGTTCTTTCTAGTTTTATTCTTTTCATTATTTTAAGGGAGTTTTCTAATAATATGTTCTTGTTGATGAATATAGATGTTCAGTTGATTTGTACAGTTCAGTTTGGATTTGTAGGCAGCAATTTTGCCAAACTCTATTACTTTATATAGTTAGCACTTTGGTTATTTCCCAATACATAACAAACTATCCAAAAACAGTAGTGTAAAATAAAAATTACTACATCTCATAATTGTGTGAGTCAGATTGGCTTTTAAGTTGTTTCACTACTGTGCTAGTCTGTTTTGGTATCAAAGTTATATAGAACTAAAAAAAGGCAATGAAGGTGATTTCTAGATTCAATTTCACATGTAAAAGACTTGAAAAACATAATATTTGTCTTCACTATAAGCACAAAGATGAACAAATTCAAAATTAATGACTTTTCTCATGCACATCAGGAAATTTAGATTACAAGGCAAAGTATCAATACAAAATCTAGAGAGGTGAGTAAACACACAGCTAAGATTAGCTTATCAGAAGACACTCCAGTTAAAATTGAGGCTTCAGTGTAAAACAAATGGATTACTACTGAAGGACTGTAAGACACAGAACTCGATTTAAGAAAGAATTCTTAGGGAAACTCAAAAGACAAAAGTGGAGAAAAAGTAATAGACAAAAAACTATAGAAAAGTGAAACTTCTGGGATACACAGCCAGTACATGTGAAACACATATCTAAATCCTAGCTAGATTAACATAAAATTTCACCCCCTAAAAGCCTAATTTCCTCAGTTCTATTATTTAAGTCTTCATTTGTGGCTCTTTTGACAAAAATTTGCCAGTCATTCTAAAACAAAACAAGGGAAGGAAAGGGAAGGGGAAGGGAGGGAAGGGGAAGGAGAAGTAAAAGGAAGGGAAGAGAGGGAAAAAAGCACAGCTCATAGATACAAAGCAAGCATCAAAACCAGAATCAGGTAAGACAGAATTCTGAATTACCAAGTAGAACATTTAAAATAACTATGTATAAAACACTAAGATATTTTGTAGAAAAATATAGCTTGCAAGGATAGGCAATATAAGCAGCTGGATAAAAACTCTAAGAATGAATAAAAGACCAATACTAGAAATAAAAATATTATACAAGAAATAAAGAATGTATATGACAGACTCATCAGTGAACTGGGCAAAGATTAATAAATCAGTCTTTTATAAAGACATGTCAATACGAAGCACCCAAACGTATATGCAAATAGAAAGACAATAAAAAATAGAATGCCCAATAAATGTATGACAGTTATAAAAGATATAATGCATATGTACCAGAAGAATAGAGAAAGGAAAACAAGAAACATTTGATAGTGATACCAAATCACAGATCCAAGATTCTGAGAACACCAAGCAGAATAAAAATAAGAATATTGTATTTACATTTCAGCATACTAGACACAAGGCACAGAAAGTCCTAAAGGGACCCAGAGATAAATAAGGCACTAAACCTAGAAGAACAAAGGCAAGAATAAACTACTTTCTCATAAGATACTAAGCAAGAAAGAAATGAATTTAAAATATGAACCTACAATTCTGGATCTAGAAAACTCAGTCTTCTAAAAGAAGTACAAAAAAAGACAGAAAGTAACAGAATTTTCTGTCAGAAGACTTCCAATGCAAGAAATGTAAAAGAAGTTCTCCAAAGAGAAAGAAAAGTATATAGTTTAGAAACATGTGTCGATATTAAGCAAGAAGGTTGGAGAAGAAGTAAATGAAGATGAATTCTTTTTCTTTTAATTAATCTAATAGTTACTGCTTGTTCAAAGAAAAATAGCAACAATATGTTAGAAGTTATATGTATAAGTCAAATACATGGCAGGAATGTTTTCAGGGAGTGGAACAGGAATTGTTTATATATCTTTGCACTAAATAGAGTGAGATTAGTTCTCCATGTATATTTAAAATTCAAGGGCAAACAGAAACATTTTTAAAGACGTGTAGCTGTATACTAAAAGGGAAGAAATGGGGTAACACAGACTGCTCAGCTAAAAGCAAAGAAAGTTAACATGGTCAAGCAGTAGGAAGAATATGGAAAAACAGGAAATTTCATTTTTTGCTAAATAGGATGTAAAATCATAACAGCCTGGCTAAATCTTACAAAACTAAAAGCACTCTTAGCAGAAAATCAAGCAATTATGTTCCTTTATATTTATTCAAAGAGTTGAAAACTTAACACAAAATTTTGCACATCATGTTTATAGCAGTTTTATTCATAAGTACCCAAAACTTGGAATTAATTGAGATAATGTTAAGTAGGTGAATGGATAAACTATGATACATCCAAATAAAAGGCACTTATTCACTGCTTAAATAAATGAGCTATCAAGCTATGAAAATGCAGACAGGAACCTTAAAGACATACTAGTAAGTAAAAGAAGGCAATATAAAAATTCTATATCTTATATTATTTGAACTATGATATATGAAATCTTGATGCAAAATTATGAACAGAGTAAAAAGACTAGTCATAGTTGGAAAAATCCCTAAAGAAATAGTTGCAAAATGAATTCAATAACACATTAAAATACACTACAATCAAATTGGTTTTGCTACATGTAGGTATACAATATAGTTCAACATACAAAAATCAATAAATGTAATACATTGCATAAGTAAAATCATTAATAAAATAAAAATGACGATTGTCTCAATTGACACTGAAAAAAATTCAATAAAATTCAGCATCCCTCCATGACAAAATTTCTGAAGTAATTAGATAGTAAAGCCTATTATATATGATAAACCCCTAGCCAACATTATAATGAATAGGAAAAAAAACTGAAGAAATCAGAAATGAGACAATATCTACTGTTATCAATCCTATTAACTATGTATTTTTCAAATTTTAGCCTAAGCAATTAGGCAACAGAAAGAAATAATAAGAGTAAATCAGAAAGGAAGAAGTCAAATTGTCCTCATTTGCAGATGATATGATCCTGTACCTAGAAAAGCCCTGAAGACTACCAAAAAATTTTAAACCTGATAAATCAATTCAGTAAAGTAGCAAGATACAAAATCAATGTTGGAAAAATCAGTAGCTTATCTAGACACCAATCCTTAACTAACTGAGAGAAAGTCAGGAAAACAATGCCATTTATGATAGCTCCAATAAATAAATAAATACATAAATATATGCTCATAGACAGGTCTAGAAATTAATATCAAGGAGGAAAAATACAAAATGAAAATTCCAGCACATTGAAGAAAGAAAATGAAGATGAGAAGACCAACCATGTACATGAATTGACAAGCTAAATATTAAAATGGTCATATTACTAAAAGATATCTATAAATTCAATGCAATCTGCAAAAAATACTGAAGATATTCCTCATGTAACTAAAAAATTCTTAAAATTCATGGGGAAATACAAAAGATCCAGGATAGCCTTGTAATCCTGAGCAAAAAGAATATTGAAAGGATCACAATACCAATTTCAAAATATCCTACAAACTCATAGAGAAAAAAATAGAATGTGCTTTATTAGATTTATAAGTGCTCCATTAAGGATTTTTGCATATATGTCATCAAGAGTATTTCTTCATAGTCCCTCTTCCATCTGGTTTTGGTATCAGGGTGATAATGGCATTATGATAATGGCATGACTTTAGAAATCTTCCTTAACTTTCTGTTTCATGGACTAATTTGAGGAGGATTGGTATTCTTCATTAAAATTCTAATAAAAACTCTAGGATGTGTGGAATAGATTAGAAGATACAGAAACAACTCCAGACATACTCAGCCACCTCATCTTTGACAAAGGAGCCAACCATCCTCACTTGAGGAAAGATAGCTTCTTTAATAAATAGTGTTGAAAAAATTGGATTTAAACCTGCCAAAGATTAAAATTAGACCCTTATCTTTCACCATGCACTAAACTAAAATTGAAGTAGATTAAAGATCTAAATATTAAAACAGAAACATTAAACTTGCTGGAAGATAAGTTAGGAAGAACTCTCAAAGACATTGGCATAGGAAAAGACTTTATGAACAAATCCGCAGTAGCATGGAACTAGCACAAAGAAACAACAACTGAGATCTCATCTTATTAAAAAGCTTCTTTACTCCAAGAGAAACCACCAAAAGAGCTAAGAGACAACCTATAATGTGGGAAAAAAATTTTACCAGCATTTCCTCAGACAAAGATCTACTATCTAGAATATATAAAGAATACACACAAAAAAATCAGACCTTCCAAATTTAAAGACCCAATTCAAAAATGAGCATCTGAAATGAAAAGACATTTCTTGGACAAAGAAATACAAGCAGCAAATAAACATATGAAAAACTGTTCAACATCACTGGTCATTCGAGAGATGCAGATGAAAACAACACTGAGATTTCACCTCACCCCAGAAAGAATGGTTGCAAAGAAATCAATCAATAACAAATGCTGGCAGGGCTGTGGAGAGAAAGGAACCCTTCTTCATTGTTGGTGGGAGTGTAGACTGGTGCAACCACTGTAGAAATCAAAATTGAAGTAACTCAAAAAACTATGATTAGAGGTTCCATTTGACCCAGTCATTCCTCTGCAGGGTATCTACCCAAAAGAATTAAAAGAATCATAACAAGGTGATATATGTGCACCCATGTTTATAGCAGCACAGTTTGATACCTGGAGCCTGGAAACAGCCCAATTGCCCATCAACTGGAGCCTGGATAAAGAAGATGTGTGGTTTTGTTTTGTTTTGTTTTGTTTTTTGGTACCGGAGATCGAACTCGGGTTCTTGTGCTTGCGCAGCAGGGGGCGAAAACCACTAAACTAAATCCCACGCCCAGATGTGGGTTTTGGGATTTTTTTTTATAAAATGGAGTACTACTAAGCCATAAAGAATGAGAAACTAGAGAAATTTATAGCTAAATGGAGGAACATGGAGGCTATACTCTTAAGTGAAATAAATAAGACACACATGTGTAAGTACTGAATATTTCTCTGGTGTGAGAAACTGAAAGGGTAAATAAGGATTCAAATGCATAATAGATAATGTGAAGTAGAAAGAGTCTAAAGGTGTAGGGGAAGTGGGAGGGGTAAGGGAAAGGAAAGAGGGGAATGGAATTAATATGAGAAAATGAAAACATAGAAACAAAGTCTTTGTAAATTGGAAGGAGTAGTGGGTGAAGGGAGAGCAGGGGAATGGGGAAAAAATAAGAATCAAGATACTTTATGTAAAGGTACATGTTCTCAATGATGAATATAACTGTATTATATACCTAAAATGTACCAATAAACAATGTAAGAAAAAAATTCTGATGAAATTTAGCTGTGAATGTATCTGTTCCTGTGCTTTTCTTTGTTGGAAAAACTTCATTTCTTCTTCAGTCTTATTACTTGTTATTAATCTGTTTAGGGTTTTTTTTTTTCTTTTTTGCATTACCTTGGTTCAATTTTTGTAGGTTAAACATGTCTAAAATTTTACCCTATTTCTAGATTTTCCAATTTACTAGAATATAGATTTTCAAAATAATCCCTAGTGATCCTATAGATTAGTAGTTTCTATTGTAATATCCTCTTTTCATCTCTAATTGTATTGATTTGGGGTGAAGTAATCTCGCTCTTTCTTTGGATTAGTTTAGCAAAGAGTTTATCAATATTGGTTATCTTTCCAAAGAACCAATTCTTTGTTTCATTAATCTTTTATGTTGTTCTTTTAGTCTCTATATCATTAATTTCAGCCCTGATCTTAATTGTGCCTTCCTTCTATTTGATTTGATTTGGGGTTTTTGTTACTTTTCTAATACCTTCAGATGTAGTTTATTTATTTGAGATAGCTCTGATTTTTTTAATGGAGGTACCCATAACTATAAACTTACCACTTATAACTACCTTCACTCTACCCCAAAGATTCTGATATGTTGTGTTTTTATTTTGATTTGCTTTTAGAAAATTTTTAGTTACCCTTGTAATTTTTTCAATAACTCACTGAGTATTTAAATGTGAATTGTTCAATTTTTATATGTTTATACAGTTTCTGTTGTTTCCCTAGCTGTTTATTTCTAGTTTCACTCCATTATGATCTGAAAAGATGCAAGAAATTATTTCAGTTGCCTTCTATATTTGTTAAGAATTGTTTCATTGTTTTAAATATCACTTGTTTTGGAGAAAGTTCCACGAGCTGTGAAGAAAAATGTATATACTGCAGTTGATGGATCGAATGTTCTGTAGATCTCTAAGTCCATTTAAACAATGGTGTAGTTTAATTCTGATTTTTCTGTTTTTCCTTTCTTTTATTTTTTTTTGTTTGAATGGCCTTTTAGTGACAGTGGAGCACTGAAGCCAGCCACTGTTATTCTGTTGGTGCATGTGTTTCCCTTAATGTGAACCAGTGTTTTCTTAGAAAATTGGGCACTGTGACATATGATGTATACATATTTACACTATCTGGTAGATTGTTTCATTTAACAATACATGTTGGCCTTTGTTTCTCCTATAAAGAACTGAAAAAAATCAGATACCCCCCAGATTTAAAGATCCACTCAAAAATGGGCATCTGAAATAAATAGACATTTCTCAGATGAAAAAGTACAAATACCAAATAAATATAGGAAAAAATGTTCAACAGCAGTAGTTATTCAAGAAATGTAAATTAAAACAACACTGAGATTCCATCTTACTCCAGAAAGAATGACTATCATCAAGAAATCAACCAATAACAAATGTTAGAGAGGCTGTGGAGGAAGAAGAACCCTGCTCCTTTATTGGTGGGGGTATAAATTTGACCACTAAGGAAATCAGTATGGAGAGTTCTCAAAAAACTAAAAGTAGAGCTTCCAGTTGATCCAGCTATTCCCCTCTAGGAATCCTCCTGAAAGAGCTAAAAGCATCAGTGATATCTGCATACCCATGTTTGTGGAAATGAAATTCATAATAGCTAAATCTTGAGAACAACCCAAATGCCCATCAGCATATGTATGGATAAAGCAAATGAGATATTTAGATACACTGGAGTACTACTCTGCCATGAAGAAGGATAAACATGAGATATTTTTAGGTAAATGGATGCACTTTGAGACCATAATTTTAAATGAAATAAATCACACCAAACTCTCATGTCTTTTTTGATTCCCGGAGCTCTTACTTCATCTTCTGAGAATAGATCCGTTTTCACATTCCTAACTCTTAAGTCTTCTCATTCACATTCATGTTTAAGATACATGTATTCAGCCACCTTACCTATGTATTCAGCAAAATGGTATTATTTAAAAAGTGTTGAGAATATGAATTGTGTAAAGAAAAAAATCTCTTCAGTAAAAGATCCTATAAAAATTGATATCCACACTTAGAAGAATGGCGCTAGACTCTTTTACTCTTAACTGGTTAAAAAAAATCAGTTCAAAGGGAACTGGACTCTTAAACTGGAGATCTGAAACTATGAACCTAGTCCTAGAAAATATGAATCAATGTTTTATGATATTGGGTTGTGGAGGATATTTTGGATATCACCCAAAAAGGACAAGTAGTAAAGCAAAAGTAGACTAATGGAATTTCATTGAACTAAAAAAAATCTACAAAGAGGAAACAATCATGAGCATGAAAAGACAAGCTATAAAATTGGAGAATATATATATATTTGGTACCAGGGATCAAACTCAGGACTTTGTGCTTGCAAGGGAGGTGCCAGAACCACTGAGCTAAATCCTTGGCTGGAGAATATATTTTTACCGCATACAACAGGCAAAGGATTAATATTCAAAGAACTCAGATACTTTAATATTAAGAACACAAATATTTGTTATAAAATATTCAAAGAACCTGAATAGACATTTCAGAAAAAGGGAATATAAATGGTCAATAAGTGTATAAAGCAGTACTCCATAGAATCATCACAGAAATACAAGTCAAAAGTAGTGAGATTTCAACTTACACCAATTAGAAGTTATTATCAAAAAGCAAAATAAGAAATGTTCCCAAGAAGATGGAAAAAACAGAATTCTTGTATGCTGCTAGTCCAAATGTAGCTTGACACAACCATTGTGGAAAATATGAAGCCAGAAACAATCTGCTGGAAGATAAAATAGCTAAAAATCTTAAGACATAAGCAAAAGCAAGGACTTTCTGAACCAAACCCCAATTTCATAAGTAATAAATAGTACCTACCATCAACAAATGAGATCATGTCAAATTAAAAAATTTCTACACAGCAAAATAGCAACCAACACAGTGAAGAGAAAATCTAGAGAATGGGAAAAATTTCTGGCAGTTACTCCTGGATAAAGGACTAATACATAGAATATTTAAAGAACTCCCCCAAATTAGATGCCCCTCCAAAGAAAACACCCGCTGAAAAAATGGGCAACTGAAATGACTGGACACTCTTGGAAGAGTAATTGTATATGGCCAATAAATACGTGAAAAAGTATTCAACACCTCTGGGCATTAGATAAATGAAAATAAAAATAACATTGAGATCTATCTTAGTTCAGAAAAAATATCTATCATCAAGAAAACAAATAATAATAAGGCTAGTTAGGCTGTGTGGAAAAAAGAACCCTTCTACATATTTGATGGGCATCTAAACTTTTAAAAGCACTATGGAAATCAGTATGGAAATTCCTCAACAAAAAGCAAAATAGAAATTCTATTTTTGACCCAAGGATTCCCTTCTAGGTATCTTCCCAAAAGAGTTATAGCATCTTATTACAGTGATACATGCCTACCCATGTTTATAGGAGCATAATTTATAATAGCTAAACCTTGGGCTGGATGCAGCCTTTATGTCTCTCCATCAGTGGATGAATGGATAAAGAAAAGGTGGCATTTATAAACACTGGAGTACTACCCTGGCATATAAATTAAACTTGTGTCGACTGTAGAAAAATTAATGCATCTTGAGACTACAATATTAAATGAAATAAATCAGACCAGAAGCTTAAATATCCCAGTTTCCTTTATGTGAGAAAACCAAAATATAACAGGAAATAGGGAAGCAGATCTCTTGCTAAAGGAAAAAGGATAAAGAGATGGAAGAAGAAAAGAGGGAAAGGAAGAGTTGGGATGAAAGAAAAAAAAAGAACTTTTATGTCCATGTACCAACTCCCTATGAGAAATGTAATCACGTTCTGCAAATATATACCAACAAAAATTACAAAATAAAAAAAAGAACATATACAGATGGAAAATAAACATATGAAAAGCTGCTCAATATCATATCATTAGGAAATTACAAATTAAAGCAATTATTACTACACAAGTTTGAGAATAGATAAAATACAATAACTAACAATATCAAATTTTGGTGAATATACAGGCAATAAAAACTGTTGATGGGAATTCAAAATGGTTTCATTTCTCTGCAAAAATTTTTAAAATCTGTATGTTTAGCTGGCATGGTGGCACACACTTGTATTACCAGCACTCTGGGAGGCTGAGGCAGGAGAGTAAAAAACTTGAGCCTCATGTGGGCAACTTAGTAATTTAATAAGGCCTGGTCTCAAAATTAAAAGAAATGGACTGAGGAGGTAGCACAGTGTGAAGGCCCTGGGGTCAGTCCCCAGTATCCCACACAAAAACATTAGTTAAATTTTAAGATTAAAATTTTGTTTAGAAATTTTTTTCAGTAACAAGAGAAATAACTTCTTCACCAAATTATATATAATGATATATAAAAATGAGTTTTAAGGGAAACCTTACATAAGCACTTCGGATTTAAGTATATCACAATGTTTAAAGAGTTATCTTCCAATGTTTGTTTTACAGGTTTCTTGTTTTCTCTAAATTTTCTAATTCTGTACAAGAAGTGTCCTTGTAATCAGGTCTTTCTTTGGACTGGCTCCACACATGGCCTGCAGCTTTCCTCAGCTGACATTCCACATTCCCGGCATCTCGAACTTCCTGAGGTCTCCTACTACACTTTTGGCTCCATTCCCACAGCTTCATGCACTGCCCTCTCAGGAGCCCTTTGCCTGGCCTTCCAAGTCCTTTCTTTGAAATCTGTGTGGAAGGCTCCTGACCACAACTCTTGCATTCTGCATGCCAGTAAAAGTAGCATTATGTGTTCTATGTCAAAGTGTGCAGTTAGTGAAAACAGTAGCCAGGCCTCCTTGAACAGTGGGCACCATGGGCCTGAATGGCTGAGCATGGTGAAATAAATCCCAAGGTATCAATTCCAAAGGAGGCCCTTCTAGAAAAGAAGGCCCAGAGACTCTTTCTAAGAGCAAACAATATTTTTGCACACCTGGGCCCGCAATAGGTGGAATTTCCTGGTTCCTCAAATACCCTTAACACTCCTTTCTTCTGGTCCTTGTACAAGTACTGGCTTCATTTTAGCTAATCTTTAGCAGTTAAATCTCATTTGGGCTCAAATTTGCACAAGGTTCCTTCTGGAAAAATTTTTAATTTTTTTCATATTTTTATGCTCTGCCTTTTGCCACAGATTCTCACTATACATTTGGATAAAAGCAACAAGTAGTACATATGCCACTGTCTAAATGTTGGGCTATCTTAAAATTTCTGCCAGATGAACTACTCCACCATCCTTAACCTTAGTCTCCTGCTAAGGCTCAGACATCAGCAAAATTAATACAAATTTTCTACTAATTTGTAACACACATGGCCTCTAGTCCAATGGAGTCCTAGTCCCAAATGAATCTGCCTAAGCCTGTCTTCTTTTTTCTCAAATTTTATTCCCAGTTAAGTACTGATGAAGTATACACCAGGGTAAAAACATTTCATTTATGCAAGTACTAAGGAAGTTTATTTTACAAGTGCGCAGGAAAGTGAAGAAGTAAACCAAGCAAGACCCCGTGCCAGGTGGGCTGAAACCAGCGAAGAACCCTTGAAGGCACCTGAGAAACTGAGTAGACACAAGATCTTGGTGATCTAACAGGTATGATGCAGCCACACCATTTGGGAGGCAAAAAGGGTCCTGCCTTTCCTGGGGTTTTCCTCGGCCTGGTTCCCTAGTCAGTGTGACACACAGCCCTGTCTTGCCATGGATGCTTCAGCGATGCTGCAGGAGAGGTGAAAGCTCCAAACAAGGGCCTTTAATTCTCTAGAGACTGCTGGGGCTGCCTGCACTGAGGGTGTCAGAAATGGGACCCAGAACT
Organism: Heterocephalus glaber; assembly: GCF_053883595.1. NCBI lineage: Eukaryota > Metazoa > Chordata > Mammalia > Rodentia > Bathyergidae > Heterocephalus > Heterocephalus glaber. The sequence goes on along the minus strand of NW_028258358.1, from coordinate 16,407,418 downwards.
ATCAACCCCCTTCCTCCCCTACCAGAATCCCTGTGAACTCAACCAGTCAGTCCCTTGGAAGTGGCACTTCCAAATGTCAAGTGCATGGAGCCAGACACAGTAAGACAAAAATAGCATGTGTGATTCAAACTGTACTGAGATCACACAGGCCTGGGGCAGAGACCCCACTATGGTGCAGGGCTGTACACCAGGCAACACTGGTCTTCCCTGTCTGCATTTCCATCAGGATTCTATTCTTCTGAGCCCCAACCAGAATCACCTAATCAAGCTCAGCTTACAGCATTCTAAGCCTTCTCTTATGGCAACTCCAAAGCTTTCAAAACTCCTTTTATAAATGACTTCCAAAGGCTTCTGAACCACACAGTCAGGAATAGTCACAGCAATGACCCCACTTCTCTGGTACCAATTTCTATATTAGTTATTTTCCCTTTGCTGAAGATAATACCTGACACAAACTAAAAAGAGGAAAGGTTTAATTTAACTCATGGTTTGGCAGCATTTATTTCATAGTCAGCTGGCTCCAGCACAGGTATATCATGCCAGATGGACATGGAGGACCAAAGCTGCCTAGTTCATGGTGGCCAAAAAAGAAGAGTGGTGAAACAGCGTCAGAGAAGAAAATCCAAGGGACCATATATGTTATCCAAGGTCACACGTCCATGACTCAGACAAGGCCAGAAGAGTGCTTTATTAATCTGTTCGACATTTCTTAATCCACCAAAGTTGGCCTATCAAGATTAATCATCATAATCCACCCCTTGTCAACGTCACACCCAAATATACCTCCTCAAACCATATTTAATCTCTAAGTAAAAACAATAGCAACTTCATAATTCCACCAAACATAATGCAGCTATCCTACCTACAGCCATAAATGCGACGATCCCCCATCTTTATTTGTCAACTTTCCCATCTCAGCTTTCCTGTCACTGAGACACAAGATGAAACATCTGCAACTTTAAGGAGGAGACTTTTATTTAGCTCACAGTTTCCAGTGGGTTCAGTTGACTGACTCCATGCCAGAAACAGCATGGTGGAAGTGGAAGGGCTTGGTGGAGAATAGCTGCTCATACTATGGCAGCCAGGAAGTGGGGAAGGAGAGAGAGATAGAGAAAGAGAGAAACAGAGACAGAGTGAGCAAGTGAGTGAGCACACGTGCAACAGAGAGAAAGAGAGGTGAGAGAGAAGAATACACCCTTCTAGGAAGTGTCCCCAGTGATCCCACTTTGTTGAAACAGGCTCCACTTCCCAATAGCACACAAACTACTGAACTCATCAATGGATAAATCTACCAAGGAGTATAGTTCATGTTCCAGTCACTTTCCAAACACATGAGACTTTTAGGGGACATTTTAGATTCAAATGATAACACTAGACAATTTGATGAGTTAGTGAGAGCCCATCTTAATATTTAAAAACTTTTTAAAAGGGCTGTTGATGTACCTTAATGCAAAGGCCCCGGGTTGAATCATCAGTAACCAAATAAAATAAAAATAAAACAAATAGAGTAAAAATTTTAAAATACCTGATTAGATGAATCAGTTGTTCATAAATCTTTTGCTGCTTATCATTAACTACAGAATGTTGCTCCAACTTCTTAACTATACATTACAGAAATCTCAAAAATGGCTTTAATTCACCATTCTATGGTTTCATGTAGCTTTTATAATTCATGTTTCCCTGAATATAATCTGGGCTTCTATTAAGAGCAACCTATTACTTTACAAAATTTTCTTGCTTCTTACCAAACCACTTGTGATACTGAGATGTTATCTATCTAGATTGCTATTAATTCTTTCATCTACATTCCAAAATCCTACTTGTCCTTAGTAATACTCACTTTTAGGTTCTATTAGCCATGTGTGATATCCCTATATTTGATATTATTAAAACACTTTACAAAAGCCCTTCAAAATAAAATAAAATCAGGATTCAAGTTCTAATCATTGGTCTAAGTACCTATTAGTCTCACTATACTACATCATTTCTGAGAACAGAGACAATGATTCAATCTTGTTGGAGTCTTCCTATGAACCTAATATTTTACATATTTGTCAATATGTATTTATTGAATTAAGTTATATTTCCCCTTTCTTTCTTTTAAAATACAGCAAAATAAACATGGATTCCTAAAGGTATATCCATCTCCAGCATTAGAGATCATGTCTACTGACACTTAAAACTTTATAAATTAAATTAAAATTTAAAAACAAACCTAGAAGACATTTTAACCAAACAACATGGGGATTTTTTTATGAGCGGAAGGATTTAGCCTGAAAGGCAGAAGTCCCCATGAGCCTTTTGTAACTGCGCAGCTGTACTGTTGGCTGCAGTCTGTAGTCCAAGAGATATTTTTTTAAGTCTGCTATTGTTATTAATTTGAGGAAAAGAAGTCTCTGCAGAGGAAAAAAATCCAAGATTTTTGTTTGCTTTTCCATCACTCACAGTCGCTGTAATGTCAACACCATTTAGATCAAATTTCAAGCAAAGTGCACAGTTTCATCCAGCTGCAAGAACTAAAAATCTTCTAGAGCACTATAATCTAACCAATAAAATATGTCTGAGAGTGTTAGTAACAATTAACAGGTGTGTACCTTTCCCAGAAAGCTCTCATATGAGATGAAATGTGGGAAGTAATACACTTGAATTTCATAAGAATTACATATAAATAAATATGTATCTGTTTTCACTAATGGATTTCAAAGAACTGAAATATTCAACCATATAAACCCTGTGTATCTTATACAAAGATGCTTCTGTGCTCATCAAAGTCATTATGTTCACTGGATATAGTCATGGTCCATTCTAACCAATATCCTGTCCCTATACAAAGTGGAGATGAAAATAGTAGGCTCATGACAATATTATGAAAATTCAAAATGGTTACACACATACAGGTCCTATCCAAGATGACCATTAAACACTAATAATATTTAAGAATTTTATTATCATTTGTCAGCAAACAGACTCTTAACCTTTCAATTCTCCCATGTCTTTCTGCATTCTGGCTCCATCTTGATTGCTCTCTGGTAGCTCATTCCTTTGTTCTTCTCTACTGTGAGCCACATCCTTCCCTTCTACTCTGCCAAAATCCACAAAATTAATCAGGGCAATAATGCAATTACAACTTGACTAAATCTCCTTCCTCTCTTTTCCTCTGTGAGTTCCACTTTAGTGATCTCCACTCTTTATTCAATATCCCCTATTCTTCTATTCCTCTCCCCATATTCACAAATTGAATCAAGTCACTAAACAATATTGACCGATTGAACTGACCTCAGCTGGGCCCTCATTGGATCTCAGCAATTCTTTTATTTATCACTTGTTGACTCCCTATTGCATTCCTCCCTGCAGCTGTCCCAAATATTTCTGCAGTACTTAAATCTCTAATCCCAGCCCTCCTCTCTCCCTCTTAGCACATAACCTCACCTCCTACTGAGAAAATTAAAACCATCCCAACTTAAGTTTCTACAACTGTCCTCCTTTTCCACACAAAAAGTTTTGTGCATCTCTCCTTCTTTGTTTTTGCATTGTTTTGAAGAAGTGGTTTCCTTTGCATGATGTGAACGGTGATGACCCAGTAAGGAACACAGCCAGCATGAATTTGCCATCCTTTCAAGGTAACCTCATTTTGACCAATAACTTCAAGGAGAAACTTGTCCACAGTAGCTGCCTTTTCATCTTTTCCAAATAGTTCTTAAAATCCTTAATGTAATTTTCCATCCCACTTCAGCTGTTCTTCTCAAAGTACAATTAACTCATGCTCATCCAGAACTGTTCCTTCAAACTCCAGCCTTCAACTCTTACAGTTTTTGTCCTGACTAACTCCCTTCTCTGATTGCCATAACTTTACGTAAAACTTATTTCCCTTTTCTCTTTCATTTACTTGTCATTATTTCTGCTTATGTTCCAAAATTTAGCTACTCAGTGTTTGATCATTTGCTATATATTTTAGTCAGCATTCCTGTTTCTGACATACAATACTTGACAGCCATAAATTAAAGAACGTGAGATTTAATTTGGCTCATTGTTTCAGGTGATTGAGTCCATAGTTAGCTGGCTTTGAGGCAGAAATATCATGGTAGAAGGGTGTGGTATGGCAAAGATGCTTAGTTCATGGCAGTCAGGAAGTACAGCAGGGAAATATTGCCAGAGATGACAGTAGTCAAGGACTATAAATAGTACTGAGGGCCATGCCATCATGACCCACCCACAAACAACCAAATGTGTGCTTTACTACTGCCCTATGCACCTCCTAGCCTATCAAGTAACACAATTAAGCTTAATCGCCATGCTGTATTTCTGTATTTTCACCAAGCAATATCATTAATTCTCATAGCTTTAACAAATTAGGCAATCTTGTATTCTTTAAAAGATGTTTTTTCTCTTACCAATATTTGTAAGTATTTGCAGTTTTGTACTCACTTAAGTGGGATTTTTTCTATTTTCAAACTTCATACTTACAATTTCCTTTAAACGTCATCTCAAAGTTGGATCAAAATTCAAATATTGCATAATATTATCTTTTCTGTCTAAATAGCTCCTAATTTGAGTTCTCTATGTCTATTCAGTAACTATTCCATATTCTAATTTTACCCAAGTTTGGAATAGTAAATATTTTAAATCACTAACAACTATTTAGTGATTTCAACTCTGTGACAGATTTGGATACACTGCAGTGAGTAGGACATAGTGATTTACAAATTCTTAGAGCTAGTTGCCTACTACAATTTCATACATTGAGCAATTGATACAAGTATTATCAGTATGAGGGAGAGTATAAGACAAAATATAAGTGGCAATTAGTCTATAGAACTAGTCAAAAGATGTCACTAAAAGTATCTGAAGAAAGAGTTGTATGTATGAGAGGAACAAAGACATAAAATAAGGTGGTGAATACAGCCCCCCAAAAAAGGGTGTCTATGAATGCCTTGTATGAGAATAAAAGCTAGGGACTAAGTAGAGGAAGCTGGTTTTAAAAGATATAAATAGAATATAAACTATGGAGTATCTATTTAAGCTATTAACTTTAGGGCATTTCTCCTAAAAGGTAAGGAAAGTCATATGAGCTTTTAAATGAAAGTATAGGAAGATAACCATATTTTTATTTTTAAAATATCAGTCTGATCTCAAGTACCAAGAAGATACTTAGGAGCCTACTACCCATGGAAAAGAAAAGTTTACTACTGTCCATGGCTTATATTTGAGTGCAGATAGTGGGAGTGTAGAATATAGGAAAGATTCAGAAATATTTTAACAGCTAGAAGCCATAGGACTTAGTGAGTAACTGCATAAAAGGGGGCAATATAGTCATGGGAGAAATAAATGTCAACCAAGATTTCTGGCCAGAGCAACTAAGTCACAAATGATGCCTGCAATTCATTAAAGTACATAAAGTAGCAAATGTACATTAACAAAACAATAAATATTTAATGAGCACTATGTGTAAGGAATCAGCTATAAACAAAATATGTATATAGATGTATAGAGAAATATATATATATATGTTACACATGACTTATTCCATATAACTGTGATTTAAATACCAATGTGTCTAATTTTATAGAGGAAGAAATGGAAACTTATTCAAAGTTACATACTTAGTAGAAAAAATAACTTAGCTTCCACCTCAGATGCCATCATATTTGAGAAAGATGAGTAGTTTCATTTAGGGTTTGCTTACCTGGCTCTTTCAGTACTTTCAATTTGCAGCCTGCTCTTTGCTAAACTGTAGATCTTATCTCTGTAGTTAACTTGTATTAACTAACTCATTAACATTCCTATTCCCATTCCTCACAGTCACCACAAATCTTGAGTATTACAATGAATTCCTTCTTTGTAGATTCTTTGGATTTTATCCCAAATTGTACACCACATGTAAATATCACACATAAGCCTTATATTAAAATTATTTGGAAGGGTTTCACATAATTTAAACCAGGAATTATGGTCATGGAAGATAGAACAATATTTTTACTCATTTTATGGCTACCACATGCCCTTGAACAGAATAAAAGCTATCTATCTCTTGGGTTAAATAAAAACAACTTTTTTAAAGTGTTCATAGTTTTAAAATTGTCTTCTTTTTCAGCACTATCATATTTGATTCGGATAATGAATGCAGCTATTATTTATCTGCTCCTTATTCAAAATAACAGAAACAGGATTATAACACAGGAAGGATATTAGTCCTTTATTATTCTGAACATAAAACAAAATATCAAATTAAAATCACATAAATATGAAAAAATGTTAATATTTTTCTAGCAATCTCCAGAAAAGAAGTTGCCAAAACAATTGCCTTTCTTCTCTAAATCCTATATTAGGGTAATATTTAAGAAATGTTTATAGTTTTGAAAAACAAGATATTGTTGAATATATAACAGGATGAAATTTACCAAATAAAATTGTATTACATGATGCTTGCTGAAGTTAATTGTATATAATGATATTAAGATACTATATTATCAAAATGACAAATGAAATTGCATTACGTAGAATTTAGGGCTTTTAAGTTAACAAAAAAGTCTAACATTTATAGATGAATTATATGCACAGAAATGCTTTGAAAATCATATAAAAAGATAAACACCTCTTAAGAGTACCTAGCCACAGGAGAGAAAGAGAGTCGGGATTAAGAGTGTGCTCTAAAAGAACTTTAATCTCAATTATTATAATTTTTTGAAAGGAAAATGGTTATGCATTAATCAAGTTTAAATTTATTTATAAATGTGCAATTAAAATTTTTAAAAACACTTCCTGCACTGTTAATAATTTTCTTGAGATTAAAAAATCTAGTTTCCAGTCTTATTTATATTTTGTCAACATAGCAGTTACTATTGCCTTTTGATACTTAGCAAGAGAATAAGATTTATTTCAATTAAATTATGCTTTTCCTATAAGTAAAAATAAATTTCCATTTGGAATCCTATTACTACTTAAGATCTTAATTAAAGAAGGGGTAATAAATTGATGTTTACTAAGGTAACTAAGTATTGAGATATCATGAAATAAAAATAACATCAAGATATTGGCATGCCTTTTAAGAAGATAAAATCCAAAAAGAGACAGAAAAATATTAGATCTAGAATAGAGATAGAAGAACTGATCTTAGCTAGAAACAGTCACACAGAATATTATTTACTCTAGTTCAACGCTATTTTGGTAAAAAATTGGTTAAAATATTCTGCAGCTGAAAACATGAACTAGTTGCTTAATTTTTCTGTGGCCCACTTCCCTTACAACTCAAATGGGAATAATAAATTGGTCATATGTGAGGGGATAGTGAGAAAATAACATTAGAGCTCTAACGGTCACATTGTTGCCATTGGCTATTGATTTCCACTGTAACATAATCCTATAGGTAAAATAAGTTATGTGAACAGAAGCTGGGAGGGTTTATCAGCTGATGAATTCCAGAGTTTTTACAACCTCAGCAAAGGTCTTATATTATTTGTAGAAAAAAGGGAAAAATGTTTAAGTTGTGGAGTAGAAATCTGATAATACAGAAGATATGAAATATCACTACGAAGAATGAAAGAAAAAGCTGCCATAAGAACTCAAATATTTCACTGGAAAGATCACAAAATTGTAGCATTATGAATGTGTGTATATATGAAACTACTTTTCCTAGCAGCACTCAACACTCATGATATACACTGAGAAAGGAGAGAAGGTAGAGTTTTTCCAGATCTGATTTGTTGCTGTTGATTTTAACTGAGAACAGTGGAGAAAAGGAGATAGGGCAGGATGAAGAAAGACATAGTCATAAACGATACATGAGAGAAAAAGGGGAAGGAAGATATTTTTCCACTTGGTGATATAAGGAGTGAAATAATTTAAAATTAGATTGGAGTTTTACTAAAAGAAATGAAGAGTAATAAACTAAAAGAAGTTTTGAAATCAAGGAGGATGCTACTATTCCCAACTATAATGTATATGAAATATAGCAGGGGTAAATAGTACTATAGCAAGTCAGAAAAAAGAGAAGTATAAGAAAGATCCAGGTTTCAGTTAAGGCAAACAGAGAAATGAAATATTGAGATACGAATATTATAATATTTCTTTAGGCTCTTATGACTCAATTTTTGGAGATCAGAAGACAACAAAGGAATGAAAGAATTTTCAAACAAACTAAGCACATATAATGGATACAAAAGTGAAACATACTGGTTTATGATTTTTTTTATTTACTGGAAATTTAACCCGGGGCCTTCACACTGAGCTATGTCCCTAGCCCTTTTTATTTTTTATTCTAAGACAGAGTCTTGCTAAGTTTCCCAGGCTGCCTTGAACTTTTTTTTTTTTTTTGGTACAAGGGATCGAACTCACAACCTTTCTCTTGGGAGTCAGGTGCGGTGCCACTGAGCTAAATCCCTGGCCCTGTCTTGAACTTTTAATCTTCCTATATCAGCTTCCCAAATGCATAGGATTACGGGTGTAATGTCCAACACTGTGCCTTCAAACAATAAAATGTAGAAAATGTCAGGAACCCTGGGTCTCCTTTCTTAATTCCTGTTACTTTGTTTATGCTGTAAGAGTCATGAAAATACTTTGAAAGATTTCAAAACAACCAGATGTTTATCTTGATAAATTTAAAAATTATGAATTCTCCTTATGATGATTTATGTTTATAAATTCCAAGAAATCAATAAAAATACAAAAGATAAATTATTACTTGCTATATACTTAAAAACTGATAGCAGTAAAATATTCTAGAATAGTATTTGATGATATTCTTACAAATACTCCTTTGTATGTACAAGTGCTTTTTAGGTAAATATGGACAAAATAGTCACAGTTTTTATAAAGGAGCTTTATAAATTATATAAAACTTATTGTATTAGAACATTAAACACTTGTTCTAGCTTACACTTTCTTGGAAGACAAATAGCTCTAAGTATATTGAAGCCATTTATATTAACATGAATTAGGTTCACTCATTATCTCTCTACTCAGGCCAGTCTACAAATCATTATAGACTCTATATTATGTAGCTTTGATCATAATGAGCATAAATTAATTAAAATGATCATTTTCATTCTATAATGGTATTAACATTAACAGAGAACAGCTATAGGGGCTACTATTGAATTGAATTTTGCCTGGGTTTTTTTCCTCTAAAATATCAGCTCTTATTCCTAAAGGAGTCAAAGGGCAGAAATAGAAATCTGAGGACTTGCTGAAATTACTCTCCATTATGATGATAGCATTAACCATCCATAAATTTCCCACTTTTAGAACACTGAGCAGTGAGTGACTATTGTGAAAGCACATTAACTGTGACATCAAAATTCATATTTAAGTTCACTTCTACCATTCACTATGCAGCTGATCTTGGAAAAATCATCACCATTTCCATATTTGTTTCCTTATAAGTAAAGATTCTATTAAGTAGTATAAAAATTGGCAAGAATTTCACAATACTACTTTTTCTCTTATAAGTTAAAAACTGCTTCTACTTAGCTTTAGAACTGAGAGAGAATATGTGCAAAAGACAGACAGATAAAAGAATAAAATATATTTATTTTAATTGAGACCACACTTTGGCAGTAATCAAGTACACTGAATTCCAGAAATACTACGAACAAAATGCAAAGCAGTAGATGGTGTCAACTAAAGAAATGTCACTCCCCACAGTGAACTTCATGAAACATTGCACAATATTCCAGGACTCTCTCCAATTAAGGCAGGAACTAAATGTGGTGAAACGAATTGAACAGATTGGCTACATCTAGAAACTTAGCCTTCTGCTTATGCATGTGGCTTTGTTACAGTTGAGTGGACCAAAATAGTCCAGGTTCTTGTGTAGGACAAGGAAAGAGCTGCCAAGTGTATACCTCGTAGTAAGCAGTAACTACATTTATTGAAGATCACGGGAGAATAGCAGGAACAGGCAGAAGGGCAGCAGGAACATGTAGAAGGAAGAGGAACCAGGAAAAGGAACTCTTGAAGAGCCTCCTGCACACATCTCAGGCTTCCAGTATTTAAGGGGTCAGATGCCTCTGACTCCAGATGCCTCCCATTCAGTCTCTCCCTGGTGCTGGAAGTAATGGTCTGCAGCCTCAGGCATCGCGACCTTCTAAGCTTAAACATAGATAATCACCAGGGTGGTGCTGTGCTCACAGCTGAATGAAGGGAAGGGAGTGGCTCATTCAATTTCCCAGATTCTGACTGTATCAGCTTGTTGCTTAGGAAGCACCTCACACCAGCTCTCCTTTCTTCAAATGAGAGGACTAACAGAGTGAAGTTGTCTATGTGGTGCACCAATGCTCATTTCATTATTGCAAGTTTACCCCTAAAACTCACAGAAGAAATCTCTAAGTGAAAGATCACATGGTGACCTTCATAATAATAAATGATTGGAAGTTATACTTTGAGTCATTTGGTTTAACATCCAATTGAATTAAATATTTATTTCACAAGTCAGCAAAGCTAAACTACAAAGGCATGAAATAAATATAACATGGAAAAATCATGATTCTAAGTCCCTCAGCAAGTAAAATGTTTCTAATTCCATTTTTGGTTAAAGGTGAGATGACCAATTAATTATTAATAAGCCCAGGGTTCGCTTTGCACAAAGCATTACCCTAAGTAATTTGTACATACCACCTTATTAAATCATTATTTTAAAAGTCTCTATGTTGAAACTGCCATCTGTGGTCAATAAAGTATCCTGTCATAACTCCATCTCTGTCACAAATTCAAATTTTTCTTGTCTTTGCACCATTCCCAATTAAAAATCCCATTGAGAGTGAAAGATTGACTGATCGTAGACTATTGATCTAAAGCTTGGGGATTATCTGCTCCCCACTCACTCAAACCAAATAGAATAAAGGGGTTTTCACAACAGAAAGGCAGTTCAGAACCTACTTACCCAAATATGACATTTACCAAATGCACTCTTTATTTCTCAATTGGTTATGTGGTCACTTTCTTTTATAATTGCTTCAACATAAAGCCTTTCATGTACCATTTTTTAATTACAGAAAATTGAAAATATGTTTTTATTCATTTCAAACAGAAGTAGCACAAAGTAGCACATTATCTCTTGAGTCAAACCACAGATTATCTCAGAGTAATAGGTAGTTTTATACTTTTGTCTTGTTCCTGTTTTCCACAACTTTTGGACTAATCTTAGAATATAAGTATGATAAACCATCCTAACATTTAGAGAAATAGGGGAGACCCACATAGGGAAAATATGGTATATTTTTTGATACCATGAAATCATCATGTCACGTAACATCTTCCACACTATAGCAAGAAAATATTGAGCTTGAAGAATGGTTGAGGTATGATCATTGTATTTCTCATGCACAAGTGACCTCAGCGATGATAGTTAACAACAGAAGTACTGTAGGAAGTTAATCTCTTGGCATTTAGTTTTGAGAGGCTCCAGAAAGACTTTTTCTCTTAGGTAAACTGCAGCATGATTCTAAACACTTACTTATAAGTTTACCCTCAAATTCTGTTTTATTTTTCTTCCAGTCTCCCCATTAACACTGTTAGTTATCTAATATTCTTTAAGGAATTCCCTTTTTCTTAAACAGCTAGCACTTTTCCAGGTTTTGTAACTGCAAAAATTACCAGAAGAATGTTGATACTAAAGTTGTTGCTGGTGGTGGACATTGAATTATAGGATTGTTTATATAATTTGGATGGATTCAAACACAGTGGGAATTAAAATATTATTAAAGAAAAGGATATTAGCAGTTCCAGCAACAGCAAAACAGAGCAGTACCTGTGGTCTCTTGTGCTCATTAAGTTTTGATTAAATAGCTCTTATAATTGAATAAAAGGTTAATCAGAAAATTGTAGCAGTATGGGTTTCCTTCTTAAAACCTGAGTTGTGGATCCTAATGAATGAGAACAGAAAAATCAAACTATAATTCAGGATACTACTTGTTAATCATTTATCAATCACAGTTGAAGGATGGAGAAAGCAAACTGAGTTGGAAAAACTATTAGTGATACATGAAATATATCAGCTGAATTTAGGAAATGGTGAAAAAGTAAGCAGCATTTAGAATAGTAATGAGATTATATCAGACTGATGTCACAACCACTACTCTACTGAACTTCTCTTGCCAGAAGAAGTAACTACTGGTCCTCTGGCTGATGGACTTGTCCTTGTCTAGTTTGAAGTTGCTATAAGGACTATGGCTAGGGCATTAATGTTGAAAGAGCATAGCAATTTTGATAAGCAAAATTTCACCTATAGCACTCCTCTTGCTTCTACATATTCAATCCAACCTTTTCCCAGAGGAAAGGACAAACCAAACCTTGGAATAAAAGACACACATCTTTATAAAAACATAGGAATAGATGTAAAGGAAGAATAATGTAAGACCAATGAGCAAGAAATACAGTCTCAGATTAGTTGAATTTATCAATGCTGGGAAATGTAGCAACATTTCTGAACTGAATGCACAACTTCAACAGCTAATTGTAAGTGGCTTGACTGAAAACTTGACTCACTACTAGCATGCCCTAAATTCCCTAGAGTTGCTTACAATTCCCTTAAAAATGCTAAAGATAGAGACCAAAGACTTACAGAGTTACAAAATTATAAGATACATCTTTTGGGACCCAGTCATACACTTCCAAACCCTAATAGAGTGACATGTGGGCAAAGAATACTTTCAGTGCAGAGTGCAGAAACACGATAAAAAAGGAAGTGCCAGTATCTTTGAAGCATTATTTAACAGTTGTTCTCTAAAGCCCCAGGATGCAGGTGAATGAAATGACCATCTACTAAGCATGTAGGAGTATCATAATGGGGTTTTGGTATGCATTTCATAAATAACTAATGTGCAACTTTTTATCTTCTTGTCATCTACATATCATATATTATTAGGTAGAATGCTTATTCAGTAATTTGCAATCTATAAAACTGGTTTGTTTGCATACTATCAAGTTTTATAATCTGAGTACATATATTTTATTGTGATTTTCAAAAATTTTATCATTATCTGTGGCTTGTCTTTTTATTATCAACCTCTTATTCAAAGAGCATAAATTTACTATTTGATGAATCACAATTTATCATTTTTCTTTAATAGATGTGCTCCTGACACACTTGAGATCTCAAAACTAAAAAATATTCTTCATATTTTCCTGTAGAAATTTTATTAATTTAGGTGATACATTCAACTCTATGATCTATTTTTATGTGCTTTTTATGTAATATTTAAGTATCTAACTTAATTTTTACATCTATGTATTCAATTATTGCGTATCATTTTAAAATTTTTCTGTGCTGAAAAGCCTTTGAATTTTTGTGGAAAATCACTTGTCATGTAAGAGCATATGTGTCAAGTATGTCTCATCTTAGATTCTTTATTCCAGTACACTGATACAGCTGTCTCTATTAATGTCATCTTACAATAAATTTTGAAGTCAGAAGTATTAGTTCTTCAACTGTCATTTTTAAAGTTGTTTTGGCAATTCTACTTCCCCATATGTTAAATGTATATATTAATTTTAGAATATGCTTGTCAATTGCATAAAAAAGCCTGCAGGAAATGTGAGTGAAGCTGACTGTATAAAGCAATTGGGGGAGAAATGACATTTTAAAAATATTGAATGCTCCAAACTATCTCCATTTATGTTTGCTTCAGTTTCTCTTCTCATGGTATAGATCTTACAGTTTTTTTTCTGATATTTATCTTATTTTCCGTTATTCTAAAAATAAATTTTAAATTTTATTTTCTAAACTGGATATTGTTATATGAATACATATTTAATTTTATATTACTCTTACAATTGGTAAGTTTATTAAACTGATGTATTAATTTTAGTAACTTTTTCCATAGATTACATAGGATTTCTGACATAAATTATCATACTATCTTTAAACAAATTATAGTTCTATTTATTTTTCCATTTAAATACCTGATCATTCTGTCTTGCTTTATGCAGTTGTTAGTACATTGATGAATGGAAGTTGTGAAAGAGTAAATTTTGGCATCGTTTCTGGTGTTAGGAGGAAATATTCAGTTTTTCATTGTTAAATATGGAGGTAGCTATCAGCTTTTCAAAGATACTCTTTATCAAGTTGAGAATGCATATGTTATTTTGCTAAGGAATTTTTAATAAGAAATGTATATTTAATACTATTGAATAGCTTTTCTCCATCAATTGAAATAGATATATATTGTTATGTTGTTTGTTAATATGAAACATATTGTTTGATTGTTTGAAAATGGTACACCTTCCATGGATTTCTGGGATAAACACAACTTCATCATGATGTAATATCATTTTTACATATTTATGGATTTGATTTTTAAAATTTTGTGGAAAATTTGTGTAATCTATATTTTAAGAATATTTTTTTTATTTTCTTTTCTTGTGATTTCTGCTTTAAATAGAATGTATTACTAACTTCACAATAAAGTGGGAAGTATTCTTTCTTCTAATCACTGGAAATGTTTGTGTAGTAATGATATGATATCTTCCCAGTTTTTTATTTTAGTTCACCAATAAAACCATTCAGTTTTGAGGTTTTCTTAATTGGAATGCTTTAAATACAAATTCAATCATTTGATAATTTTAGGGCTATTTAGTTTGATTTCATCATTTTTCTCTATTTTAATCATTTTCTATTTTTAGTGGTTTGTAATTTGATTATTATTTCAGTTCTTCTTATATTAGATATAATTTACACTTGCTTTCTAGACCCTTAAAGTGAAACCTGTGCAAATTAATTTGATACTTTCCTTTTTATAATACAGGCTATAAATTTTCCTTTAGTATCACAAAAGCAACAAATTTTGATATGCTGAATGTTTTAAAAATATTGTGCTTAATTTGAAATATATTTGTTACATGGGTTATTTAGGACTGTGTTTTAGAATTTTCAACTATCAGGAATTTTTCAGAGGTCTTCTGTTACTAACTTCTAGTTTCATTTTGGTCAGAAAATATGCATTTTCTGATTTAACTCATTTAAAATGTATTAAGAATTGTTTTGGGATCAAAGATGTAGGTCCTTTTCCAGGAAGATTTGGAAAGAATGTGTATTCTTTTGTTTTTGGATATAGTATTCTATTGTTTTTGGTTAATTTGTTTAACACTATTGCTCAAGCCCTATACATGCTTATTGGTTTTCCATCTTCTTTTATTGAGCTAAGTGTACTAAAATCTGTTTTCTCCTTGACAGTCTGATGATTGTAGTTTCATTTTTTCAGAGCTCTGATACAAGTTGTATAAATATTTAGTATTATATTATCATTGATGAATTACCCTTTTACCATTATGAAATCACTGCTAAATATTTTGTACTGAAATATGCTTTGTCAGGTACTAATACAGCTCCTTCAGCTTTTTTTGGATTAATATTATTATGATTTATTGTCTATCCTTTCACTATTGGCTTCTGCATATTTTGTTTAAAGGAGATTTCTTTTATGCACATGTAGTGGGGTCTTGTTTTTTTATCCAGCCTTTTATATTTGCCATTTTTATCTCATTTACATTTAATGTCATGTTTATAGCATTACATTTAAATTAAAATCATTCTGTTCCATTTCTGTTTCGTCATTTCTTTTTTTGTAATGTTATGCCTTCTTTATCTTCTTTTAGCTTAATATTTTTATGATTCAATTTTACTTTATCAAATGTATTTATTTTACTTGCTTTATTATATTCCTTTAGAGGTTCTTTTAGAGTTCTTTATATCTTTTTCATTTCAAAATATTACTTCACTCACTATTATTCTATTTCACATAGTGTAAGTAACTTAAAACAATATACTTCAATTTTCCCCCCACTCTTTACAATATTGTCACAATTTAATTCTATATTACTATAATACCTGCAATACTGGTATGTTTATTATTTTTAAATGAATTTTAAAGAAAATTTCTCATCTTTACAAGAAACTTCCCTAATATTATTTAGGCTTGCTGGTAAGAAATTCTTTCAATTTTTATTTTGCCTTTATTTTGAAAAATATTTCTGCCTGGTATACAATTTTGCATAGAATGTTTTTGTTTTTTAACTCTTTATATATATATTGCTGAATATTCCTGAAGTATTGCGAGGTATAGTGCTGAAGTATAACATTATTTCCAGCAAGAAATCAGCTTGACTCACGTATATTCTCCTGGACATAATGTGTGCTTTTTCACTATTTTGGACCAACATGATTATAATATACATTTCTTTGTATGTGTATTCACACTATTTAGGTTGTGGTTACATTTAGGATTTTTGCAATTATAGATTTATAGATTTCAGCAAATTTAGAAATTTTCATTATCATTATCTATTCAATTAGTTTTTTCAGACACTCTCAATTCCCCTACATCTTTGCCAATCTCCATGCTTCTAATTACAATTAAATTAGATTTCTGAAGTTAAGTAACTGACAAGTGTGTTTATTTTTTAAGTTGTTTATCTTTCCTAAGATTTTCTTTTTAGATAATTTCTGTTTTTTATCTTCAAGCTCACTGATTTTTTCTTCCAAAATGTATAGTCTGCTGCTTATAGCACCCAGTGTTTCATTCATGCCAGACATTGCAGAGTTCTCCTTCTAGATGTTTGGCTATATTTTTATATCTTTTCTTTCATTACTTAACATATTCAGTCTTTTCTCTACTTTTTGAACATACAGAATACTGTTGCAATAACTTTTTAAATGTTCTTTCTTGACAATTCTAACATCTGGATCAGTTTCAATTGATTTACTTTTCTCCTCATTATGGGTGGCATTTTCCTGCCTGTTTACATGCCTGATAATTTTTATGGGATGCCAGACACTGTGGATTTTACCTGGCTGGGTGTTGGCTATTTTTGTAATCTTATACTCTCAAACTCTGTTCTGGAACCTATTTATATTGCAAAGAAATAATTTGATACTTTTAACTTCAAGATATCTTAGGTGTTTCTGGAGCAATGTTTAATCAAGGTCTAATTATTCTCTACTAGGATGCATAATTCTTCTAAGTATATTAGCAAATGTTCACTGAATTAAGAAGGCTTCAAGTACAGCTGGTGGAAATAGGCTTTATTCCTAAACTCCAGCTCAAGGTGATCTTCATTCTAATCCTTTCAGATGGTTCATCCCCAATTTACACTGATCAGTATTCTTTTTTTTTTTTTTTTTTTTTTTTTTGGTACTGGGGATGGAACTCGGGTCCTTGTGCTTGCAAGGCAGGCGAGGGAACCACTGGGCTAAATCCCCGGCCGTAGTATTCTGAAGAATACTTGAAGGATACTTGTAAAGACTTCTAGAATTTGTTCCCTGTACAGCTCTCTTATCTTCAGTATCTTGTTTTTTTTGTTTTGTTTTGTTTTTGTTTTTTGCCGTACTGGGGTTCGAACTCAGGACCTTGCTCTTGTGAGGCAGGAACAGTGCCACTGAGCTAAATCCCCAGCCCCCCTAATATCTTTTTCTTGAAAACTCTGTATATTTTTTTCTTCCTGAACTGTTAGCTTTGTCTCCTCTACTCAGAAAATGTGCTAAGATTTACCAGGGTTTTTCTTTTTGTTCTCTAGCCTGGGAATTCTCTCAAGTCTCACTACTCACCTCATTTGTGTCCTCTCTCTCTAAAATCTCTTGCTGTTCTTTGTTATCTGATATTTAATAAACTGAAAAGTATTTTCATATATTTTGTCCACTTACCTTTTTTTTGAGGATAGGAGAAAAAATCCAATTTATGTTACATTATTGCCCATATATATATATATATATAGGTCAGAAATATAATCTCTCTGACACTTTTATTTTAAAACCAGGCACAATAAACTGGCATAATCTTCATATTGACTCTATCAGTCATACAGTCAGAACAATGTTGATATTAAGAACCACTGATAGTTCCTTAAATTTATACTATATTTCAAAATACATAGTAAACTAAAAGCATTTTTATACTCTTTGGAGAATAAATAATTCCATCATCCAAATTTTAAAAGATGCAAGGGTCAGGATCCTTATTACATTCTCAGATTTCCTGTTGGCTAACAGAGATGATGACTTTCTTGGCATATGTGAGAGAGTTATTATAAGTATAATTAGCTTTTTACCCCAGCTTCACATCATCACAGTCTCCAGGACCTATAATGTACATATCGATCTTTCACATACTTCACCTGTAATATCATGGGGACAGGACCTGTTGAATAAGAATTACCAGTTATCTGAGTGTCTGGAAAATTATACCATAAGGAGATAAATCTTAGACCTTAATATCTTTGTACATTTGCTAGTATTCAATAGTTTAGATTTGTTACTTCAAAAGTGAAAAAAAAAAAGTTTGATGGAAAACTTCATCCTAGATATATCTCTTTGAATTTGAAAACTATCACTTTGTGCATACTTTTCTTAAAAGGTCGATTTATCAAGTTCACCCTAAAGTCAGCCAAATTTGTGTGAGGTCCAGATGAAGATTAGGTGTTCTTGCTAGTCCAGACTGCAGTGTTCTAACATTTGGACGTTTCCAAGCCCAATAGCTGTTCAATATGTGTAAAAAGAATGCACTTCAGTTTGTACTTGTATTTTGAAAAAGTTATGTAACTAAATAATTAAAGACATAAACTTAAATAAAAACAGTCAAGGAAAAGGTCAAGAGTGACATGCAAAAGAAAGAAGTCACCAAAAAAACAATATGAGGGGTGAGTCAGAAAAATAAAAACTAGAAAAATGGTGGATTTTTTTGGATGGATATTCTGACCTAAGTCATGCTCCATATTCAACTCCATCTGTTCCTTAATTTTTTTGGAAAAAGTTCCAGCTCATTCAGACCCCCCATCCTCCACAGACAGTTTCTTTTCCCAGATATTCTTACCTCCCACATTTAGAACAGCATAACACATCATTTGAAATTTGTAGTGCTTTCTACTTTGCACATCATTAAAGTATTTTTGCAAAAACAATTACTTTTTTTCTGCCAAATTATATACTTCTATTTCTCATCCTGAAGAAAATAAAATCTAGGAAAACAAATTTAACACTTGTATCATTTCTACACAACATATCTAAAATATCTATCTGTGGACTCTGAGGGAAGCTTAGTGAAGCCTTTTAATGGTAGTCACAAGATAAAGTTTGAAAATAAAGTCCATTTACTTCTCAGTAATACAGTATTACAAGTATTTGAGGAGGAAAAGACATTTCTTTTAAAGTAGTGATTTGTGGCAAAAGATTTCTTAATGGAGTCTCAGATACCTTCTTTTAAAAAATTTGCTAAGTGTATACCTAATAAATGCAACTAATTCCTCAGAGTAATGAGATAAATTCTGGATCTTGACATTTATGTAAAGCCGCTAGTGTTGAGACTTGTACATTAGTTAACTCAAGATGAAGAAAAATTCACTGGATTTTAAAACTCCACCTTAGATACGCATTTTTGAATTTGAGAGATTATACATTCCACTTTGGATATACTGTTCATAACATACCCATTTATTTATAAAATCATAAAATTTTAGAATGACTTGCTCTATAGCATTTTCAAATTTTAAACAATACTATTTTCAAATAAGATCATCACTTAGTAGGCTGTACTATTGTAATCCAAAATCAAAATTATGGCTGAAAATAAACAAGAATTATTCAAGATGCTTGGGCTCTCTGCAGGACAGGAGACAGGTGGAGGCTTGCTCTTTGTGGATTAAAAACACTAAGATCTCTTTATCTATATAAAATGCTGTACACCCAATTGCTAGTAGGCACCATTCAGAAACTATTTTTTAAGAAACATGTTTCTCTTGTTTTCTATATCTGAGAATGACTAAAATGTCAAAAAGATTGTATAATTTTCTTAAGATTTCCAAGTTTGTATAATTTTCTTAAGTAATGACTTGTTATGATTTTTTGATTTTCTTGATTGTATATAAGATTAAACTAATTTAATATAGATAAATTATTACTTAGAATTAATATAAATATAAATTACAAATTATAAACACAATTATATACACAGATATATACAAATTCTGTCATAATTCTATTGTTAATTAATATCTTACTAACAGATTAAAGAAAAAAATGAAGAACATAACCAGAAATAGCTAAGGTAATATTTTCTTCTCTGCTCAAATTCAGATTGGATGTTATTTTCTAAATCTTTTGCTTGGTCAATTCTGATTCTTATGGTCTTTAAATGTATTGCTGGCATGAATTAAATACTCCATAAGTGATGGTGCTTATTAATGTTATTTGAACTGCTACATTAATGCTGATGCATTTTTATTTTTCTACAGCTAATAAAAGTTTATTTTTCAATATAAAAATGCAATTTTTTCAATTGTTTAAGCTTAAGACTATGTACATACTATAAATTCAAAAGGTGCTACTACTCTAGTCCAAAATGTGTTTTTCACAGATATGTCTGCATGACATCTAGGAGATATTTCTAGGATTACGATGAGAATTGATTTTTACTGTCCTGGTTTTGATTAAAATAAAATTATAGGAACAAGAATATTAGGAACAAGGACAAGAATAATAGTGTACTTCTCATTGGAAATCATACAAATTAAGAGAGAGTGAAGTGAAAACTTTTAAGAGTTGAAATTCACTCTGGTACCACATTAAAGGAAGGATTTGGAGAGTGAATTTAGTGATTTTTCAAGTATTTTTTATCCACAATTGGTTGAATCCAAACATACAGAACACAAGGATATGTAGAGATGTCTATACTGAAGTCTGTCTATAAGTTATTGCCTTAACACTCTTGATGATCTCTCTTAATATGCTAACAGATGACCATGGTGTAAGTGAAATAATGTAAGGTGTGATCCTTTAAGTCTCCACTGTTGTCCATGTTAATAGGGAGCTTCTGATTTTTAAATACTAAAACTCAAATAAAAGCAGCTTTTGGAGGTTAAAGGCACTGGTTTTATATTGTAAGAGACTTTATATAATGGTAGTCTATTCAGTTTATAAGTAACTGTCCTTCAAATATTAATGCATTTTCACTACAAGTAAATACAGTGATTTTCCTCTTTTCGCTTCTTTTATCCATTACTCTGAAATTTAAGATATATTTTGCTTGGTATAATTGCATTACTAAGACCTTTTTTTTTAAAAAAAGATGGGAATCTAATCTAGGGCCTTGCACATACTAGGCAAGTGTTTCACTACTGAGCTATAACCCTACCCCTCTCTTTTACTCTTTAGGCAATTGTATATACATTCATGTATATGCATCGATTGATCGATCAATTGATCTACCTGTGTATCTATCTAGTTATCTATCTATGTATCCATATATTGGAGAAGATGATTCAGACTTTGCGAATAGCTAGCATAAACTAGCAAATATAAACCCTTCTTCAGAATTGACTTCTTGGTTCAGAATATTTCCATTATTTTCACTGAAAAAAATATGTATATTGTAGACTTATCCCCAGGAAGCTTTTGACAGAATAAAATTTCTACCTGAAGAATAAAATAAAAATACTTTGAAAGTAATAAAAAAATAAAATAAAACAATCTTCTGAATCCTGTAATTGAAGAGGGAGTTCCCAACTTTTGCTGTGCATCAAAATTGCTGCAGTATTTAAAAATACAAGTATCATAGTCACAACCTCAGAGATTCTCATTTTGTCAGTCTGGGACAGGCTCCGTATTCATTGAACTATTAAAAACTATTCAAGTAATTTCACTGCATGACAGGAGCCAAGCATAAAAAACACGTCTAAAAGAACATTTCACAAATAAGTTCTTTCATATGTGATTGTGTCTCATGTTCCACAGTCATATTTTCCTCAGTCCATTCAACTGCATAGTAAAATAACATAAAACTGAATACCTTATAAATAATAGAAATTTATTTCATGTAGTTCTGGAGGTTCATTAATGCTAGGATCAAGAGGTCAGCAGATTTGAGGTCTGATGGTTCGTTTCTTGGTTTATAGATGCTGACTTCTTGTTTTGTCCTCAGACACTAAAGGGTCAAGGAAGCTCTCTGGCAGTCTCCTTTATGAGGGCTCTAACCCTACTTATAGATGGCTCTGTCTTTATAAGCTAATTATTTTCTAAAAGCCCTACCTCCTAATACCATCATATTAGTGATTAGATTTCAACATAAATTTTGAGGAGACACATTCACACCAAAACAAACTCTTATTCCAAAAACTGCCCTATGATGGTTTTTAGCTAGTTTTCCCATTTGCTTCTGAGTAATTGTGTATTATACCTATAATCTGATTTCTTAACCATGTCTATTTCTTTTTTCAAGGTTATACATTTGTTAGGGACATTTGCCTTCAGAAAGGACATGGCTACCACAGTTTATGCCCTCTCAGATAAGTTGGTAAAAATTACGTTTCAAAAATAAACACAAAAAGAACTTAATTTTATCCTAAGAAAATGATTTTTCTAGGGGCAAAGGGGAAGGAAGTGGGAGGGTAGGGTAAAGGATAGAAGGGAATGGGATTAATATGAGAAAATGGAAAAATAGGAACAAAATCTTTGTAAATAGGGAGGGCTGGAGGGGTTGAAGGGAGGGCTGGGCAAGGGTGAAAAATAAGAACCAAGAGAGACTACGTAAAGGTGCAAATTTCCAATGATGAATGTCATTATATTGTATACCTAAAATGTTCCAATGATTAGAATGAATAATCGATAATGTAAAATAGGAAGAAATGGTCCAAAGGGATAGGGGTAGTGGGAGGGGCAGGGGAAAGGAAAGAAGGGAAAGGAAAAAATGATGAGAAATGGAAAAAATGGAAATAAAGTGTTTGTAAATAGGGAAGGGTGGAGGGCATGAAGGGAGGGCTAGGAATGGGAAAATAATAAGAACCAAGATGCATTATGTAAAGGTACAATTCCCAATGAGAAATGTAATTGTGTTGTATACCTACAATGTACCAATAAAAGAATTTAATACAAAAAAAAAAGAAAATGATTTTTCTCTAAGCTAGACAAAGCTACTAAAATTATATGTATAATACTGAGTATTCAACTTAAAAATCAAAGCATATTATATGAGGTGAGATCAAAAGATAAAGTGAATATTTAAATTACAATTATAATAAAAGTCACACTGCCATTAATCCCACATGATACACCCAGTCACTTCAAATAATCCCATTATTCTTGCCATTTTCTGAAGTAGTTCTGCAAGTCTTCTTTCATGGTATTAACAACTGGAAGCAACAGAAAACTCTAAAAGTTGTTGCAATCACATAAGTGACATTATCCCCAGTTTGGAGAGAAAAAGATCCAGAGTAAAGACATGAAAAACAGTTAACATTCAGATTCCCAAGTGTTTAGAGAATACCACATCACAAAAAAGCAAATAAAACAAGCATAGAAAATTTCTATTTTATTAAAAGTGACTGATGGGCTGGGAATTTAGCTCAGTAATTTCACTGCCTGCTTTGCAAGTGCAAGGTCCTGAGTTCGATCCCCGGTACCAAAAGAAAGTGACTGTTAAACTGATTTGCCTTGAAATATATTCTGAAAGTAAATAAACATGCATATTCCACATGGATCCGTTTTTTTATTTCTAGAAGAGGATCTTCTTTAAAATTTTTATGGTGAAGATAAAATAACATTTAGATGAAAGTGTGGAATCATGTTCTATTCCACAACATTTAAGAGCTCAAATTTTAATACATGTACCTTAATGTCTCAAGCTAAGGTGTATAGCTAATCCTGATATTTTATTCTTTTCCTTAAATAACACTAGGCAATTTAGTAGTCTAAGACTATCCTTCCCTCAAAAACTGAGGGCTAATCCCTGGAATCTTTAAAGTTCTTGAGACCAGGAGATAATTCTGGAGTATCAAGTAAATCCTAAATGCAATTGCAAGTGCAATTGATCAAGTGCAATCCTAAATGCACCAGAAGCTGGAAGAAGCAATGAATAAAATCTGCCCTAATGTCTCAAGAAAGTGCAGAGACCTGCGAACATCTTGATTAAATCGGTGCGGTGATACTCATTCCCAGCATTTGTTTAGGTTTGTTTGTTTGTTTATTTGTTTGTTTGAAGTACTAGGGACTGAATTTAGAACCTCACTCATGGTAGGCAAGTGCCCTGCCAGTGAGAAATTTCCTTTTTATATTTCTCTTTTTAAATTTCACTTTAAGACAAAGTCAGTAAATTGCCCAGAGTGGCCTCCAATTTGCAATCCTCCTGCCACAGCCTCCAGAGTAGGTAGATTATAGCTGTGCACCGGTGCACCCAGCATGACTTCACAATTCTTGACTCCAGAACTGTGAGACAATAAATTTCTATTGTGATAATTCACCCAGTTTGTGAAAATTTGTAACAGTTCCCCCAGGGAGGTAATAACAGGTTTTTAAAACATTTATACTTTTGATAATAAGTCACATAAATATATATGTACACACTTGAATATAATATAAAATTCCAATATATAATTCCATTTATACCTATTACATATGCCAATTTTGAATAATTTCTGCTAATAATGTGTCTTTCTATTCTTAAGAAAGGATAATACTGAGAAAATAAGTATTTCTTCGAGTCATTTCTCTATTCCTATACACCCATCCACAATATCAAGCATTTATGAGTGCATGCTTTAAGATTCTCTCAGCACCTCTTTACAAACATGGTTTCATTTTAAGTTACCATGTTAGTCCAGAAATCCATACTTTACTCTTTACCTAGAGCAGCAACTGCCTTATTACGCTTTCTTCCACTCTCAGTTTTACTCCCATCTCAAGGCAGGAGTAAACTTTCTACAAGTGTGCATCTGTGCACATGTTACTTTTAAATAAAATTCTCTAATGCCTCTTCCCTTTCTAGTCAAAGCTGAAGCTTTTAAATTTAATTCACCAGGACATTTTTGTTTGGGACTTAACACTATAGTTTGACACTATAGTTTAATACCCTGTTTTTTGCTAAGTGAACTCTATACCCTAATTACAGTTTTTTCACCACTTTGCATGATTTAAATACTTCCACTCTGTGATTATCTAGTATCCTATAAATGCCTTCAGTTTAGCTATTATCACACTATATTGTATAAATCTATGACTTGATTGTTCTAACTAGCTCAATAAGAGTTTCTTTAGGATATGGATCATATAATAATGTAGCCTAGTACATCCATGAAACTATAGTGTTTTCTTCACTGTTATGTTATTGCTTTATAATGTTAACACATTCATAGTAAAGCCAAAAATTTGAAAAAAATTATAGATTCTTCAAAATTAAAGAAGACAATAGCTAAACAAACAGTTTTGAAGACAACAGAAATAGGCATTCAAAATGATGTTAAGGCAAAAGCACTTTTATGTTTAGAATCTACTTTCATTTATGACTTAAAAGGGAAACTATTACTAAATGTTTGCTTATATAATATTATCCATATGAAATTCATGTTAATTTATACTAAATGAATGTAAACTGATTTTTATGTTTTATTTGCCCATTCCTTCCTAATAACTTACTTACCTTCTTGAATCAATTGATCAGTTTAGATCTCTTGAAAAGAAAGATAAAGTTCTGAATTTTTTTCCTTTTTAAATCTATTGCTTCCACCTCATTTTTCCTTTTCCTACTAATGGTGTAAATGTAACCAAGAATGGCATGACAAGTAACAGTTTTCAACATACATTCAATTCCTTTTTTATAATTAATTAGAGAATTAAATAAACAGTGTGATCTTAATTATTCAAACCCATTCTGCTAGTATTATGGAAGTGTTATTGCCTCAAATAGGAAATAATGGTCAAAAAAATACTAATATATTCTATGTTCTATATTATAGAAGCTGTTTTTTAAATACATTGCCTTTCCACACTCTAAAAGCAAATTAGAAGTATGTACAGGAATTGATGTTACTGTTACATCAAGGTATTAAATAGCTGAGCTCATAGATACTAATTATTGAAAGCTTACCATACCAGTAGCCTTGGCTCCAATAAAAGCATTAGCAGAATTGACAAGCAGGACCCCACATGATTTATTCATTAAAAATGGTCTATAGCTTCCTGCATTGTAAGCTCCAGGCATTGACACTATACAATACCAAGTCATTAACCAAAAACTACTATGAGACCTATATAGGATCCATCCAGACCATGCTCTGGGATCCAGAGCCTCATGGTAGAGGCACTGGGGGCCAGAAAGACCATTGCAATGAGCTCAAGAAGTTGGTGTAGTGGTGAGAAGAAGAGAGAGGGCCTCTTCAAGGCTTGTTGTTGAAAGTTGAAGCCTGTGGGGAGAGTGAAGAGAGAACTATAGTGAAAACCCTGAAGATACTATAGTTGGTGAGATGGTGGGGTCGGCACCTCCCACTGGAAGCTAGACTCACTGTGAGGAAAGAGTGGCTCAAACCTGTAGTGGAACTATGCAGAGTTCTAACCTGCAAAAGGTCAGGGAGCTCAATTCCAGCCTCACAGCAGGAAGCCAGCCTTAATCTCTGTGGACTGTGGTGGACTTGCTGAGATTACTTGACTTAGATCTGCCTGCTACCACCCACATTGTCTACTAGTGACAGGACAGACATGCCTTGAAGGGGACACCCTTTTTATTTTTATATCTTTTTCCTTTTTTCTTCTTCTTCTTCTTTTTCATTTCTCTTCTTCCTTGTTCCAGTTTTTGTCCTATTTTTCTTTTGGGGTTTTTTGTCCTTTTTTTCTCTTGATTGTTCTTACTTTTATAGGAGAGTAAATACAGTTTCTAGTTTTTCTGTTGCTATTAATTTATTATGTTCTTGTATTTGTTCCTTCCTTCTCTATTTTCTTCTTATCTTCACCAGTTTTTCAAACTTTTCATGATATTCCTGTGTCTGCTAGCCCTATTTCTAAACTCTCCCTCTCCTTCTCTCTACTCACCCAGCTCCTTCTGTCTTCTTCCCAAAGGGTAAATCTGGTACATTAAAGGGTTTATTTACTGCAAACATATTTCTGACTGGTCCTTTATTTCTACATATAATAACAAGTCTAGTTCATGATGCTAAATGTTTCAGATTAATAATTACCACAATTTGTCATTTTCCAAACTGTGTTTGATGCTCTTGTTGATGCTGATTTTATCGCTTTGGCCAAGGTGATGTGATTGTTCTAGTCAGTTTTCCTTCCTGGTATACCAAGGCTGAGATTGTCTAAGGGCCATTACAGACTCAAAACCCAAAGCCCAACTAGAAGAAAATTTGAGAAGTAGCCATTTCATAAGAGATCTAAATACTAACAATAAAGATATTCCAGCAATCTACAAGCAATAAGAAATTTACAAGGAGCAACCCAGGAATTAAACCAAAAACATTAACAACAACAACAGTAACAAAAGAAATGAGAAGATACCTAAATAAGATGCAAACCAAGACTCCGGATCATCAAAGACAAATCCAGGAGGCAATGACGTGGAACAATCCAAAACTCATCCACCTGGACTCCCTGAACTGATAACAAAAGAGGCACTGGAAAGAATTAAATAATAAATAAGTTCTCAGATAACAACAGAGATAGTGAACATAGTAAAAGACATGATTAATAACTCTAGAGCAAATACAGATTTTAAAAAAAATAGAGGATATGAAAGCCAAGCATAGGAAGGAAATGAAATCCATGAAACAGATTCAAACAGATATCCTGGGGATTAAAAACTCATTGGTGTAAAGAAGAATAACATAAGACTGAATGGAATCAATGAAAAAGCAGGAGATAGTGCAAATGACATAAAAAAAAAAAACTCACAGAAGTAATGGCAAAAACTTCCCAAGCAGAGAAAACAATTTGATGTACAGATAAGTGAGACAAATAGGACTCCAACTAGCCATGCTTAAAAAAAAGCTACACCTAGGCATATAATAATTAAGATTCCAGTACCCCAACAGAAAAAATTTCACAAACAGTTAGAGAAAAGAAACAAATCACATTCAAAAGAAACCCCATCAGAATCACAGCAGACTTCTCAGCACCATCCCTCAAATCAGGAAGAGCCTAAAGTGAAGTATTTCAAGTCCTAAAAGAAAACAAACTCCAACCCAGATTGATGTACCCAATCAAAACTATCAATTGTGAAAATCAATGGAGAAATAAGATGACAAAGAACACCTGAGGAACTTCATGAACACCAAACCGGCACTCCAAAAACTTTTAAACAATATCCTAGAAACAGAAAATAAAAGTCACAGCTCCATGAAGCCCAACAGAATGAAGCCTTTGGGCAAGGTAAGAAATTAAATGGAAAGGGGTAAACAATAAACAATAAGAGCTAACAAGAGCAAAATATCATAACACGGATAAATTAATACATGTCAGTTATAAGCATTAATGTCAATGGCCTGAATTCACCAATCAAAAGAAATAGATTTGCAGAATGGATCAAGAAGCAAGATCCAACATTACGATGTATATAACAAACACACTTAATTTAAAAAGAAATTTATAGACTAAAAGTCAAAG
Organism: Heterocephalus glaber; assembly: GCF_053883595.1. Taxonomy (NCBI): domain Eukaryota; kingdom Metazoa; phylum Chordata; class Mammalia; order Rodentia; family Bathyergidae; genus Heterocephalus; species Heterocephalus glaber. The sequence goes on along the minus strand of NW_028258358.1, from coordinate 16,379,073 downwards.
GGTGGAAAACAATCCTCCATTATATAGGAACCCAGAAAAAAACAGAGATAGCTATCCTATTTGCAGAAAAAGTGGATTTCAAAACAAAACTAATTAAGAGAGACAAAGAAAGCCACTACATCCTTGTAGAGGGAACAGTTCAAGAGGAAAAAATAGGAATCATACCTATATATGCATCAAATACTAGTGCATTCAACTACATAAAACAAATATTAATGGACACGAAAAATCAAATAAGCACTAATACAATACCACTGGGAGACCACAATACCTCACTGTAATAAATAGACAAATCAACTAAAAAAATCAACAATGAACTACTAGAACTGAACCAAACTTTTGAACAAATGGACTTAATAGATGTCTACAGAGAGTTCCACCCCACAAAATCAGAATACACATAATACTCAGCTGCACACAGGTCATTCTCCAAAATAGACCACATACTAGCTCATAGAACATGCTTAAGTAAATGCAAAGGAATTGAAGTTATTTCCTGTACATTGTCAGATCATAGCACAATGAAATTGAAGATAAATAGCAAAAGAAACCAAAAAAAAATTCACAAACATACAGAAATTGAATAAACTTGTCCTGAATAATGAATGGGTCACAGGGAAAATTTAAGAAGAAATTAGACATTTTCTACAATTAAATGATAATGTCAAAACAACATACCAAAATTTATGTGATACAATGAAAGCAGTTTTATGAGGAAAATTCATAGCAGTAAATGCCCACATTAGGAAAGGAGAGGGACCTCTCATAAATAACTTAAGGCTGAACCTCAAGAGCCTAGAAAAGAAGAGTATGACAAAACCAAAACTCATAAAGGAGGACATTTTAGAGATCAGAGCAGAAATGAATACAATGGAAACTAAGAATGACAAAAAAAAATCAACAAATCAGAGTTGGTTCTCCAAAAGAATGAATAAAATTGACACACTCTTAGTCAACCTTATCAAAAAAGCAAAGGAAATGCTGAAATCCATGCAATTAAGAATGAAAAGAATGAAATTACAACAGACACAGCAAAAATCCAGATCATCAATACCTACATTTGAGAACCTGTAGTCCAATAAGATGGAAAACACAGAAGAAATGGACAAACAGAATCCAAAAAACAGATGCAAACAGATATCTGAGAGATTAAAAATTCCATTGAAAGTTTACACAGCAGAATACACCAATGTGAGCACAGAATATCAGATATAGAAGACAAGATTGCGATTAGTGACCAGGAAAAGAAAGATTTCTTAAATTATAGTAAGGGACCATGAGAAATCAATTCAGCAGTTGCTAGTTGATGCAAAGAAGAATAATATAAAACTGATTGGAGTCAATGAAGAAACAAGAGAGAGTTGAAATGATGTGAAAAACCTGTTCACAGAAGTAATGGTAGAGAACTTCCCCAGCAGAGAAAAAAGAATTTGACATATAGATAAGTGAGGCATATAGGTCACCAACTAGCCATGATCAAAAAAATCTACACCTAGACATATAATAGTCAAGATCCCAGAAACCCAACAGAAGGACAAAATACTATAAGCAGTTAAAAAAAAAAGAAACAAACCACATACAAAACAAAGCCCATCAGAATCACAGCGGACTTCTCAGCACAAACCCTCATGTCAAGAAGAGCCTGGAGTAAAGTATTTCAAGCCCTAAAAGAAAACAGCCTTAGACCCAGATTGATGTACCCTGCAAAATACTTTTCAAAATCGATGGAGAAATAAGATATCTTCATGACAAAGAACACATGAAGAACTTCATGAATACCAAGCCATCACTCTAAAAAATTTTAAACAATATCCTAAAAAGAGACGATGAGGGCCTCAACACCACAAAGCCCAGCAGAATGAATCAATCATGCAAGACAAGAAATTTAATGCAAAGAGTGAGAATCCAACAACAGGAAAAGGTCATAACAAGGATAAGCTACATATATATATATAAATATATATATATATTTATATATAAATATATATGTGTATATTAGTTATAACCATCAATGTTAATGGTCTCAATACGTGAATCAAAAGAAATAGACTGGCAGAATAGGTCAAGAAGCAAGAGCCAACCATATGCTGCATAGAAGTAACAGACTTAATTCAAAAGGAAATTCATAGACAGAATGTTAAAGGGTAGAAAACAATACTCTATATGACTGGAATCCAAAAACAAACAAACAAACAAAAAAAAAAATGTAGGAGTAGCTATTCTATTTTCAGATCACATGGATTTCAAACCAACACTGATTAAGAGAGACAAAGAAGGCTGCTACATCCTTGTAAAGTGAACGATCCAAGAGGACATGATGACTATCATAAATATATATGCACTGAATACTCGTGTACCCAGCTATATAAAACAAATACTAATGGACAATAAAAATCAAATAAGCACTAACAGAATAGTAGTGGAGAACCTCAATATCCTACTATCACAAATAGATAGATCAATTAGACAAAGTTCAACACAGAAATACTACAACTCAAACAACCTCTTCAACAAATTGACTAAACAGTTGTTTACAGAATGTTCCACCCTACAAAAGCAAAATTCACATTCTTTTCAGCTGCATACAGATTGTTCTCCAACATAGACCACATACTTGCTCATAGAATGTGTTTAAATAAGTGCAAAAGAATTGAAGTTAACCCTTGTATATTAACAGATCATAGTGCTAGGATATTTGAGATCAACAGCAAAAGAAACCACAAGAATTTCATAAACACATGGAAATTGATCAACACACTCTTGAACAACCAATGGGTCACAGAGGAAGTTAATGAAATCAGACAGTTTACATAATTGAATGAGTGTCCCAATACTATTGGATGTATGGGATGCAATGAAAGCACTCTTATGAGGTAAATTCATAGTAGTGAATACTCATATCAGGAAAACAGAGTGAGCTCAAATAAACAACCTGATGCTGAACCTCAATCTTCTAGAAAAAGAAGAGCAGGACAACCCAAAATCTCACACAATGGAGGAAAATATAAAGATCAGAGAGGAAATCAATACAATGAAGATCAAGAGAAGGATACAAAATAATCAATGAAGCAAAGAGTTAGTTTTTCTAAAGAATAAACTAAATTGACAAACCCTTAGCCAAGCTTATCAAAAAAAAAAGAAAAGAAAAGGCCAAAACCATGCAATTAGGAAAGAAAAGGATGAAATTACAACAAACTCAGGCGAAATCCAGAGGATCATCAATACCTACTTTGAGAACCTATATGCCAATAAGACAGAAAACATAGAAGAAATGGACCAATATCTAGATAAATATGAGTTACCAAAGTTGAACAAAGAAGACCTAAATATTCTAAAAAAACCAAAAATCAATTAAGGAAATTGAAAACATAATTAAAAACTTACCAACAAAGAAAAGCCTGAGTCCAGATAGCTTCACTGCTGAATTCTATAAGACACTTAGAGAGGAATTATTGCCACTACTCTTTAAACTTTTCAGTGAAGTTGAGAGGGAAGCAATACTCCCAAATTTATTCCTGGAAGCAAGGATCCAAAAAGCAAAGATCCCAAAAGCAGAGAAACACCCAACAGCAAAAGAGGCCAATCTCCCGAATGTACATAGATGCAGAAATCCTCAATAAGATACTGGCAAACAAAATGCAGAAGATCATCAAGAAAATCATACACACTGACCAAGTGGGATTCATGGCAGGAATGCAGGGATAGTTCAACATATGCAAATCAATATATGTAATACCCTATATTAATAGAACCAAGGACAAAAACCATATAATCATCTGGATAGATGCAGAAAAAGCATTCAACAAAATCCAACACCCATTCATGATAAAAACCTTACAAAAAATCAGAATACAGGGTCTTTATCTCAACCTGATAGAAGCCATCTATTAAAAACCAACAGCCAACATCATATTAAATGGTCAAAAACTGAAATCATTCATGGTAAAATCAGGAACAAGACAAGGATGTCCACTATCACCAATCCTGTTCAATATAATTTTGGAAACATTAGCTACAGCAATTAGACAAGAGAATGAAATAAAAAGAATAAAGATAAAAAAGGTAAAAGTTAAATATTATTTGAAGAAGACATGATATTCTATATAGAAGACCCCAAGAACTCCACCAAAAGTCTTCTTGACTTAATAACCAAATTCAGTATGCTAGCTGGATACAAGGTCAGCATACAAAAATCAATAGCCTTCCTGTACATGAAACACAGACTAACAGACATAGGAAGCGTAGAAACAACTCCTTTCACAGTAACATAAAAAAATGAAATACCTAGGAATAAACCTATCAAAAGAAATCAAAGACCTCTCATTTCAAACTACAGCACTCTGAAAAAAGAGATAGAAGAGGATATCAGAAAATGGAAAGACGTACCTTGCTCCTGGGTAAGAAGAGTCAATATAGTGAAAATGGCCATAATTCCAAAACTGCTATATAGATTCAATGCAATTCCGACTGAAAATCCAATAGCATACTTCACAGGCCTTGAGAAAACAATCCAAAAATTCATGTGGAATAAGAGACCTAGAATAACAAAAGCAATTCGAGGCAACAAGGTTGGGGGGGGGCACGATCCCCAACTTGAAACTATGTTACAAAACTACTCTGATTAAAAAAAAAAAAAAAAGCATTGTACTGGCAAAGAAACAGACCTGAGGACCAGTGGAAAAGATTAGAAGATACAGAAACAACTCCAGACACACTCAGCCACCTCATCTTTGTCAAAGGAACCAAACACTGTCACTGGAAGAAAGATAGCCTCTTCAATAAATGGTGCTGGAAAAATTGGATTTCACTTTGCCAAAGATTAAAATGAAACCTGTATCTCTCATCATGCACTAAACCAAAATTAAAATGGATCAAAGGTCTAAATAATATAATAAACAGAAACACTAAACCTGCTGGAAGAGAGGTTAGGCAGAACTCTCTCGAAGACATTGGCATAGGAAAAGATTTCATGAACAAAACCTCAGTTGCAGGTGAAGTAGCACAAAGAATCAACAAGTGGGATCTCATCTTATTAAAAAAGAGAAACCACTAACAGAGTGAAGAGACAACCCACAATGTGGGAAAAAAGTTTTTACCAGCTGTTCATCAGACAAAGGTCTACTATCAAGAACTTTAAAAAATCAGACCTCCCAAATTTAAAGACCCAATAGAAAAGTGGGCATCTGAAATGAACAGACATTTCTCCATCAAAGGTGTAGAAATAGCAAATAAACATAAAAAAATGTTCAATGTCACTGGTCATTTGAAAGATGCAAATGAAAACAATGCTGAGATTCCATCTCACACCAGAAAGAATGGCTGCTATCAAGAAGTCAATTAATGACTAATGCTGGTGGAGCTGTGGGGGAAAAGGAACCCTGCTCCACTGTTGGTGGGAGTGTAGAGTTCTGCAACCACTGTGAAAATCAGTATGAAAATATCTCAAAGAAGTAGAATTAGAGGACCCATTTGACTCAGCTATTCCTCTGGTGGTTATCTCCCAAAAGAATTAAAAGAATCATACCACAGCAATATATGCACACCCATGTTTATAGAGGCACAGTTTGTAACAGGTAAAACTTGTACACAGCCCAATTCCCCATCAACTGGAAACTGGATAAAGAAAATGTGGGCTTTTTAAAATAAAATAGAGTACTACTCAGCCATAAAGAATGAGAAATTAGAGACATTTTTAGCTAAATGAATGCACAATTGAGGTGGTAGTCTTAAGTGAAATAAATAGGACAGACATACATAAATGCCAAATAGTTTCTCTGTTGTGAGAAACTGAAAGTATAAATAAGGATCAAAAGGTATAATAGATAATGTGAAATAGGAAAAAAAAGGGGCAAGGGGGAAGGGGAAGTGGGAGGGCTAGAGGAAAGGAAAGAAAAGAATGCAATTAATATGAGAAAAAGAAAAAATGGAAACAAAGTCTTTGTGAATAGGGAGTGGTGGAGGGGTTGAAGGGAGAGCAGGGTAATGGGGTAAACTAAGAACCAAGATATGTTATGTTAAGGTACAAATTTCCAATGATGAATGTCATTATATTGTATACCTAAGATGTACCAATAAAGTTAATTTTTAAAAAGAAGGAAATTAACCAATAACAAATGTTATCAGGGCTGGGGGAACAAAGGAACACTGCTCTCCTGTTGGTGGGAGTGTAGACTGATGCAACCATTGTGGAAATTAGTGTGGAGATTCCTCAAAAACTAGAATTAGAGCTCCCATCTGATCTAGCTATTTCTCTTCTGGGTATATTACCAAAAGAATTAAAAGCATCATATCACAGTGATGTATGCGCATCCGTGTTTACAGTGGCATAGTTTGTAATAGCTAAATCTTGGAAATAGCCCAAATCCCCATCAAGTGGTGATTGGGTAAAGAAGATGTGTTTGTGTGTGTGTATACATATATATTTATATATATACATTATATTATATATATAATATATAATATAATTATATATTGTATATACATTTTATATATATAATGGAGTACTACTCAGCAACAAGAAAGGTAAACTTGAGACATTTATAGCTAAATGGGTGCAAATTGAGGCCATACTATTAAGTGAAATAAATAGGACAAATATGTGTAAATACTGAATAGTTTCTCTGGTGTGAGAAACTTAAAGTGTAAATGAGTACCAAACCCTATAATAGATATTGTGAAATGGGGAGAAAATATTGAAAGGGGAAGGGGAACTAGGGAGGTGGGGGTGGGGGAAGAGAAAGAAGAGAAGGAAAAAGTGAAAAACCGAGTACAAATGGAAACAAAGCTTTTGTAAATAGGGAGGGGGGGAGGGGCTTAGGGGAGGGCATTGGAATAGGGAAAGATAAGAACCAAGATATATCAAGTACAGGTGCAAATTCCTAATGATGAATGTGATTATAATGTACACCTAAAATGTACCAATGAACTCAATGAATAAAAGAAAAACATCCTCTGAGACAGAAAGATTTGAACATGTTTACATATATACCTTTTAAAACAGACTTTACTGTCAGACAACCTCCTTGTAAAGTGCTCAAAACTTTAGATACTTTAGGGAAAAAAATGTTCATTCCACACTCATGCAAATCAGTTTTGGAGACTGACAGATATTTCAGCTTAATATTAGATTTCCTTTATTTTGCTGACATAAATAGCCTGTAGATATTGAATATACTAACATTGACCAGGTACATTTCCTGACCCCAGCTTGTAATTTTTAAAAGGAGGCCATCATATATCCTTTTGTATTGTTATCAAGAATCATATGTATCCAATGAAGATACACTATTACATAGAGTAATAATTATTACATTCATACTAATAATAACTGACATTAATTTACCACAGTAAATGTCATGCATCTATTCAACACTTTACATGCATTTTCACATTCAATCCTCAACTAAAATTCTCTGAAATAAGTTCACATACTGTCTCCATGTTACCAGTGATCATGTCGAGGCTAAGCTATCTCTGGAGTATCTTCCCCAAAGTGACGCAGAAATTCTTAGAGTGGTAATTTGACATCAAGTCTATCAGAGTCCAAGGCCCAAGTTAGCAACTGTTTAACTGTGTTTCTTAGCATTTATCTCTCTCCAGAGGTACATTAACATGAGCCTATCTCCTCAATGATAGGTATCATTTCTATGTGGATGATTTCCAAACTTAATCCCTAACTTTCTCACCTTCCTAATGTATTTCCCAATGTTTAAACATGCTCTGACAGTATTAACACCCCTATAATCTCTTACAAAAACCACATTCATTTAATTGTACATGCCTTTACTTTTCTTCTAAAAAATTCTAATTCCAAACTAAACTTAATTGGAAACAATTCAGGGATAACTGATCTCCCCCAAGCTCCAAACTGAATTCTTTCATTTTCTTAAGCAGCCACTATCTAGAAACTGGCAGAGATATAGCTTTCAGGAGAAGTGGCAGATTATGGCTTTGGTGGTTATAATAGAAGCAAAGTTGTGAAGTCTCCAGTCCTCTGTCTCTCTTCTCATTCACTTCTACAGGCTTCAAAGGAAGCATGGTACTGCCGATAGCTTGATTTTAGATGACTTGCTTCAAGATTGTGACACAATTCTATTCTAAGATATCCTGAAGCAGGAAACAGTGAGGACTCCAGCACAGGTAACTCTTTACACAAAAATAGGAGCAAAAGTAGCTTTTAATGATGCAGGTGGCTCACCAAGTGACTCCTGTCAATCTCAAGAGCCCCAAATAGGAATTTGTGCTTCCTTATATACCTCTTTTTAATATCTACAAGGCTTAAGTCCATTGGAGTTTCCCTGGGAATATAACAAAACAGATTTACACAAAGCAGAGCATTGGAGAGGGGCAGAGCAAGAGTTCTGGCAGGTCTTTCTGAGTCCGTTATGCTCCTTTGGTAACTGATTACAGAAGTTGACATGGCTATTCAGGTACGTTCTATAAAGAACATAGTTACTTAGTTAACCTATAGTTGCTTAATAAACACAGTTAACCCATAATTGCCTAATAATACAGTTAACTCATAGTTGCCCAGTTCCTTATGGAGGGGTGATCTCTCTCAATCCAGTCTATGTTAATTTTTTATGTCAACTCTAGGAAATCAATACACTCAGTTTTACAGAACATCTTAGATCTGAATTGATTGCTAAGGACAAACAATATTTGAATTTGAGGAAGATTTTCTTTAGAGCATGCTTACATATAATAAACCCCTACTATGTTTATAACCCTTGTTTTTATGCTCCTTCTATGAGAAATGTAGAGAAACAGAATTAATAAGATAAGTGGTGGATGAACAGACAAGTATATGGATGGTAAGATATGAGAGGGAGGGAGGGAAAGAGAGAGAGAGAGAGAGAGAGAGAGAGAGAGAGAGAGAGAGAGAGAGAGAGAGAGATTTAACATAAAGAACTAATTTACACAATATTGGAAAGTAAGAAACCCCAAGATCTGAACTTGGTAAGTTGGAGATCCAGAAGATCCCATGGTGTATGTATGTTAGGATTCACTAGAGGAAAAGATATACTATGAAATAGATATACAAAAGACTTACAAGATAGTCTTGCAATGGCTGCCTGCAGAGTAGGGGTAGAAGAATGCAAAAGAGCTATCTGTGTGTGCACTGAAGAACCAGAGGATCTAATCAAAAGTCAAAGGCCTAGAACTTATCACAGAGCCTGGTTTGAGTATGTATCGGAAAGCCAAAGAGTCTGTGTTGGAAGGTAAAAGAGTGTGCTGGAAGCCTGGAGATGGAGATCCAAAGGCAAGATGGAAAAGACAGAAGGTCCTCTGAAAAAGCAAGAGAGCCTTTTTTCTTTGCTTTTTATTCTATCTGGGCTACAAGCCTATTGGTTTGTGCCCCCCACACCCAGGATATATCTTCCCTCTTTAGTAAGTCAATCATCCAGACACCATACATACCCAGAACTGCTTTAAACTAAATCCGCTAGGCCAGTGGTGGTGAACCCATGGCACATGACATTTGCTTTTCTTTAAGACAAAAATATTAATGAATGAGTTGTTTTTTTCCAAACTAAAACATCAGTATTCAGGATTAATTGCAGTGTTGGCACTTTGTGATAAATAAGTGGGTTGTGGGTTGCAGTTTGGGCACTTTTCTCTAAAACGTTCACCATCACTGCTCTAGGTATTTCTTATTCAAGTTGACACCACAATTAAATATCACAGTATACTCCTAGTCTAAATCCAAAGCCCTAAGAATCAGAAGAGACAATATTGTAAATTCTAGTCTGGATATCAAGAAACTTGAAACCTCTGAGGATCCTACATTTCATTTAGTCAAAAGGCAGGAAAAGCCTGATGTCCTAACTCAAGTACCAGGACAGGAGTGTTTTCCTTTTATTCATGAAAGGGTCAGAATTTTTAACCTGTTTAGGATTTTGGCTCATTGGGTAAGGCCCAATCAGTTTAGGGAAAGCAATCTGCTTCCTGGTGTACTGGTTCAGCTGTTAATCTCACCCAAAACATCCCCACAGACACACTTAGAATAAAGTTCACCCAATTATCTGTGGCCCAGCTAAGATGGCACACATTCAGGATTGATGTCATATCAGTTACATTTCAAGAATATATTAACTTAAAAAACATATTTTCTAACACCATGAAATCGATTTCATGAATTTTCTTTAAAAATATGAAAAGATAATTTAGGATAAAAAGAAGTATTCTGCACTTACCTGATACCTAACATCCTGCAATAATTTTAAGAGTGTCATAGTGATGGAATTTGTTTATTTATTCATAATATAACTTACTTTAGATTTTATAGACATATAAATTTAGTTTAGATTTTATAGACATATATAATGATTTTATAGACACATCACTGAATTTCTCATTATTGGTTCAAACATCAATAGTCTAACACTGGCAGAAATATATTATCCATTTTGAGAGTATCTATATTGAATAATCTCTCCTAAGATAGACAAGAATTAGAAATAAACAGAATGTCCTAAGGGTTCTTGAATATGGAAGACTTCTATATTTTTCATTTTGTTTTTAACACGAAGATTAGTGAAAAAGTATGAACAAGATTGATTAAAAGGCAGAACAATCTTGCTTATACTACTCACCAGTATTGAGACCTCAGGTAAATTCTCTCCACTAATCCCAAATTCTAATAAACTATAATTCCTGCTCTCCCAACACTCAAGGTTATTGTGAGAATTAAATGAGATGAAGAATACGATATTATTTTATGAACTCTAAACTTTGTGGAATGCACAAATTCATTCAACCAACAACATCTCAGTCTTCTGCATCCAGCCATTGCTCAGGTTGCTAAAGAAAACAAATTGATGACAATAACATACTCAATCTCTAGAAATTTAGAAATCTAAATGAAAGAATATGTGTTGGATTAGGACTTACAAATAATTCCAAGTGGATATAACTCAGAGTGTGCCTGGAGGTTTGGTGTAAAGTAAATTTTAAGATGTGGCTACTATCTAGTATAAAAGGATCTTATATATCCTGAGTAAGAGTTTATACTTCTTTTATATTTAAAAGTCATTAAAATACTTGTAACATAGAAAAGACATGATCAGTTATAGGTTTTGATACATTCCTTTTGGTGACAGCATAGAAAACTAAGCTCAATAGATTAAGAAATGTTACCTCATACCTATAACAAACATTGTTGATTTGAGGCATATATTTAATATAAATAAAGACAGTAATAAAACTATTCAGTCAAAATTTCAAAGTCATGAGACTAACTCAAAAGTCTGTCTTTACACTTGCTTTATACCTATTTTTTTCTGTCTTGTACTCTATGGCCAAGTGTTCTTACCTGTAGTCAACAGATGAAGAAAATGAAGCACAGAGATGTTGAGAGGCATACTATGAGATAACCAGCCTTTTTCAGTGTCAGAATTGGGCATAATTCCTTTCCAGTAATATTCACTGTCTCAAACACTAGGTAACAATAGAATATCTCCTTTGTCTATAGGCAAATGTCTTACTTGCATCTAGCTTTGGTTCTTTGATGTGACATGCTATCCTAGTTGTGCTTTGTATTTGACCCAGAAGATTTTTAAAAATCCATGTGAACATATCACTGAATTTTGCTCTGGGCTCAGATATACAAAACTTCATATATATTATGTAAGGTAACACGTCTAATTGTTGGTACAAATTGTCACTCTGGCCAGAAGAGCCTGACCTGCTAATGGAAGACTTTCCATTCTTGTAGATTTTGAGAGTATATTGTCTTAGATTTTTAGGATTAGGTGGAATTGCTGTGCTTACACAGTAATGCACATGGTAAATGGCCAATAATAATAGGCTATGTTCTAGAAATTAGTCGTGTCCTAGCCATACCTTAAGAGGAATCTGCAGATAAACACTTGGAAAGCAAAGACCTGTAATCATCATCACATGAACCACATGAAAAAAGATATTATGGCAATTTGAAAGTATATGTATGGTATGTAAATAAATATAAAACAATTATATAGAATCAGATTTAGAAGTAACAAAGATCATATGAGGCTAGGTATGGTGGCACATACTTACATTCCTAAACTCTCTGTAATGCTGAAACAGGAAGATCATAAGCTCAAGTTTGGGCAATGTAGCAATGGAGGAAGATCCTGTCTCAAAAAAAAAAAAAAAATTAGAAAGGCCTGGGGATGCAGTTCAATGTGGAAGTCCTAGGTTCAATCCCCAGTAGTACAAAAAAAAATCATTTTATAAGATTAATAATACCAAAATAGGGGGAATGTATCATCCATTTGTTACCTTAGATGATTCCAAAAGGAAGAATAGGCAAATGAGCAAGAACAAATCTAATTTATGCCTTCTATAGAAAGTTAATTAGGCAAATAGCCACATGATTCCCATCCTTCTCAGCCCTATACAAATGCTACCTCTTCTATGATATAATCCAGAAACACTCCACACAATATCCATATTATTGCTTAAATTTATATCCTTAAATATATAGAAGTAATTTGATGTAATAGTAAGACTGAAAATGGAGGGACTCAATAAATTCAGACCCTGACTCCAATATTGATTCACCAAGAAATCCTAAATAACTGTCTTATTTTACTGTGTATCAGTTTTTATCATCTCCTCTCAGCTAAATTATTTTATAACTGACAACCTATTGCCTCTTAATACACTGTCAGATATTATTCTTTGCTTGTTTGCTTTGCATAAAGCTTCTAAATAACATAGCAAATTTTCATGTTTCTCATAGTAGCATAGCACTTAACATATACTTGATTGAAAACATCTGCTTTTACCTGAATTTTATACTCTATTATAATGGTCCTATTTGAAAGTCTAATATTCAAAATTAACTACAGTTTGATTGATTATATAAGTTTTCAAAAATAAAGCCAAATTTTTTCCATAAGTTGAAGGATTCATCCTCTGAATTGTAATGGTATCCTCTGATTTTAATGGTATATACTACCTGCTCTTTTTAAAACATGGTAGTAATTGTTTGGATTATTAACTGTATTAAATGAATATATTATTAAAAACACAAATAAAAATGTTTGCTATGTTTAACTTCCACAATTCCAAAGAAAATTTCCACTAATAAATTATATTTTCTTACAATTATAGCATGTAAGACATTATAATGAGATTATAAAGCAGAAGGAATTAATTATGCCTTTTATTCTAGTTTCTGGTGCGATGGTCTTTTTGAGGACACTCTACCTTAGGAGAAGTTTTCTGCTTACCACACCTAACAAGGAAGAGTTGATGAAGAAGCCTGTGGATTTTCAATGCTGTTTCACCAGAATCATTAGATGTATCTTAAATAAGGGCTAAAGTGACAGATCAAACACAAAATTTTGGACCAAGGGTATGATTCTCTCTATCTGATTTTCAGAAAAATTTCAATACAAATACATACAAGGACGAAAGAAAGGGGGAAAGCAAGAGGAGTAGAGGAGGAGGAAGGTAACCTACACAATATATTACAAGATAATCTGAAAGCTCTCCTTTTTGAGATATTTTGCTTAGTGGATGAAGAAAAACAAGATTTTAAATTTATAGCAATATACCGTCATCTATATACTCAGTTGTTTCTGTCAACCCAAATAATGAAACTGAGCCTACTATATTAGAATAGAGAAGTGTAGCACCATGCAATAAAACTGTAGATACAGTGATTTTGACTGTTTGGTGGTTTCAAAAGAAAAATAAAAGGGAAAGCATGCCTATCTTGCAAGATATAGAAAAAAAAAGAATGATAGTTATCCTTTTGTTCCTAGAAAGGTAAACTTCTTTTGCCTCTTCCAAAGGAATACTTTTGTAAATATAATCCAATCATTAATAATTTTAAAATCTTGATTTTCAATATACTTGATGAAAGCAGATTTTAAGTCTTTTGTAATTTGATGCTTTGCATTAGTCAGCTTTCTGTCACTGTGACAAAAATATCCAAGAAAATCAACTTAAAGAGGGAAATACTTATTTTGGCCCCCAGTTTCAGAAGTTTCAGTCCATGATAATGTGGCTCTGTTGGTTCTAGGATGATGGGGAGGCAGAGAGCATGGCTAGGAGCATGTGATGAAGCTAAGCAACTCACCTCTTGGTAGACAGGAGGTAGAAAAGGACCAAGACCTTGATACCCAAACCGCCCAAGTCCCCCCCAACACACACACTAGGCTTCATCTCCTACAGTTGCCAGCTGTTTTCAATAATCTATTCCATTGAGAACCAAGAATGGATTAATCTACTATGAAATTAGCATCCTCGAGTTCCAATCAGCTCTGACACTGCTGCAGTGAGAACTAGGCCTTCCCCATTGGAGCCTTTGGGAGACATTTTCAGAGCAAAACATAATATGCATTTACTACAATCTTAATAAAAATGTAAATTACAGTTATTTAGAATTGAAAACCATAAAAATCAGCTTTTTGTACAATCAATTTAATCCAAAGGCTAGAAAAAGTATCTTAATGTAAATATGAAATTCAAGATCAATACATGAGGAATATAAGAAGTCTGAAGCTTATTAAAAATGGCACATATATACAATTTTTTAGTTTATGGATAGTTTGCTATCTATATTTTACTATCCTCAAATGAAAACAAGGATGTCATTCTAAAACATCATCTCTCTATATTAAATCAGAATAATAAACAATTAACTCAGGGAGATAAAGATAACTTCATTAGCAGATAGGAAGCTGGGTCAGATATAAGTAATTTCTGACTCTTTTGTCTTTAGCCTCAGCTTCAAAAGAATAATGAGAATCAGCTTTTCCTTCTGTTCCCTTTCAAGGCTTGTTGAAAATGTATTTGAGAAAGCTATGGAGCTAAGAAATCCTAGGATGACCTTTGGGAAAGAATTACATTAATATATTTTCTAAAATCTTGTATTTCCACTTTTTCATAACAATAATACTAAATAATTAGCAGCAAAAATAAAATTTTTTAACCCAAAACACTGCTTGGTGGTTAAAAATAAGAATATGGGTTTGTATTGTGTTTTTTTCTAGGATAATTATTTTAAAGGTATTAGGGTCTAAATGCCCTTTGTTACATGTAGAGTTTTGAATGTGTAATAACTTGTTTTACAATGTTAAATGCATGCCTTTAAGGATATAACCCAGCAGACAAAAGAGTAACAAAGTGATGTGGATTGAATGTTAACAGAAAAAATATTTTTGGTGCAATACTCAATATAAAATGGACTTATAAAAGTGGATTCCCTCAAATTGTCACCTATAAAGCTCCTGAAAATTCCCAGCAACACCTGCTGTCCTATTTTTATACCTGCTTCACTGGCTCCTGGGGTGCTGCTTGCTCCAGAAGAAGAAAGTTGAAGACCAAACCGAACCCCAAAACCAGCTCAAGCAATGCAAAAGGGACGGCGTGCAAAACAGGAGGCGTGAAGCAGCCACCCTGCACATGTTTCCCTTGCTCCCGTGACCCTCGACGTTGTCATCTACACTCTGCCCTATAAAAGAATGTCCTTCGGCCCCATTTCCAAGAAAAAGTGGGGGGGCTTTTTGGTTTGGTTTTTTAGAGCGTAACCTTATTCTTCTCCATTCATTACCCAAAGTATAGTTTCTGCTCTGTTTTGAGGAACTCGAATTTGTTCTCTTTACGTTAGCTAGCGACACAAGGTAGGTCCATCCTCAGCGGGTCCATAACAGACTGCTTATGGTTCTTTTCTATGTTCTTTCTCCTTTCACTTCTTTTTACTTCTTTATCTCCTGTCTTTGATATCCGATGCCTGTTCTAATTCTAAAGATCTAGGAATCTGTGAATGAGATACTGGCAACCTCCATCCCTCATCCAAGTTGTAGCTCATATTCCATTCACCCGGTAATAGATTCAGTCTTCTCTGTGTCATGCGCATCTTCCCCTCTGCTCTCGCCATCCTTACTCCTGAGGGTGCATACCCAGCACACCTGTATTATCCTTCTTCTTTTTGTCATTGTCCAGTTCTCCTTTACAAGTCCATTTGAACCTCATTTCTTTCACTAAATATAACCAAGATTCTCCCCCAAATAAAATGGCAAACTCAGAAAACCAAAGGTCTTCGTATCTAGCATGGGCAGTATTTTAGAATGATGTTAGGACAATACAACTGGAAAAGAACCATGTCAAACACAGTCTAGATTGCTGAACCAATTAACTTGAATTTCATTAAATAAGTCATGAAGGACTTTAACAAGACTGAGTACTATTTGTGTTTTAGAAACATTCCTCTAACTGACTATAATAGATGAATTGGAAACGAGAAACTGGAGCCCAAGAAAATGTTTATTCTTTCAACAATTACATGAATATATAAAATAAACCTTAGATTTTTTGATGGTATGGACTGTATGTTACATAAGCAGATTTTATTACCAAATGACCTATTGTAAATTTATACTTGTAGGAGTGGTCAAATTTGATGATGTATACAAATGATATAAAATTTTAAAGTGGAGAGAAATCAAAATATTGAGTCTTTGCACAATTAAATCAATAGATTTGTTTCTAAACACACAAATACACATGCACATATACACAATATGTGTCTTATGTATTTTATAATACGAAATTAGCAAATGTACATTTTTTAAAATCAAATTTTAACAAGAGCAATGAATCAGTTGGTGTTTAAGTAACCATAATTATTTATTGCCTAAAAGGAAACACATTCTGATTTTTGAACTTGAATACAGAAAAATTTTAAATATTTCTTTGGTTAAAAAGAAAAAGCTGACATTATTTTTAAGCTTCTTTTTCCAGTATTTTTCATAAATACATTAGGAACTTAAAGAGCTTAGTCTCATTTTTTCATAAGGAACAAGGTTCAATGCTTACTCCAAATAAAGTTCACCTGCATTCTATAAAATAATAATATAGTGTAAAATTCTGTGGATAAAAAATAACACCAAGTAGAAGCAAATAATCAAGTCATAATGAAGAAAGGGCACTTAGAAGAAAAAATTGAGATTCACTTTAACCATCAAAATTAGCATTAAAATCTTAGTAAATTAGAGAACCTGTTAATGACAGGTACTTAAAAGAATGAATTATATTTTTGTGAAATTTCTGTGGGTGAGATTATTCCACACTTCTACACATGCACATATCACCCCATAAGCCTGAGTATTTTGTCAACTGTATGTTAGAATTGCTTCACAAATAACCATTGTGGGATCAGAGACAAATATCTGAACAGAATCAAAAGCAATGTTATTCCATTTTTTCTAAAAACTAGGCCAAGATTTTACAAATTCCCGTAGATCAGGAAAACTGGTTGGCAACATGAGTGCAGGGGCAGATGACTTGGACTCTAAAAAGCTTAAGATCAGGTCTTCTAATTAGTGCATATCGACAAAAATCATCCACAGAACTAACACAGAAAGTTATAGTTGGCCATATTTAGATTCAAATCCATTTCACCACTTAGTAAAAACCTTGGGAAATTTGTTAATGTTTCTTCAGTTCTCTCTCCCTGTTTGTAAATGAAGACAATAATAGTAGCTTTAAAAATTGTGGTGGAGATAGAATAAGATAACAAGGTAGTATCTCTAGTGCAGAATCTGAAAGCAGTATGCATGCAATAAAAAGTAGTTAACATTGCGGTTACAAAGAAATTTTTCAAAAAAAAAAAGACACAAATGCTCTTCAAATCACAAAATACATGAATGTAATTATTCCTGGAAAGGAGGAAAAAATTAACAAGGGAAGATTTTTAAAACTAATAAAAATATCTTTGATAGTGTTTAATGGTTCAAACTGCGAAATTGATGGAATGGGGCATTTCAGACCTATAAAACAATGAAAAATAATATATGCTGGAAAATCTGCATATCTTAACATGGATGAGTCATACTATTTGACAGAAGTGTGTTTGGGTCTACTCATGAAGAGTTGAAAATCTAGCATTCTGGATGTCTGAGGCAGGAGGATTGTAAGAGTACAAGTTCAAACCCAGTCTGACACTGGGCGATTTAAGGAAATCCTGTTTCAAATGTAAAAAAGGGGGGGTGGAGCTTGGTATGTCGATCCCCAGTATAACAAAAACAAAAACCAAAAAATCTAGGAAGTATAATTTAACTCTAGATATATTGACAGCAGTTGACAGTTTTGAACAAATATTATTAAACAACCTTCTCCTTTACTGAGATTATTTCTCCTTCTGATTTTTAAAGGTAGTGCTCAATCCTATTAAGAATAGCTATCAATTAAATCTTCTCAAGTATTTAAATTTTAAAACCATGCATTTTAAAATTTATTAAAAACCCTATAACATTACAAAATGTTTCTGAAAGTATTTCTGTACCCTTAACAATACCATTTTAACAATTTCCCCACAAACATTCTGGCATTGAAAACTAATGGCATTGAAACAATTTTTCAAAGTCCTTTATAAAGAAAAATATTTCCAAATTTGAGGATATGACATTATCAGGGATTCCAAAATTTGTCTGAACTCATGATGAACCATTCTCCCTCTGTTCTCTGCAAGGCCTCCTACGTTCCTTTGGGACAGACAACACTTCCTTGCTACTGCATAATAAATGCAGGCTGATCTCCTGCCCAGTAAACATTCTGTGGAAAGAAAACAGCTGGTGTATGAAAGAGAACCTTGTGCACACATTTCAGGATAACTTCCGATTAGATGCATCATTAGATTACTCTAACCCACAATGTTTCTGGCTTGAATATGAAACATATTGAGTGTTTCCAGGAGGAATATTTGTTTCTGAATACCAAGGTCTGTGTTCAGCCTTGCAGAAAGGCCTCTTTTCCCTTTGGGCTCCCACAGGCTTGTGGAATAAAAGTGAGTTGTGCATTGCTGGTTTGCTGTGGTCTCTGAAACTATATCAGACTGCCTATGTCATGCTCTTCATTCAACAGATGGAAAATATTGCCTTGCAGCTCAGTGCCAGAAAGGGAGGCTCATTGAAAGAGGTGAATAGGGGCCAGGAGAGGCACACAGGCCATGTGCATTCCAGTGAGTGGTTAACATTTGAGAAAAGTAGGAGTTCACTGAGGCAAGACAAAGAGAAATGGCCAAGCTGCTTTTGTGATTGATGATCAATGGATTGCAAAGAAAGAAGAGAAAATAAGCAAAGAAAGACTTTTCAATATGGAATGCAGGCATTAATAAATAGGAACTATGCAACCCAATTTGGTGATGATTTATAGTGTAGCTGTGAGGCAAATCCCCTCATCTGAACTTGCTAATAATACATAAAACTTGGAAAAACTCCCAAAACTAAAATCCATTACAACCACATATTCTTCTCAAATTTTGCTGTTCATCTCAGTATTTTATGTTCCCATACAGTGTCTAAAGTCATCCCTCTAGTTCCATTTATATGATTCCTATGTGAAATTGCAATAAATGATGATTTCCACCATGCCGACTCTTCTGTCCACGTCCCCTTAACTTCCAAATTTATTGGGCTTGTACCTCTCTCTTAAGCTACACCACAATATGGCTGCTTTTGCATTTTCTGATTTTACTTCCTTTCTAGACTAGCTGCTGTCCTATCAACTCTCCCCAAAACTATGAATCATCCAGGCTTAACAAAACAATTTATTTGACATGGTACAAATCCAGATGATGGTGCTCAATAAACATGCTCCACTCAGTGAAAAAAACTGCATAAGAGGAAGTCATTGTTATTTATTCCACTTCACAATGATGTGTTCTCGTTTGTGTATATCCTTCACATGAAAGAATGAGCAGACCATTTTCAGAGCAAAGCTCAGTAAGTACCATCAAATTCAGCTTAAATTTTTAGCCTGAAAATTTCTAAGTACCTAATAACTATCATCAAGACATATAGGTTTTCTTTTGTTAGAATTGTTTGCCATCAAATAATTTTTATAACAAAGTAGAGGTAGACTGATACTGAGTAAGATAGATAGATAGAGAATATCTTTTCACTTTTTATTAGTAATTATTTAATGAGTGAATACTGTGTATCAAGTACTTTACATTTATATTTAAATCCCTTAATCTCTATTTAATTCTACCAAGTAATTTCCTTCTTGGATGTTCTGTCTTCCTTTCTTTCTTTTTCCTTCCTTCTTTTCTTCCTTCCTTCCTTCCTTCCTTCTTTCCTTCCTTCCTTCTTTCTTCCTTACTTTCTCCCTTCCTTTTTTTTTGACTTAGAAATGAAAGCACAGTTTTAAAGTCACAAAGTCACTATATGGCAGAGAAGGTGGGGCCACTGAAGCAAATACCAAAATCCATGCTCTTGACTGCTCTGCCAGAGGGATTTCAATAAAAGGATTCAAACTATGAATTAAATCCAATCACACTGAAAGGTCCTGAAAGGAAGTAAGAAGGGTATTTTCTGCCCTTCGGATTGGAGAACACATATTATTGTACTCCAGAGCTCAGACTTAAGCGCTGTCATTAATGAGCTCTGCTGTGGGAAAGGAGTGTACCTTTGAGTTGCAGATCCTCATCCACCCTCCTTGGGCTTCAGTAGCTCAAGGCTGGATTTACATACTCTATGTAATAACCACTGGGCTTAACCATTCATTTTTCAACATTAATGAGCTTTTTACTTCTTGGTTTTCTGCTAGTTGCTTACTTGTGATAATTCACCTCATCAAATTCAGTGTAAAAATACAGCCTTTTGTAATAATCCTAATCAAATTCTGAAAAATTAATGTAATATACAGACTATTTATAGGAATGTTCCAATGTTGTATTCAGTAACTACTATATTTTAAGTTTGAAAATATTTTGAAATACATTCTTAACTAGAATTTGAGAGAGAGAGATTTTTGCAGGCTATTAAGCACATTCTTTCAATTTAGGTAAAAATAATCACTTAAGTAGTATATTGATGCCTTTTTCATAGGGACTACTGATAAAATGAATGAAAGCTACCACAGTTACAGTCTGTTGGTTGTAAAAAAAGAATACACATTACTTCAGGTAATAGGAAACTGTGGCAGAATCAGCATGGGTAGAAGGAAAACTATAGCTCCCAACATGGGGTCAGGTCTCACAGAAACTCTGTTATGGAACCAGGACACAGAAGAAACAGACTACAAAGACTACATAAAGATTTAAAATGTTGCATCTTTTGTCCGGATATTTTAACCAGTGGCTTCCTTTCCTCCTACCTTTCTTAGGACCTCTCACTATTATCTGGATGATTTTGTTTTGGGGACCCTGCCTATTCCCTTGTTTTCAAAATTTCTTGCAGGAACATATGAGAGCCTTCACAAACCAGACAATCAACGAGCTCATCATGGCCAGATATCAGCCCCTTGCCACTGATGCAAGCTCCCCAAACTAGGACCCTACCTCGACATCTAACGCCCCCACCCAACAATGCCCCTTTGCCAGCAGGAACCAGACTTTCACCTCTATTCCATAATAACAAGAGTCTGGAATGATAGAGTTCTCTACCAGACTAAATGGCCCCAAAAGTCCTACATTCTAAAATGGCTCCTGTTCCTAAAATGGTTCCCCTTACAGAAATGAGCAACTTCGGAAAAGTGAAACCTACCCCCTCTGGAGAAGCAAAACCTAACTTGTTGGTACACCCTGCTACCCACCATGATCCTCCCCTTCCAATCATCTGGCGTCCCATTGCCTGCCCAACAACCTGACCAGTTCTCAACTCTCGATACTTTCCTCACTGCACCACCTCACCCCAGTTAATCTCACTCTCTCTCGCCATTGAGGCAGCCCGGCAGCTTCTTCCCCAATAAAGCCTTGCCTGAGGAAAAAAAGATTTAAAATGTTTCATCTATCTAGATAACTTCCCTTGTTGCCAAAAGCAGGGATTTGCTGATATGTAGCCAGTACAAATTCTTTCCTCATTCAGCATTTATGTAACTCTGGGTTACTTTCATATTCTGTAAGTAGACAGTATCAGTGACTTTCTTTTGAAAACAGAAAATATAAATATTATTAATTCCTTTCTTACTGAAATAAACTGAAAAACAACTAGAGAAAAGTAAATGAGGCCTACTTAAAGGGTGTGAGTTAGGAAGCATGACTTTGGAATTTGTACCTTATCTGGTCCTTTCCTCTAGGGTGCCGTTCTTCTTCTTCTTGTTTCACCTGTTAGGTGACCAGCTTCCCTCTACCTCACATTCAGCCATGATGATCTGAATGGGAGTTCTTCTTAGGAGTGGAAGAAAGGGAGATTGAGAGAACATATCTGTATTTACTTCTTTCCAGGTTACAGTAATACCTCAGTTCATGAACACATCAGTTCATGAACAATTCGACTCACAGACGAGTTTGACAAAATTTTGCTTCAATTCTCGAACTTTGCATTGTGTGACAAACATGAAGGCAGCCATTTTTCAAGGAATCATGGAACAAATTAAGTGTGTGGACTGAGGTACCACTGTACTCATATTTGATAACAGTTTCAGAAGATAGAATTTGTATTATAAATTTATTATATTTATCATATTTGACAGCAATTTCAGAAGGCAAAGGAAAAACACGATGACTCTGCTGTTTCATTTTTTCAAGTTCTACTCAAAGCAGTCTTATAAAATTCTCTTTGTTGTCTCTATTCTCAATATTTATATTCTATTATTAATACTTTTACCTGAACTATGGCTAATTATGTATAATTATATTTGTCTGCATATAATATTATAAATATAGCACTACAATAAAAATAATAAATTTGAAAATCTAAAAGTAGATGTCACATGATTGCCTCTAAGGGATTCTTAAATAAGAAAATTAGGCATAAAATATTTTTAGCATGTGTTTTTACATAAGCTATATCCCTGTACTTGCCTGCATTAATCTTTCCCTGTTTTAAAACACTATGGGGTGTGTGTATACATTTTAAAAAATCTATAAGAATTTAACAAATCAGTATTTAAGGCATAAATACTGAAATAATAGCTAGAAGTTTTCATCTCCAATGATATGTGGTGAGAATTACTATAACTTAGAAAATTATGGTCACAAGACTATTACCCACTTTTGTCCATCTCTTGACCAAAAATAAAATCAATAGATAAATAATCTAAAAAAAACCCTATATTATCCGAGGGGGATCTGTGATTCATTCATATCCTGTGCTCCTGCATCTCCACCTCTTTCTGTCTACCTCTTCGAATACAACATCATTGACATGTTTCTGGCATAGAAAGTCTATTATTGAAAGCAGATTCAATGTGTCTTACTTCCACTAGCATATGAAAGGGAGCTAAGTGATTTGGGCATAACTTCTCCACATGTTTTCCACAGTACATGTAAAAGCCAGAATAACCTGGGATTACTGTAACAAGATGTGAAATCTATGCCAATGGCCCTCTGAAGAGAAAGGAAGATAACAAATATGAACAGAAGACATTAGAGCCAGAGCCAGTACTTACCACTTCCTACTTCTGATGAAAAAGATCTTACACACAGGGTAATCCTGAATTTAGCAGTTTATCTGTGAGAGTTGAGGCAGACAAATATGTTTTAATTTAGAGAATGAGTAAGTTTTCAGTTACATTCTTCCTGGTATAAACATGTCCCTTATTATCTCTGATGTCAAAGGTCAATAGCAATAACATTGACAGAAAATTTAGCAGATTCTAGGTAAATTAATTAATAAAAATTGTTTTTAAATTATTTTTCAATCTATCAAGATAAAAAAACAATATTGTTTATGACAGCTTAGGAAGAGAGATTCTCCACATTTTGATAAAATATCCAGATGAAAGTAGAAACCAAAGAAAATACTAATATTAAATCTATAGGCCACAACATATTAACTTGTTTAAATCTATCCACATTATCAAATGTATCTTTTCACTTTTCAGTTTGATACAAATGGTGAAATATTTCAATTGATTGTTTCCAAAGTCCTGTCTCCAGACCAGAAGCAGCAGCACCCTGGGGACAATTCTTAGATATGCTAGTTCTCAGTTCTGAGTTCTCACCCAGATTCAATGAATCCAAAAATCTGAAGTAAAGCCCAGAAATCTGCATTTTAACAAGTCCTCCAGGTGATTTTGACTCACATAATTTCCACCATTGGTTTATATAAAAAGGTGCCAAGGAAGCTAAATCATTATTATTTTCAAATTGTAAAAGAATACTTAAAAACAGAAAAGCACGTTACAACCCAAACTAGTTACATGGTACATAGTTTCTCAAAGAGTTCAGATAAACATACAGAGATACTCTTGAGTAGTGATACTACCTTAATTTAAGAGTCTTATAATATGTATATAAAGTAATGTTTTCTATATTACTTATTCTATTGTCCTAATAACACACTGAGATTATGGGTAAAAATACATCATTCATATATAAACTTATTTATATAAATTTACTAATGGATTAAAGTATAGTGCTGAATATTAATTAACAAAACAATTTTCATAGATTAGTGATAAAATGACCCTGCCTCTACCTAAGAAATAATTACTGCTGTATTTTTAATAAGGAAGTATCTAGATATAATTGTTTTGTTCTTTTTTCTGTCTGTCTGTCTGTCTCTCTCTCTCCATATATATATATATATATATATATATATATATATATATTCTTTTTCTAGACTTCACATTGGCTCACCCAAAGTTACACTCAGAGATACTGTGCAGAATGTAATTTTTTTAACAATGGGAAAACAATCATTGCAACCATATTACTAATCTTTTCTGAACTACATCTTTCATAAGGAGAATTCTGAATGAAGCTTTAATGTTTATGAATACTATTAGCTCCATGGTCTATCTGCTATCCTTAGGAGGTAGATATTTAATCTGTGAAACATTTGTAAAACACCAAAAGCACAGTGTCCTTTGACCTGGGTCACTAAAATTACACCCCACTCTATTCACTTTTTTATTTCACCCAGCAGGTCCTATACATATGTATCGTGGCTTATGAAGCATTCAGCCAGAGTATGATCTTTGACTTCTGACCACCTGTGTCCCATACTTTTTGTGTGAAAGAAATAAATGACAGGCTTGGAGATTAAGTCCATTGCTCCTTTTTTATTCAGGTGTATTGCCAGCTGAGTTGAATGACCCAGAGGTGCCTTAATTTATATATTTTTTTACCATTATACCTTATAACAATGTATGTGTTACTGACAAATTATCATAATATTCTGTGTCACAAATGAGTTCTATTCTTTAGCAAGTAGGTATATCAATTCAATAAAAAACTAACGTATTGCATACTCACATATGGATATACATCCTTAATTACAGCATGTGTTTTCCATATTAATGTCATCATCATTGTTTTTAAATCCAAGATCTTTGACATTTTGGAATGCTTTCCAGGGGCTTGCAAATGGAGTTTATATATTACTATTCCAGACTTCTCCTGGGAATTACATTTGGAGATTCTATACTGAACAAGTTTCATTTTAACAGTTCTGAAAATTTCTAAGAAAGTCAACAGCAACAAATCCTCATTAATAAAGCACAAATTCGGTTTCTTGTCAGTTATCTATCATTTTAATTCATTTATTTGAGAGATAATTATTGAATCTCTACAAAACCAAAAACTATGCCAGATACTGTGGAAAATATAAAGATAAGTTTCTTTCTTCCAGAAATTTGATAAATGAATTAAGATAGATGCACAAATAACTACAGGATAGATTCAGATTGCATAGTTCCAAATCTGAGATTCAAATATGGTTGAATTGGCTAAGAGGATGAAAAGAGACTTTATGAAAGAGGTGGCATTAGCCCTAGGTTTTGAACTATATATAGGAAACATATAAAATAATCCAAGTGGAAGTGAACAGCATGATTCATCCATCAAACAAAAAGAAAAGAACTGATCTTATTTATGAAACTAGTCCATAATGAGTCCATAATGAAAGGATAATAGGACAAGTGAGGAAATGTAATGCTTAAATTGAAAAATATGGCGGAAGATGGATTAAGAAGGATATTGACTATCACGTTAAGGAATTTTAACATTATAGTAGGGGTTGAGAGTTATTGGACTTTTAAAAATAAAGACAATAAATTTTGACTAGAGATTTTAAAAAGAAGATATATCAGTATAAAGAGTCACCCTTATTGGAGTCGTGCAGAATTTATTTTTATTTCTAAATCTTAAATGTGTTAGTGATGTGAATGAGCATGCTTATTCTTTTTGTGCCTCAGTTTCCTCTCCTGAAAATGTTAGATTGCTTTTCAATCAAGATTGCTATATTTACTCAGGTAGTATGTGCAATATTTCCTAATGGTAGAAAAGTATTGGCTAAAAAAGTTCTGCCTTTATCTATTTTTATACAAGTGTTTAATAGATGGAAAATTGAAGAATGGAAACTAGGAAAATAACAAGAAATTTGAACCAATGTGATAACAATATTTATATTTCATTTTTAATAGAAGTTTCTAGAAAGTACAATAATTCTGCATCATAGACCTATCTATAGTGTAGATGCAGTAGAATAATATTTAACTCATCTAATTTACTCTATTTCAACATCACTTATGGATTAAAAGTTGAAATTTATGGTTGCATTTTACAAACCTTACCCACACTGATGATCTGCTCCACTGTTTGGTGATATAAATCATATGTATCTGCTCAATAAGTACTTAGCTTTGAGTCTCTTAATTTGTATAAGACAGCAATCTCTTCAACTTTGGCAGAATTCTAAACAGTGTTTTAATCCTCTAACAATCTATCCTTCCTCATATATACATACATACATACATATGATAGTGTTTTGCATAATTTTACATATATTTACATATAAAATAATATAGCCAGTTAAATCAATTGTTAACAGAATGTCACCATGTAATTCTCAATTCAAATATATACGGTTTGAAATACACCCATAACTTTTATTTTTCTACTTCACAATTCAATGAATGCATACCATGATCAAAATGGGTTATAAGTGTCTCCTATCATAGTATCTGATTTAGCATCTGATTTATGTTGTTCCTCATCAAAAATCCATTTTAGTGACTTGCACTGCTTTTTTGAAGGTTGAATCATTAACAAAAAAAGTAAGTTCAGATTCAACTTATTTGTCTTTGTTTGCAGAGGTCAATAGCTCTTAATAGAAGATGTCATCAGCAGGTTTTTACTATAGGGACAAACGGTGCCAAGAAAAAAAAATGTAAATAAATACAATAATAAAATCCAAACACATGTATATTTAGCTATGTCCTGGACATTGTCAAATATAACTGTCAAATTTTGCTTTCTCAAGCATTTTCCTACCCAAAACCCTTTCTACAATACCCAGATCTACTCTTGTGAATGTCTCAGGTTGTAAAGTGTAGGTGGTGGGTACACGAGGTCAGCAGCCTAACCCACAGAGAATAATGAGGACAGCAGACTAAGAGATGAGGGACTGCAGGGCTGCAGCCAGAATCTCCACACACAGTAGATGCACTTCCAGTCTAGAAAAACAAGACCTTCCCTGGGCCCTCAAGATAAAGGCTTTCACATTTGTGATGAATATGCATTATTCAACTGTACATATGATGTAGCATAACAAGTTAAATTGATTTTGTTTTTTGTTTTTTGTTTTGGATTTTTTGAGACAGGATCTTCCTTTGTAGTTCAGGATGACTTTGAACTGACTAGATATCCCAGGCTGGCCTTGAACTGTAGGCACTTTTCCTACCTCAGCCTCCTGACTGTTGGGATTACAGTTATGTGCTACCACATCCAGCTAAATCACTCGTTAATAGAGTGTTACAACTCAATTATATTCCTCTCCATCCTTCATTTCTTTACTTTTTCTCTCCCTCTATGATACTTGAGGAATGAACATTGTTACAAGTTCCACTGAATTTAGATCTGAAGAAAGTAGTCTAAATTGAGACAAAATTTTGCTCACAAATCATAATGCAATCCTGATCTCTTGACTGTGACACTGCAGTGATTTCAGTGACAACATAAACAGAACAATATCCATGCACTTCTGAATCCTGTAGATTCTCAGAAAAACCTCATGGGTCTCTGCTTACCCCAAACAAGACTTATTTCCAGACTTAGAAATTCAAATCAGAAGACTATTTCTGGGCTGGGAAATTAGCTAAGTGGTTCCAGCTCCTGCCTCACAAGTGCAAGTTCCCGAGTTCGATCCCCAGTACTAAAAAAAAAAGAGTCCTTTGAAGCAGAAGACTATTTCTGGTTATGTAGTAGTGCTTGTACCCATAGCTAGCAAACCCTGCGATGTATTTGTTGCCCAAGAAGATAGTATGTTTCACTCATTTTCTGAGCTGCCAACCTACCTTTACAAATGTGTGACCACAGTGCCTTTATCTTAAGAAAATAGGTCAGGTATCAACCTTCATTATGGAAACTTTACAAAGTAAAAATTCTGCATATAAGTTCATTCTAGAAATATGTCAATCCAAATAATAATGTAAATATACTTGCATAGTCTATGAAAATAAACTAAGGAAGACAATGGAATTTACATTTCATCTCCACCCTTAGCTGTTACGGTTTATGCCTAGATGTCACCCTAAAGCCTCATTTGACCATAGACAGGACCATTGGAAGATGATGGATTACAGGAGCATTATACCTGAATTGCTATTAGGAAGTGAGGCCTGGTCAGAAGAGGCAAATTACCACGATTGTGACTTAGATGATTATGTCTCTGTTCATTTTCCCTCCCTTAACTCTCTGCTTCCTCCATGAAGTGAAGAAGCTCTAATAAGCCCCACTGCCATGTTGTCCTGCTTTGGAGACACCTGATTGTGGATTGAAACCTCTACAAACTGAGAGTCAAAATCTCCTCTAATTTGTAGATACCAGGTATTGTGCCTCAACAATGAAGAAAGTTACTAAGATAATCACTTTCTTAAATTCTCTTTCTTTTTCCTTCTCATTTTCTTTTTTCTTTTCTTTCTTTATTTTATTTTATTTTTTTTGGTATCAAACTCAGGACCTTGTGCTTGCAAGGCAGGCATGGTGCCATTGAGCTAAATTCAAGACTCCTTCTCATTTTCTAATAGCTGAGGAATGGAAATTTTGTTTATATTCATGGTAGTATCCTTCTGTCTTAAATTAGAATGATTTCCAGTGATATAAATGTAGAAGTCAGTGCCCTAAATAACACTGAAAAAATCAGGAAGATTTTTGATTTATCAGAAATTATTATTTCGCTCCATGTTTAAGGAACAAGTTTTCCCAAATTTGAGAATCACTCCTTTAGCTAATTTGTAAAGAAATCATACCTTTAGTTAAAACTCCACTCAGTCACCTACGTGTGTGACTATAGGCTCACGTCCTAGTTGTGTGACCATAGGTTACACTCTTTCACTTTTTTGATTGTGAAATAATTACAATTGTAAAGATTTTGTGAGTTGATGAAAAGTGCTTAATAAATGTTAATTATTCTAGTTGATACTTCTGTAAAGTTATTGCAACCATCCATTACCTTTGCAAATTTACCAAAGTCTTAAAAGATTCAATATTGCTGAAAAGTTCATAGTTAAAGTTTCCTCCAAAACTCAAGGCAAACTCTTAGCTGTGAACCTCTGTAAAAATGTAAAAGAAAGTTAAATACTTCTAACACGTAATGGGAAATAGTAAGCATTCCTATTCCAAGGGAACAAATAGGAGGCTAGAAAGGAATCTGACCAATGCAAGACCAAACACCATCAGAGTAAACTTTAAGTCCTATAGCTACATGCATAGAACCCAGCAGAAGGGCAAGTTGTGGTGAGACATTTGTTCCTAAAAGGAACACAATCCCTATTGCCTTTCTGGTTGATGCCCACATGGCTTCTCTCTTGGGGTGACTCCACTCACTACCTGCAGCTTTGCTCAGCAGATGATTTGTGGTTCTGTCATCTCCAACTTCCTGAGACCTTCACCTTCACTCACACAGCTTCATGCACTGCCTTGCCAGTGGCACAATGCCTTACTCCCCAAGCCTTTTCTGAAAACTGCACAGGAGCCTCAGTAACCACACAATTTGAACATTCTGTATGCAAGATAAATCAGCACTAGGTGGATGATGCCAATAGTGTCTGCTAATGAGAGCTATAACTGGGCCCCCTTGTAACATAGCTGCAGTGGTCTCTGAGTGCTTGGATGGCTGGGTACCATGAAATGAGTTCCAGGGAAACAATTCCCTAGCACAGTGATAGTGAACCTTTTAGAACTTTCAGCAATAACAAACAGCCAGCTGTGACACCCATGCCATAGGTTCACTACCATTGCCCTAGGAAGTCCTTCTTGAGCATATGTGCCAGGGACTCAGTTCAAAATGAATGTTTTATAGTGCTGTACTGTTGGGCTGCAAAGGGTTGGGTCTGGCCAATTTCTGAGATGCCTTCAAGCCATCTTTCCCATTGTCTGAATTGTAAAGTACTTAACTTCTTTTTAATACTAATCTCAGCAACTAAGTTCTCATGGCCCCAATTTTCCTTTCTGGACATCAGGAAAATGTTCAAATTATTCAGAACTGCTTTTTACCACCAGCTCTCCCTGAACATATGGTTAGAACAGCCAGCAGTAACTATGTCACAGTTTGAACATTTGATGATTTGAAATTTCCTCTGCTAGATTAATTATTCCATTATCCTTAATCTCAGTCTCCAGCAAAGTCTCAGAACCTAGTGCAAAAATGAAGACAAATTTTCTGCCAAGGTGTAATACATTTAGTCCAACTGCCAATAGAGTTCTTGTTACCAAAGAATTCTTTCTGAGCCTGGTCTTTACTGTCTGCATTTCTATTGGATTCTGGTATTCTGAGCTTTGAGCAGAATTTCTCATCATTTTCTGCTTGCTTTGCTTACAGTACTATAAGAATTCTCTGGCTAGCATCTTCAACACGTTCCAAACTCCTCCTATTTCCAAAGGTTTCTGAACCAAATGGTCAAAAATGGTCACAGTAATGATCTCACTCCTTCCTCTTCAGCAAGAGAAAAATCAGTGGATACGTCTTAAAATAATTCATTTGGTACAAGAAATAGCATTCTGTATTCTTGAAGTTAAGTGCATCATTAGAGCTGATATGAAACAGATTCAAGAAGAGTTCTGTGTAAAATTCTGTGAAAGACAGTGAATAATAGTTGGAAAGAAGATAGGTTCTGGAAATGGACATCACAAATTTATTTAATTTATCTGATTTTTGTATTGTCATTTTTATATTAGAAAACCATGAGCCAAAATAAATCTCTCCTTTAAGCTATGGGGCTTGAGTATTTTGTGACTGTGACATAAAGGTGACTAAAACATACAATAATAGAATATCATGAGGATAAAATGTTATAATGTGTGTAAAATGTTTTTAATTCTAATTTGTGTTTGTGTGTGTGCTCGCATGCTATATGCACACAGGTGAATGTGTGTAACTACAGAGGGTTTTCACATTCCTCAAAACCTTCTGAAGTCCATCAAATTATTGTTGATAGGTGTTAATTAGATATCTTGTAGGCAGTTAGACAGGGCCCCCCTCAAGGCCCCAGTCCTCAAGGTGCGAGCCCTCCAGGAGCCAACACAGGGAGGGGCCAATATGGAGAACATTTGAGGCACATTCACTGATTAGCATTATATAACTACGAGGCACTACTTCCACTAGAGATAGATAGCAGCGATTGATATTCTAAATGGGAAATTCCTTATATGTGACTTATTTTCCCATTTGATTTCCATTTAATCAATATTACCTGGGTAACTGTATTTGTAATCTTATGGTTTTGTCCCACCTCATGCTCCCCTATTTCAAAATGGCCATTATTAACACCATTCATGCAAGAGCTTGGAGAAACTAAGGCAGCAATACTTAGGTAACAAGTATCTAAAATGAAGGAAACATGGAGACATTTTCATCATAGGAAATATAGGGAAAACAAATATGACTGAGGAGGCTTAGCTTGGATGAATAAAAAACCTCTTGTCTTACACCTACCCCAAATTCAGGATGCGGAATAATCCCTTCCCACCCTTAGCTTATAATATAGCCCATAATTAAGTTAAATAGACTGAATGGCCAACACCTTATTTTAACAAAGAACAAAATGTGACTTAAAAGTGAGACATAATAGTTAAAATAGGAGAATATGCCCTCCTCCTCAAACTACAGTGAGATTAGGTTTCCTTCCTATGAGGAAAACTGTTGCCAGGAAGGTTGACTTAGAGAAATGATACTACTCTTTGACAGAAAGTAGAACACCAAATTCTAAGACACCAGTCAAAATGAATATTGTTTAGGGTCAGAAAATCTGAATAGGATTTCTGTGAGTTTGCCATATTACTTATGTATTACATATGCAAAGTTCAAATTTTATGATGTAACCTCTCACCAAGATTTAGCATCTCTCTTCAATCCCTCCTCCTTCAAAGAGCCTTGGCCTCTGGAACCTCTTAGGTTTCTTATCTGTCTACTTCACTGCCCACCCCTTTGGGCATTCCTTTTCATAATTTTCTATTCCTATATTCTCACTTCCATGGGATCTTAATCCAAACATTTGTGCTTTTTGCTTTATCATCAAGCAAGTGGTACTGAAAATAAAAGAACACATAAGATTCTGACAAATAAATTACATGTTTTGGATAAATAATCTTTGAATAACATTACAACACACTAGGATATATGATAAACTTAGAAGATAATTTTAATAGAGAAAAGTTGTATGAGAATTTACTTATTACAAATTTCTTGCTGCTTGAAGTATGTCAAATTCAAAACATCCACATAGGAATAGTAATGATTATATTCACCTGTGCACTGTAATCTATACAAAGCACAGTATCATCATCAATCATACCAAATTGATATTATCATCTTCACTTTCTAATTTAATACTTTTGTTCACTTTAACTATTTTAGTTATATCAATGCTGAAGCATGAGAAAATTTGACAACTTTACATGAAGTCTACATTAAAAGTCATTATTGAAAATTACATAATCATCAACTTGACTGGATTACAAGACTTCTGAAAAAGTGATTGAATCATGGGTGTGCTATACTCATCAGTGGATTCATCCATAGTTCATAGTTGTATGTGCTGTTAGGATGTGGTGGGCAGGTGTGTTCTCAGAGGCATACCCTTGGAGGGTATATCTCTCACAGAGCTCTTGCCCTTTGCTCTGCTGTGGGGCTCCATGAACTAAGTGGCTTTGCCGCATCACATCCTTGTGCCATAATGTCCCTGCCATGGAGCCAGCTAACCACTGACTGAAACCATGATCTAAAATCATGAGCCAAATTAAATCCTTATCCTTTAAATTGTGGCATGTTGTTCTCAGCAGTGAAAAAAATGGCTAATACAATGTCTATATAATGGAGCATAGTAGATTTCCTTAAATTTTATATAATATTCAACCTAATGCTTACACATATAATTCACTCAAGAAATATTTAAAAATAAATATTAAGAATTGTAGTTGTGATATATATATGTATATATAATATATTATATATATGTATATATTATATATACATATATATATATATATATATTCATGTTCTGTTCACATTTTCCCATAGCATTTGGAGTGCAAATAAGAAAATAAATCATTTATATAAGGTACAGAGGGTTTTATCAGGAGTTTCCTTGATAATTTATTAGCATGCTCCAGGCCAAATAAGCAGAAAGGATTCAACCATGATAAGATTGTCACACAAGTTAAAATTGGCCTACATATCTTTGTGATTGTGAGAAAAATCTGAGCTTTTCTAATGTCATGATTACTATCATTTTTCTTGATAGTATTTCCTCAGGTAGTTGCTTAGGAAATTGGTATGGATTAAGATAGTATATTTGCACTTCTACCTCACCCCAAGCCCATCTATGCTTAATCTGCCCAAAATTGGGAGATGATCACAGTTTTAATAACTTTACATTGCATACTATGCTATTTTTAATTTCTTAATTTAAAATTTTTACTTTTTAATTCATTAATTTTATTGGTACATTTTAGGTATACAATATGGTCACATTCATTATTGGAAATTTGTATGTTTACATAATATATCTTCATTCTTGTTTTTCCCCATTCCACTGCCCTCCCTTCAACCCCTCCACGCCTCCCTATTTACAAAGACTTTGTTTCCATTTTTCCTATTTTCTCATATTAATTCCATTATCTTCTTTCCTTTCTCCTCCCCCTCCCCCTACCCCTTCTCCTTTGGAAATTTTTTTTCTATTTCACATTTTCTATTGTACATTTTGATTCTTATTTACACTTTCACTTTCTCACACCAGACAAGCTATTCAGTATTTACACAAGTGGGTCCTATTTATTTCACTTAAGAGTATGGCCTCAACGTGCATCAATTTAGCTATAAATGTATCTAGTTTCTCATGCTTTTTGGCTGAGCAGTACTCTATTTTATTTTTTAAAAACCCATATCTTCTTTATCCATTCATTAGTTAATGGACAATTGAGCTGTTTCCAAGTTTTAGCTATTACAAACTGTGCTACTATAAACATGGGTGCACATATATCACTGTGGTATGATTCTTTTCATTCTTTTGGGAAAATACCCAACAGGGAAATAGCTGGGTCAAATGAACCTTTAATCCTAGTTCTTTGAAATATCTCCATACTGATTTCCACAGTGGTTGCAGCAGTCTACACTCCCACCAGCAGTGGAGCAGGGTTCCTCTTTCCCCACAGCCCTGCCAGCATTTGTCATTAATTGATTTTTTTTTTTTTTTTTTTTGGTACCAGGGATGGAACTTGGGATCTTGAGCTTGTGCATCAGGTGCTAGAACCACTAAGCTAAATCCTCAGCCCCATTAATTGATTTCTTGATAGCAGTCATTCTTTCTGGAGTGAGGTATCATCTCAGCATTGTTTTCATTTGCATCTCTTGAATGACTAGGGATGTTGAACATTTTTTCATATGCTTACTTGCTATTTCTACATCTTGGTCTAAGAAATGTCTGTTCATTTCAGATGCCCATTTTTGGATTGGGTCTTTAAATTTGGGAGGTCTGAGTTTTAAAAATTCTTTACATATTCTAGATAGTAGACCTTTGTTTGAGGAACAGCTAGTAAAACATTTTCCTACATATGGGTTGTCTCTTCACACTGTTGGTGCTGTGCAGAAGCTTTTTAAGAAGAGATCCCACTTGTTGATTGTTTGTGCTAGTTCATCTGCAGCTGAGGTTTTGTTCATGAAATCTTTTCCTATGCAGATGTCTTCAAGAGTTCTTCCTAACCTCTCTTCCATGCACTTTAGTGTTTCTGTTTTAATATTTAGATCTTAAACCATTTTGATTTTAGTTCAGTGGCTGGTGAGAGATATGGGTCTAGTTTTAATCTTTGGCAAGTTGAAACTTAGTTTTTCTACCACCATTTAATGAAGAGGTTCTTTCTTCCAATGGGGGTGTTTGGCTCCCTTATCAAAGATGAGGCAGCTGAGTATGTCTGGAGTTGTTTCTTTATCTTCTAATCTGGTCTACTGATCCTCGACTCTGTTACTTTGCCAGTACCATGCTGTTTTTATCACAGTAGCTTTGTAATGTAGTTTCAAGTTGTGGATTATGATACCCCTTACCTTGTCTATATCATCTAAAATTACTTTTGCTATTCTAGGTCTGTTATTGTTCCAAATAAAATTTTTGGGTTGTTTTCTCAAGTTCTGTGAGGTACGCTTTTGGAATTTCAATTGGAATTGCTTTGAACCTATGTGGTAGTTTGGAAATATGGCCATTTTTGCTATATTGTTTCTTCCTACCCAGTAGCAAGGGATGTCTTCCCACTTTCTGATATCTTCTTTGATCTTTTTTTCAGTGGTGTAATTTTAAGAGTAGAGGTCTTTGATTTCTTTTGTTAGGTTGATTCCTAGATATTTTATTAATTTGGATGCTATTGTGAAAGGGGTTGTTTCTCCATTTCCTATCTCAGTGAGTTTGGTTTTCTTGTACAGGAAGGCTTTGGATTTTTGTGTGCTGACCTTGTATCCAGCTATTCTACTGAATTTGGTTATTAAATCCAGAAGACTTTTGGTGGAGCTCTTGGGGTCTTCTCTTTAGAGCATCATGTCATCTGCAAATAATGACAATTTGACTTCTTCATTTCCTATCTTTATTTCTTTTATTTCTTTCTCTTGTCTAATTGCTGCTGCTAATGTTTCTAAAACTATATCTAACAGCAGTGGGGATCATGGACATTCTTGTCTTGTTCTTCATTTTAGTGCGAAGGATTTCAGATTTTGATCACTTAGTATGATATTGGCTGTCGCTTTTTCATGGATGTCTTTTATCAGGTTGAGGTAGAGACTGTCTATTCCAATTTTTTGTAGGGCTTTTATCATGAATGGGCATTGTATTTTGTGGAACCCTTTTTCTGTATCTATTGAGATGATCATATGGTTTTTGTCCTTGGCTCTATTAATAGAGTGTATTACATTTATTTATTTGCATGTGTTGAACCATCCCTGCATCCCTTGGATGAATCCCAATTGGTCAGGGTGTATGATCTTCTTGATGATTTTCTGCATTTTGTTTGCCAGTATCTTATTCAGGATTTTTGCATTTATGCTCATTAGTGAGATTGGCTTATACTTCTC
This sequence comes from Heterocephalus glaber, assembly GCF_053883595.1. Lineage (NCBI taxonomy): Eukaryota > Metazoa > Chordata > Mammalia > Rodentia > Bathyergidae > Heterocephalus > Heterocephalus glaber. The sequence continues at coordinate 16,342,636 of NW_028258358.1, read as the reverse complement.
TTTTTCAGTTGGGTCTTTCTCTTCTTTTGGGGTTAAGGTGATGCTTCCATGAATGAATTTGGAACTATTGCTTCCCTTTCAATTTCATTGATGAGTTTAAACAGTAGTGGCAGTGGGTTCTCTCTAAACATCTTGTAGAGTTCAGCAGTGAAACCATCAGGAACCAGGCTTTTCTTCTTTGGTAAGTTTCTAATTACATTTACAATTTCATTGATTGATTGTGGGTGATTTAAAATTTTTAGGTCTTCTTTGTTCAACTTTGGTAATTCATAAGTATCTAGGAATTTGTCTGTGTCTTCTGTATTTTTCATCTTATTGGACTACAGTTTCTCAAAGTAGGTATTGATGATCCTCTAGATTTCTGCTGAACCCATTGTAATTTCACCCTTTTCATTCCTAGCTGTATGGATTTGGGTCTTTTCTTTCCTTTTTTTTAGTAAGGTAGGCTAAGGGCTTGCCAATTTTTTTTATTCTTTTGAAGAACCAACTCTTTGTTTTATTGATTTTTGTATTGTTGTCTTAGTCTCCATTGCATTGATTTATGCCCTGAAATTTATAATTTCCTCCTTGTACAAGCTTTGGGTTTGTGCTGCTCTTCTTTTTCTAGAAGCTTGAGGTTCAGCATCAGGTTAATTGGGCTCATTCTGTTTTCCTAATATGCATATTCACTGCTATGAATTTCCCTTGTAAGACTGCTTTCATTGTGTCCTATAGATTCTGATATGTTGTATTTGCATTATCATTTAATTATAACTGTCTGATTTCTTCTTTAATTTCCTCTGTGACCCATTGCTGATTCAAAAGTGTGTTGTTCAATTTCCATGTTTTTATGAAATTTTTGTGGTTTCTTTTGGTATTGATCTCCAATTTCATCACACTATGGTCTGGTAATATACAGGGATCACTTCAATTCCTTTGCACTTACTTAAGCAAGTATGAGCAAGTATTTGTCTAATTTGGAGAACAACCTGTGTGCAGCCAAAAAGAATGTGTATTCTGATTTTGTGGGGTGGAACACTCTGTAAACATCTATTAAGTCCATTTGTCCAGGGGTTTGATTGAGTTGTACTATTTCATTGTTTATTTTTTGTCTAGTTGATCTATCTATTTAGATATCTATTTAGATATATAGATGCCCCTCTTACAGTGATATATTGATGTCCTCCACTACTATTGCATTTGTGCTTATTTGATTTTTAATGTCAGTTAGTATTTGTTTTATATATTTGGGTACAGTAGTATTTGGTTTTTATTTGGTAATTATATTTGTCATCTCTTCTTTCTTTGACTTTTTCCTTCAAAAGGATGTAGTGTCTTTCTTTGTCTCTCTTAATTAGTGTTGGTTTGAAACCCATTTGATCTGCAAAGAGAATAGCTACTCTTGCCTTTTTTCGGGTTTCTGTCACATGGAGTATTGTTTTCCTCTCTTTAACTTTCAGTCTATGAGTTTCTTTTTGAATTAAGGGTGTTTTTGTATGCAGCATATTGTTGAATCTTGCTTTTTGACCCATTCTGCCAGTCTATTTCTTCTGCTTGGTGAATTGAGAAGATTACCACTGATGGTTATAGCTGATACATAATGACTTATCCTTGTCGTGACTTTTTCTTTTTGTTGGATTCTCCCCCTTTGTGTTTAATTTGTTGATATACCCAATGGATTCATTCTGCTGCACTTCCTGGGGTGATGATCCTCATTGTCTTTTACTAGGATATTGTTTAAAATTTTTGGAGTGCTAGTTTGGTATTCATGAAGTTCCTCAGGTTCTCTTTGTCATAAAGCATCTTATTTCTCCATCAATTTTGAAAGATAGTTTTTCAGGGTACATCAATATGGGTTGGAGGTTGTTATCCTTTAGGGCTTGAAATACTTCATTCCAGGCTCCTCTTGCCTTGAGAGTTTGTGTTGAGAAGACTGCTGTGACTCTGATGGGCTTTCTCTATGTGTGATTTGTTTCTTTTCTCTAACTGCTTGTAGAATTTTGTTCTTCTGTTGGGTTACTGGAATCTTAACTATTATATTCCTAGGTATAGATTTTTTTTATCATGGCTAGTTGGAGTCCTCTATGTCTCACTTATCTCTATGTCTAATTCTTTTCTCCTGCTTGGGAAGTTTTCTGCTATTACTTCTGTGAAAATTGTTTGTGTCATTTGCACTATCTCCTGTTTCTTCATTGACTCCAATTAGTCTTATGTTATTCTTCTTTGCATCATCTAGCAGCTGCTGGATTGATTTCTTGTGGTTCCTTACTATTTTTAAGAAATTTTTCTTTTCCTGGTCAATAATTGCAATCCTGTCTTCAATATCTGAAATTCTGTCCTCATATTGGCTCATTCTTCTGCATAAACCTTCAATGTTGTTTTTAATCTCCTGGATATGTGTTTGCATCTGTTTTATGGATTCCATTTGTTTCCTATGCTGGGATTCCATCATGTTCCTCAGCTCCTCTATTTTTTTTTAATCTTTGTGTGCTCTAGATTTATTAATCATGTCTTTCACTATGGACATAATCTCTGTTGTTATCTGAGAAATAATTTCTAATTTTATTTTTTCCAGATCCTATTTTGTTGCCAGTTCAGGGAGCCCAGGTGGTTGAGTTTCAGAATGTTCCATCTCTTTGTCCCTCATGGGCACCTTGGATGATCTAGAAGTCTGGTTTTGAGTCTTGTTTACATATCTCTTCATTTCAACAGATGCAGCCTACCGCACTTTTGTTTAGGTGACTATTTCCTCACCCATTTGGCTTCAGTACTCAGCAAGCCTCAGAGATGCATTGTCTCTGCTGCTCACCACTGTGCCAATTGAGTTCAGAATGGTGGCCTTTTGATTTCCTGTGCTGCGCTGCTGTCCCAGTGTGGCTCTGGCTGGGGCCTGTGCACACTCTGGCTGGTATCTTGGCATGCCTCTGGTTGGGGCCTGCCCACCTGTGTAGCTGTTGCCTGAGGGCCTTTGACTGGTGACTGTGCACCTGAGTCACTGATGTCTTGTTGGGCCCCTGGCAGTGTCCTGCATGCTTATCCAGCTGTTTTCCAGGTGGGCCTTTGGCTGGGGCCTGTGAGCTCAAGCCAATTGTGTCTGGGTGGGGCTCTGGGTGGGCCTTGTGTACCCATGCCACTTTTGTCCACACAGGCTTCTGACTGTGTCTGTACAGACTTATAGATAGTATCTGGGCTGGCCTCTGACTTTTCCCTGTGTGCCTGTACAGCTGTTTTCAAGGCAGTCATTTGGCTGGAGCCTGTGAGCCAAAGCCACTGGTGTCAGGGCAGGCCTCTTCTTTCTATATTCTTATATTCTTGGTATACATTCATAGTCTTGATGTGAGACATTTCCTTCTTTTAAAATGATCCTTATGTTTGTATTCCTTACTCACAAGACTGCTTAAGGAATTCTTTTGTAAACTCTGTTATTTCTTGCTCCAAACAGTGTGAGATTAAAAATCAAAAAGAGAACAAAGATGAGTTTTCTAAATTCTGATCTCCATCCACCTTGGCATTTAAAATTAGCATATTAACCTATCTGGCAACTATTAAGCATATTACATGTCATGTCACTTTTCCAGCAAAATGAAAACAAATGCAGCAGGTATAATAAAAACTATTTTAAGATATAGAAATAACTTTTTGATGTCTATGATTCACTATTATTTTAAATATTTCAATTGCAAAAGTTTATCTTAATGCCAAGAGTATGTTAGTTGAAAATATACTGTGATAAGGCACCAGGGATTTAGCTCAGTGGTTCTGCCACCTGCCTTACAAGCGGAAGGTCCCAAGTTCTATCCCCAGTACCAAAAAAATAAAGAAAATACACTGTGCAAAAAGATATATTAATAAAACTAGGGGGTAGATCTCCTGAGTTGATTAACATTCATGACATGTTTTCTTTCTTTTCTTCTTTCTTTTCTTCCTTCTTTCCTATAAAGGGGAAAAAAAGATTTATTTAATGCTAGCTTTGAGGAGATGGAATGATGTCACCACCCAAGTCACCCTCGCCATGTGCAGGGGTGTTAGTGACTTTTATAGCAAGGAACTGTGGAAGGGAAGGAACACAATACATCATAGACATACCCAGGTTTGTTTCATGTCTTCCTGGACATTACCCTCTCTCTCTCTGTCTCTTACCTGTAGAAATAAAATAAGAATATAACTTTATCTTAATTATTTTTCTCATTGCTGTGACAAGATACCTGACATTCACAAGTTAAAGGAGGAAAAGTTTATTTTAGCTCACAGTTTATAGAGGTTTCAATCCCTAGTCAGATGGTTAAAGGCAGTGCAGCATGGCAGAGGGCCATGCCAGAGGAGATATAGTCCCAGAACAGGCAGGTAGTGGCAGCAGAAATGAGCTTTCATTTCCATTTTATCCCACCCAGGCTACAGCCCTATTGGTTGGTGCCACTACACCCAAGGTAAGCCTTCCTCTTATCCAGTCCTGGAACCAAGGTAAACTATTCAGTGGACTAATTTAGTTATCACACACCCTTAATCTACATTCATGCATTTTAGATCCACCCACCTCTGAAAAGCCCCACCTGTGAGCGCATGAGGGGACACTTAGATAAAGCCACAACAGACCTCTTATGTGCAGATCTGCATATTCTGTCCTTTCTTCTTGTCTGAGGAGAGGTGAAGGGAGCAGTTTATACCATAGGCCTGAGGAATTTTGGAGAACCATTTGTCTCTAAAGAAAAAATAATATAATTTCTAACATTTAAGGTTCCATTTTTCCCCTGTGGTTTAGAATTCAATCTCGTTTTAGTTCACCCCTTAATCTTGAGGGCCTTGCAGTGCCACATCACCTGGCTGGCTGGTTATATCAAAAGCAACTGGATCATGAGCAAAGGAAAACCTGATACTTAAGTCTGAAGAAGTATCACTAAAGATTGTGAGGTCAAACACTATGGGCGTGTTTTCAACATTACTGCAATTAAAATTTTACTTCTCTTCATCTTGCAAGAGCTACCATACTACCATAAAAAAGAAAGAATAAATACCATTTGTCTGTCTATAATAATATTTCTTATCATGTAATGAGTCTTTCACTTCCATAATTGATAAAAGAAAAAGTCTTGCTCAAGACAATATTTTTAGAATTTTTTCACTATATCACTAGCAGTAATAATTTTTGGATTTTCTTTCTTTGCTTCTGAAGGTCTTGAAAGACCATAAACTCAGAACCTGCATTATATAACAAATAACATGACTTGGAGTCTACAAGTTTTTCCAGGAGACAGAAAGCAATTGAATGTCTCCTTGGCTTTATTGAAAGTTTTTATACGTCTAGACAAAAACGTACACAGAAACTGCTTACAACCCTGTAACTGCAGAGCAAAATATGAGCAGCATGACTCTCCATGGAGAGTCAGTAATTCCAATTAGATTCCTGATTTCCAGGAGTAGCCCTTTTGTTTATAACTTAGTTACTATTCCAAATACGCTTAGGTCCTGATTTAAAGTTCAACAAACTGGACATTTCCTGAACTAGTAAAAAATGCTTAGTATTATTATGTCATACTATATTTCAATCCACGTGCAGTATAGATTCATAAATTACTATTTTAATATCTTCCTGATATTTACCTAATGCAATTAATTTTATTAATGTTTAAATATAACTATTGTATAGAAGTACACAATACTTTAAATGCTTTTTATAAATTCAAAATATTTATTTAAAAGAAGGAGCCCACAGAAAAACAAGGATAGAGTGTTAGACAATTGCAAATAAATTCCATTGTCATAATTAATTGACCATTTAGATGTGTGAAATTGCCTCTTTTAAAAGAATACTTAATCAAATCTATCAGGCAATTTAGTAAAGTTTCCATAATAAAGCTATTACTATAGTTTGATTTAATTCCGTGTACCATATCTTTCATTAAATATGGTGGTCCTGGTAACATTCAAATAAGTAATCAGAAGGATAAGAGGTTTATCAACTGAGAAATAAAACAGCTGCCTTAAGTAGAAAGTAATAATTCAGTATTTGGATATAAAAATTCTCTTTGAAGAAATCAGTGCCTTTGAAACTTCTAGAAACAGGAAATAGTGAAGTGTCAAAGTGCTCACTAACCCAGAACATCTTTTAAATGACATTTGCTTTAATAATTTTCTCTCTAAATACTATTTTTTCTGTGCTTATCTGTTGAACAGTTGGATAATAATATTCCATGCTAAAGGTCTAGCCTTGGTCTTTATTGCAAATAATTAGGAGGAGACAATTGCTGACTCTCAGGTACTCACTCCTGGCCCAATTAATTATGAGAAGATGCCAGAGTTATATTCTATCTAAATATGATTGAGAAGTGTGGTGTGTTAGAGCATCACTTGGAATGGAAATAGCTTTTACATAAAAAGAAGGTCATGGTGAACTGTGTAGGGATGCACTGCAAAATTAAGTCACTGTTGTTGTCATTATCAGATTTTATTAGCAGATCAGTGAAAGGATTTTCATAGCTATTTTGAAAGGAGCTCTTCTGCAAAGATCCTATTGATAGAGGAATATAAAAATGAAGCAGATATAATTCTTATTCTCAAACTCCACACAATTTGATGCTTGAAATACTTGGGAATTTCTCTAGTTACTTCACTGTCTATTATAAAATTATCACATACAAGGAGTAGGAGTAATCAAAATATATGGTGAATGCTTAAATTTAAAAATCGATTTCAGTAAAAGATGCATTGTGATTAATCCCCCTCAAAATATCTCCTATTACTTTGGACACACTTATTCAATGATTGTTCTTGCCACTTCCTGAAGCTGTTCTGGAAATCCTCTGTCATGTGTATTCTTAATAAGATGTAATCAAAAGTACAGTGACTACTGCTATGGAGAGCCCTCCAATGGGAAGGCAGGATTGTGAAAACATCAGTGTGTCCGTGTTTACCTTATTGACCAGATCCAGCACTCTGGGAATTTGCACTCTTCCTCAAGGTCAAAATGATCATGAAAGGTAAATGTTTGAATTGATTCAGGATATTGTGGCAGTCATGACAATGCAACTAAAGACACAAAAGAGAACTTCCAGAACTGCTTCAAAAAGTGACAAGAATGATGGGATAAGTGTATTTTAACCACAGAGGAGTACTTTGAGGGAGATTCATGGCAATGTTATCTTTTACTGGAATAAAATTTTTAAAAACTTAAATACCCACCATAGTTTTCAATCATACTACATATTTATGATGCAAAATGAATATTTATTAACTTTAAAATTATGTATAATATGTACTTAAATATCTATGTCTATATGATTATAGAAAAACAGACAATAGTACTGACATTGATATATGTGTATATTCCTGAATTATGGTCTCAGCAGAATAAGTAAACAACAATAAGAAATAAAATATTTTAAAGTCGAGGGATCATCAATTAATAGTGTTTTTTGTTTCACAGCGTCAAAAATCTGTAAAGATACAGAAGATCTGATCCAATAATTCTTCTAAATGAAAAAAAGACCAGCTTTGGATGATTACACCATTTTGCTTTAATTTTTAATTCAATTTTCCTTTAATTTTTAATAAAATTTAGAAAATAAGATATTTTAAAAAGTGTTGAAGGTATGGGGAAAGTCACGCCTAGGCACCCAGTGACTCCTTCCTTTCATCGTCACCTCAATCTTCTACAGAGGAAGTTAAATCATATCTTTCCACTCCCCAAAATCTCTGAAGGCTTCTCATCTCAGAGTGAAAGGCAAAATCCTTTCAGTGACCTCAAGACGCCACAAAATGTACTCCTCTCTCAACTCTCTGAATGCATCTAGAATTCTCACTTGCCTCCCATGCTCCCTACAAAACTCATTTTTCTTCAAACATTTGGCAGTTTCTGCACTTGGTGTTTCAACTACCTGGAATTCTCTTCCTCATGGTTTTTTTCCTCATTTCTTCAAATCTAAAGCAACAACACTCTTTTTACATCCCAGCCTTTTTTATTCCACCTGCTTTTTTTGCCTCTACAATTCACTTATACTTATCAGTATAAGCATGAAAGATAGAACTGAATTCAATTAAAATTTTTGTGTCTGAGGGGGCAGTGAAACACTGTATAAAAACACAGAACCTAAGAAAATTGTTGAAGTAATGTTTGGAGATCATTAAAGAGTGTTAGATTCTCACCAATCTGAAATAGCTTACAAGCAATCTAGCCTAGAGATTAAATCAGAGGGCCAAGATTTTAATGGTTGGCATTTCAACAGGCAATGGAATGTATGGTACTTGGCATCAGAAAAACAGAGTTCAGATATTACTGTTGCCACATGTTTGTTATAATGTTGAGCAAGTTTCTAAAGTAAGGCATAACATAGTAAATTTAAAATGTATGAATAAGTGAATAACTTCTTAAATCATTTATATTTATTAATTAAAAGGAAACAGAATTTACCAGACTTATTGAGTTATAGTGAAGATAATGTAAATACAAAAATATACTACAGACTGAAAAATAATCTTTTTTAGTTGCTTTTATTTCTTGGCAATCAGGAGAGTAATAAAATGAATACCTAATTTAAGAAAATTTATATCAGCTGGTACGGGCAGAGATACTGATCAGAACATTATTTTCACAACTAAAATCACAATATGATTTGTGGAAGTATAATAAAGAGAAAATACCAATAATTCTGGGAGATTTTTACAATGTTATCTTTTTGAATAATTACCTTGATCCTGTGAAGATTATTCTAATTTCACAGATGGGGAAATAAAAGAAACTGACATGATGTTGCATATCTACTGAGTGCTTCAAAAGTGACTCAAATTTGTAAATTTGTTAGTCATCTGGTATTTTTACATACTGGCATTCATATTTTTATTTAAACTCATAATGATATGCATCTTTCAAAAACCAAATTTGAAAGTGAAAATGAGAAAGGTAAATAAAATAAATTCTTTTTCCTTAAATTCTTTTATTGGTATATTTTAGGGATACAATACATTTACATTTATCATTGAGAATGTGAACCTTTACATGGCATATCTTGGTTCATATTTTTTAGCCATTCGCTGCCCTCCCTTCACCCTCTGTACCCTTCCCTATTTACAAAGACTTTGTTTCCATTTTTTCCATTTCTCATCATTTTTCCCTACCCTTCTTTCCTTTCCCCTACCCCGCCCACTTCCCCTACCCCTTTAGACCTTTTTTTCCTATTTCACATTATCAATTATTCATTTTAATCATTGGTACATTTTACGTATACAATATAATGACATTCATCGTTGGAAATTTGCACCTTTACATAATCTCTCTTGGTTCTTATTTTTCCCACTTCCCCTTCCTCTTTCCCCCTTTTCTTCCCATTTCACATTATCTACTATACCTTTTAGTATTTATTTACATTTTCAGTTTCTCAGACCAGAGAAACTATTCGTTATTTACACATGTGTGTCCTATTTATTTCACTTAAGAGCATTTCCTCAATGTGCATACGTTTAGCTATAAATGTCTCTAATTTCCCATTCTTTATGGCTGAGTAGTACCCCATTTTATTAAAAAAAAAAAAAAAAAAAAAACACATTTTCTTTATCCAGCCCCAAGTTGATGGGCATTTGGGCTGCTTCCAAGTTTTAGCTATTATAAATAGTGCTGCTAGGAACGTGGGTGCACATATATGACTGTGGTATGGTTCTTTTAATTCTTTGGGAAAGCTACCCAGCAGGGGAAGAGCTGCGTCAAATGGGACTTCCAGTCCTAGTTCTTTGAGGTGTCTCCATACTGACTTCCACAGTAGTCGCACCAGTCTACACTCCCACCAGCAGTGGAGCAGGGTTCCTCTTTCCCCACAGCCCCACCAGCATTTGTTATTGGTTGATTTCATGATAGCAGCCATTCTTTTTTTTTTCCTCCCCATTAACTTTATTGGTACATTTTAGGTATACAATACAGTTACATTCATCATTGGGATCTTGTACCATTGCATGAGTATCTTGGTTCTTATTTGTTTTCCCCCTTCCCTTGCCCTCCCTTCACCCCCTCCACCCTTCACCCCCTCCACCAGCAGCCATTCTTTCTGGAGTGAGGTGGAATCTCAGTGTTGTTTTCATTTGCATCTCTCGAATGACCAGCGATGTTGAACATTTTTTCATGTTTATTTGCTATTTCTACTTCTCTATCTGAGAAATGTCTATTCATTTCAGATGCCGATTTTCGGATTAGGTCTTTAAATTTGGAAGGTCTGATCTTTTTAAGTTCTTTATAGATTCAAGATAGTAGACCTTTGTCTGAGGGACAGCAGGTGAAGATTTTTTCCTACATTGTGGGTTGTCTCTTCACACTGCTGGTGTGAAGAAGCTGTGCAGAAGCTTTTTAATAAGAAGAGCTCCAACTTGTTGGTTGTTTGTGCTAGTTCACAGGCAACTGAGGTTTTGTTCATAAAATCTTTTCCTACACCAATGTCTTCAAGAGTTCTACCTAACCTCTGTTCCAGCCGATTCAGCATTTCTGATTTAATATTTAGATCTTTAATCCATTTTGATTTTCATTTAGTGCATGGTGAGAGATATAGGTCTAGTTTTAATCTTTGAAAAGTTGAAAACCAATTTTTCCAACACCATTTATTAAAGAGGCTATCTTTCCTCCAGTGAGGGTGTTTGGATCCTTTATTGAAGATGAGATGACTGAGTGTGTCTAGAGTTGTATTGACATCTTCTAATCTGGTCCATCAGTCCTCCAGTCTGTTTCTTTAGCAATACTATGCTTTTGTTAAATCACAGTATCTTTGTAGTATAGTTTCAAGTTGGGGATTATGATTCCCCCTGCCATGTCTCTGTTACCTAGAATTGGTTTTGCTATTCTGGGTCTCTTCTTGTTTCAAATGAATTTTTGGATTGTTTTCTCAAGGACCATGAAGTATACTACTGGGATTTCAATTGGAATTGCATTAAATCTATATAGCAATTTTGGAAGTATCATCATTTTCACTATGTTGATCCTTTCTACCCAGGAGCAGAGGGATGTCTTTCCATTTTCTGATATCATCATCCATCTCTCTTTTCAGAGTGTTACACTTTTCAGGGAAAAGGTCTTTGATTTCTTTTGTTAGGTTGATTCCTAAGTATTTCAGTTGTTTGGATGCTATTGTGAAAACAATTGTTTGCCCTATTTCTCTCTCAGTGAGTCTGTCATTGGTGTAGAGGAAAGCTATTGATTTTTGTGTGTTGACCTTGTAACCAGCTACTTGACTGAATTTGGTGATTAAGTCTAGAAGACTTTTGGTGGCATTCTTGGGGTCATCTATATAGAGTATCATGTCATCTGCAAATAATGACAATTTGACTTTTTCATTTCCCATCTTTATTCCATTTATTTCGTTCTCTTGTCTAAATGCCATGGCTAAAGTTTCCATAACTATATTGAACAAGAGTGGTGATAGTGGACATCCTTGTCTTGTTCCTGATTTTAGTGTGAAGGATTTCAGTTTTTGACCATTTAGTATGATACTGGCTGTTGGTTTTTCATAGATGGCTTTATCAGATTGAGGTAGAGACCATCTATTCCAATTTTTTGTAGGGTTTTTATCATAAATGCATGTTGGATTTTGTCAAATGCTTTTTCTGCATCTATGGAGATAATCATATGGTTTTTGTCCTTGGCTCTATTGATATAGAGTAGTACATTGAATGATTTGTGCATGTTGAACCATCCCTGCATCCCTGGGATGAATCCTACTTGGTCAGGGTGTATGATCCTCTTGATGATCTTCTGCATTCTATTTGCCAGTATCTTATTAAGAATTTTTGCATCTATGTTCATTACTGAGATTGGCCTATAGTTCTCTTTTTTTGGTTGGATCTTTCTCTGCTTTGAGAATAAAGGTGATGCTTGCTTCCAGGAATGAATTTGGGAGTATTGCTTCCCTTTCAATTTCATTGAAGAGTTTAAACAGTAGTGGCAGTAGTTTCTCTCAAAATATCTTGTAGAATTCAGCAATGAAGCCATCAGGACCTGGGCTTTTCTTAGTTGGTGAGGTTTTAATTATGTTTTCAATTTCATTTGTTAATATTGGGTTGTTTAGAATTTTTAGGTCTTCTTCATTCAACTTTGGTAATTCATATGTATCTAGGAATCTGTCCATTTCTTCTGCATTTTCCATCTTATTGGCATATAGTTTCTGGAAGTAGGTATTGAGGATCCTCTGGATTTCTGCTGAGTCTGTTGTAATTTCACCATTTTCATTCCTAATTGCATGGATTTGGGCCTTTTCCTTCCTTTTTCTGACAAGGTTGGCTAAAGGTTTGTCAATTTTGTTGATTCTTTCGAAGAACCAACTCTTGGCTTCATTGATTTTTTTGTGTCATTCTCTTAGTCTCCATTGCATTGATTTCTCCTCTGATCTTTGTAATTTCCTCCCTAGTATGAGCTTTGGGGTTGTCCTGCTCTTCTTTTTCTAGAAGCTTGAGGTTCAGCATCAGGTTGTTTAATTGGGATAGTTCTGTTTTCCTAATATGCATATTCACTGCTATGAATTTCCCTCATAAGACTGCTTTCATTGTGTCCCATAGATTCCGATATGTTGTATTATCATTGTCATTTAATTGAAGGAACTGTGTGATTTCTTCTTTAATTTCCTCTGTGACCCATTGGTTATTCAGAAGTGTGCTGTTCAATTTCCATATGTTTATGAAATGTTTTGAGTTTCTTTTGCTATGGATCTCCAATTTCATCACACTATGGTCTGATAATACACAGAGGATAACTTCAACTCTTTTGTACTTACTTAAACATGTTCTATGTGTGAGTATGTGGTCTATTTTGGAGAATGGCCCATGTGCAGCTGAGAAGAATGTGTATTCTTATTTTGTGGGATGGAACACTCTGTAAACATCTGTTAAGTTCATTTGTTCAAGAGTTCAATTGAGTTCTAGTATTTCATTACTTATTTTTTGTCTAGTTGATCTATCTATTTGTGGCAGTGGGGTATTGAGGTCCCCCATTACTACTGGATAAGTGCTTATTTGATTTTTCATGTCTGTTAGTATTTGTATTATATAGTTGGGTGCACTAGTGTTTGGTGCATATATATTAATGATTGTCATCTCTTCCTCTTGAATTGTTCCCTTTACAAGGAGGTAGTGTCCTTTTTTGTCTCTCTTAATCAGTATTGGTTTGAAATCTACTTGATCTGCAAAGAAGATAGCTACTCTTGCTTTTTTTCAGATTCCTGTCACATGAAGAATTGTTTTCCACCCTTTAATTTTCAGTCTATGAGTTTCCTTTTGAATTAAGTGCGTTTCTTGTATGCAGCATATTGTTGGAGTTTGCTTCTTGACCCATTCTGCCAGTCTATTTCTTTTGATTGGTTAATTGAGACCAATAACATTGATGGTTATAACTCTTACATGTTGACTTATCATGGTCATGACTTTTTCTTTTTGTTAGATTCTTCCGTTTTACATTTAATTTCTTGTCATGCCCAATGGGTCCATTCTGCTATGCTTCTTGGGGTTGTGATCCCCATTGCCTGTTCCTAGTATATTGTCTAAAATTTTTCGGAGTGCTGGTTTGGTATTCATGAAATTCCTAAGGTTCTCTTTGTCATGAAAGTACCTTATCCCTCCATCCATTTTGAAAGATGGTTTTGCAGGGTACATCAATCTGGATTGGAGGCTGTTTTCCTTTAGGGCTTGGAATATGTCACTCCAAGGTCTTCTTGCCTTGAGGGCTTGCATTGATAAGTCTGCTGTGTTTCTGATAGGCTTTCCTTTGTATGTGATTTGTTTCTTTTCTCTAATTGCTTGTAGAACTTTATTCTTCTGTTGTAATTCTGTAATCTTAACAATTATATGCCTATGTGTAGATTTTTTTTTGATCAAGGCTATTTGGAGTCCTATATGCCTCACTTATCTGTATGTCAAGCTCTTTTCCCCTGCTTGGGAAGTTTTCTGCCATTACTTCTGTGAAGAATTTTTTTATGTCACCTGTACTCTCTCCTGTTTCTTCTTTGACTCCAATCAGTCTTACGTTATTTTTTTTTTGTATCGTCTAGCAGCTGCCAGATTTCTTTCTCATGGTCCCTTACAATTTTACAGAAATTTTTCTTTTCCTGGTTACTAATTGCAATCTTATCTTCTATATCTGAAATTCTGTCCTCACATTGGCTTATTCTGCTGTGTAGACTTTCAATGGAGTTTTTCATCTCCTGGAAATCTATTTGCATCTGTTTTATGGATTCCATTTGTTTTCTATGTTGGCATTCCATCTTGTTCCTCAGCTCCTTTCTAGATTTGTTAATCATGTCTTGCACTATGAGCACAATCTCTGCTGTTGTCTGAGAAGTTATTTCTGGTTTCTTTTCCAGATCCTCTTTTGTTGCCAGTTCAGGGAGTCCAGGTGGTTGAGTATCAGAGTGTTCCATCTCATTTCTCTTTGCATTGCTTTAAGTGATCTGGAATTCTTGTTTTGTGACTTGTTTATGTATCCTCTCATTTCGATGGGTGGGAGGTGCTTTTGGCCCCCACATGACTCACCTTGTCTGTGCTGGGAGCAGTGGAATGGTGGCCCTGAAGCCCCTCTAAATAAAATTAATTAACATTTACTAAAATTCAACAACTAACAAGCATATAACCTCCTCCATACATGAAAAAAAAAATGCTTTTGCATTGAGCCAGAGAAACATAAATTCAGAAGTGTTAATTTTAAATAACAATAAATGTTAGTATTCCTCCACATTGGCATTTATAAATTTTACTGCAGGATATACATCTTAAGAAATTTCCAAAGAAAAGCATTCCAAAGTATTCGTTCAATACTTCTGGCACAGCTCTCTCTTACAAAGCCTAATGGTTCTTTGGCCTTTTGCTCCACCAGAGGTCACTGCACCACCTGCCAGGTTCCAAAACCATAAAAACATGACCTCCTTACCCTGAGTGACACAAATTCATGCATTCCATCAACTTGTGGCTCATAAAAGTGGCTGAACCATCAATGTAAGTGGTCATTCTGCTACCACAGAGTCCATAGAACATGTAAGGATGTGACAAATTGTTCGGGCCTTAGAAATTACAATTGCTGTCATGTTTGATTATGTGAAAGAGAAAAATGAATATTACTGAAAACCCATGCTTTTAATGAGGTTGAAATTGAACATCTAGAATGTAGCGAAGTTATCACTCTTTAATTTCTTTTATCATCTGACAGGTTATTATTGCTAGGACTATCTTTTATGTAACATAAATGTATATAAGCATTTTATATGTATATTGTGATTTCTAATTTTAATATTGATGGCAAGAAAAACATTAGTTAATGGCTTAAAGGGAGTGAAAAAAATCTATTTATGGGAAAATACTCATATGAATTAGCTCTTACATATTAAAAAGAACAATTTTGTCTCATAACTACAGAAATATCAGAAAGTTGTTAGAAAAGAAAAATTAGGGTTGAGAAGAGGTAAGGTTTGTCTATATGTCATACTTCTTACTGCCACAGCCCAGAAGTTTTTTTTTCATTCTCATTTGAAAAAAGAGAAGCTACATAAAAAATTCCAAATAGATCAATTTTCTCATAAGAGGATGTGAGAGAAATCAGCCAGGACAAGAAAGGCCACCACTGCTCATGAAACCAGTTAGATTTGATGGTGGATCCTCATCAGTGCTGTAAAAAGCAAGGAGGAACAGATTGATGAAATATATGGAGAATGCACTGATTTGAGATCTTGGAGGACATAGGAGGAGGTGGCTAATTAGAAAAGGCAATGTTGGCAAGTGTAGGTAGGTAGAAGAGTAGAAGAAGAAAACACCTGCTTCTATCAGCCAGTAATCAGTTATTACAAGAAACTGGAAACTTAAAGACTAAAGATAAATTTTGAGATTTTTCTGTAAAGAGACCATGAAATATTCACAAATATTTATCCCAAAAGCATTTACTACAGCATTATGACAGTGAAAATTTTAAAGTAAACTGTATATTGATATACCATACATAATATATAAAGTATATGCATTGCATAATATAAGTGATGGATATGTATGTATCTATAATAGAAAAATACATAGCCATTTAAATATATTCTCTAAAGTTATTTCAAATCTGAAAAATATATTAAACTTCAAAATTCATAAATTAATACTTACCATTATGTATGTATATAAATATATAACACATATGAGAACAGAAAAGAGAATTTAAAAATACATTGAAATGTCAATAACTGAAAAAAAAGTCAATAACTACTTAGATAATGGAATTAAATATGATTTTACTTTATTTTCTTATGTTACATGGGGATTTTCATATTTTATCCTTATATTTCACATTTTCTCAATGTGAAATGATAATCACAAATGTTTTTAAAGTTTTCAGTAATACTGAATACTGTTAAGTAAACAGAAAAAAATCCCTGCTATAATTAATTACATGAGACCCCAATAATTCTTTGAGTCACAATCTCTTGGGGCCACCAGTTTTAGCCATGTTTATTTTTATTTCTTTTATTATTAGAACTCTATGTAATTTGTTCAGATTTCTGATAGTTATTTTACCTATTCCTTTATTCTTTTCTTTATTCTTTATTATCTATTTCTGTGCCTACCAAAGTTGATTTCTATATAATATATATTTTAGGGTCCGTGACCAGCCTGACACTCACTGAAATTGGTCAGTTGTAAGCACTAGCTAGAGATCAGAGAGTGGAAAAAGGGAAGCTGACATTATTCATCCCACATTAACCTGCTTTGGTCAGACCTCTAGCTGACTCGTGGCTCATCCTTAACATTTCTCGCTTTCACTGAGTTCCACAGAATCAGCCTCCCACATACTCCATTCATTCATAGCTTGGGAACAACTTTCCGCTACTTCTACTCTATCAGTGCTTTTTCCTCTTAATATACCCATTGGAATCATCTGCAATAATTTCTACCAGATCATCTGCACATTTCTACCAGATCCTAGAATGCCACAGTATTTAGTACCTGGAAAAATCTTAGGAAAGAAAAATACCTTCAAAATGGGATTAAAGACTGAGGATGTTATTCAGTGAATATAGATTAACCCACCTGTCCAGCAGAAATGGGTGATGGGTAATCTCTGGCATTCGGGCATCATGGTTACTTAAAATATCACAATAGAGATATTGTAATAAAGCACTAAGGGAGGGCAAGGCTTTGCTCATTACTATAACAATAATCATGAAAAGATTATGGAGGAGAGATGGTGGTCATCTCTGATTACATTGCGAAGTTGATGGACTGAAAATTTACCAAAAATCTTAGAGACTTCACTTATTGACTCAAAACATCTATAGGAAAGCATGAAACTTTTATACTGACTTTAAAATAATCCCTGTAGTGAAAGCATGGCAATATTAGTTTAATTTTGTGAATATAAAAAATTACTGCAAATCCAGTTAAAGAAACACAAATATTTTTATTTTACTGATCTGGAGATGAAAATACAAAACAGTTCTTCTGTTTCTGCTAAAATCTAAGTGTATCAGCAGGATTTTGGGTGGGCCAAGGGAAGATTGTTTCCTTACTTTGTCCAGTTTCTGGAAATGTCCAGGCTACATTTCTTGGTTCACAGCTACTACCTCCATTTTGAAAGTTGGTTCTGTAGGATCTCAAATCTCTTTTTAACTCTAACCTTGAATTTTATGTTTTTGTTTTTCACTTATAAAAATGCTTGCAATTGTAGTAGACCTATTTGGATAATCCAGGATAATCTATACATCTGTAGATCCTTAACTGAATCACACCTGCAAAGAAACTTTTGCCACATTAAGTAACAAATTCACAAGTTCCTGGCATGAAGACATTAATAATGGCTAAAGGTAAAGCCTCAAATATAATTATGTGGTATGCAAGATTACAAGGTTAGTTAAATGCCTGGTTCATTAAGTTTCCATACCAAGGAAAGGAACCAAGGAGAGATTGGAAAGGAATGTGACCCTCAAACTTGGAATGGAAATATTTGGACAGATATAGACAAGTCAGAGAAACATTTTCCTCTAATCCCATCTAACCTACCCTTGTCATAGGCACCCACCTCCTCACGTCTAAGTAAACGCCTCCTTTTCAGTAAGACCTTTTTGTTGCGCCCAGAGGAAGACCTCTTATCCTTATTTCTTATTCAGGCTCTATCACTTCTTACTGGCTCCAGGTCTGTGAAAATAGTCAAACCTCATAATATGCCAAGACACAGAGGATTTGTCATACAGACTGGCCTGGAAATAGATAGTGTATATGCCAAAGGGCTTACAAGACATTGGTAATGAATATCAAAGAAAGCCTCAGAAATACGTATGTAAATGGATTCTGATGACAATAAATCACATATAATGGTACATAGGTAAGTTCTGTTTGAATTAAACCAGATTTGTTGTGATTCTGGATTTAAAAGATAAAATTTGAGTAACAAATAATTTGTTTGGTTAATTTAAGTTTAGAACCAATAATGACTTCCAGTCAATGGTGGCTAGGATACTGGTACTTGCCTGGGATACTATAGAAATACAAAGGCTGAAATAGATGGGATGTTGAAAGTGAATCAATTATGTGCAGTATATTCAGAAACTATGAATTATATCTATTAAGGAGGTTTGAGGAGACTGCCTTCATGAAGGCATTAGGAAATATATTGGTATGAGGAGGAACAAACTCCTTCTAAGGTGGTGGCTATCTTATGCAAGCTAAAGATGAAAATGAGACATGATGTTGCAGAATTGAGCTCACTGATTGAAATAGGAACAAGGGAACTTGACAGAGGCAGAGAATAGATAGCAGCATTGTCTTAAGTCAAAATGCTTGCCTCCCCTTCCCAAATAAATACATTGAGACTCTAATTCCCAAAATTAGGTATTAGAAGTTGAAGCCTTTGGGAGGTTATTAGGTTTAAATGGTGTCATCAGGATGGTGCCCCCCAGGACAAGATTGATATCCTTATAAGTAAAGGAATAGACTAGCAAATTCTCTCTGCCATGTGAGGATATAGTGATATTGTAACCACCCGAGAGCCAGGAAAAGAGTACTCACCAAGAAATGAATTTTCAAGAACCCCAATCATGGGCTCCCCAGTATACAGAATTTCAGAAATGAATAACTGCTGTTTAAACCACCTATTTTTCAGCATTTTGTTACAGTATCCTGAGCAGATTAAAATATTCATCTAATCTTCAAATATAATTACTATAATAATTAGTATAACAGAAAGAAGAAACACAGTTTCTAATATTCAAGAATTTGTGATTCTGGCTAATTAATTGCTGTGTTGGTAAGAATTACAGCATATGGGGAAGTGAGAAAAATATATCTTTAGCAGTATGATGTATCCCCTTCCCACACTCCAACACACAAATCTCTATGTGTGGTGAGTGGAAAAGTGATTTGAGTCATAGTGGAAGTCTGTGGACTCTAAGACACTTGCTAACCATAAGCCAATTTATAAGTCTTGTGTTCCTTCACTGAGACAAAAGCTAAGTCCCTTGATGGAGAACTTGAGACACATTCACAAGTGAGGTAGTCGTATAGTAATACTCAGGTAGCTTCTCCACTTTTATTTATGGACACTCATTTTGATACTATATGTTTTATTTTATACTTTCATTGTATTTATGTAGTATATACACAGGTAATATTTTAGAAAGTATAATGGGCATCCTGTCTGACCTTGAATATTTCAACATGTCTAAATAGCTTTTACATTTACAAGTTAATCTGGCCAAGTATAAAACTTTGGTTCAAAATATTTTCTCGAAATATTTCCTTCTTTCTAAGTAACTTTTGAAGACATAAGAATTACGGAGTTTTTCAAATGGACATTAATCTAATTTTCAATAAACTTCCTTCCTGCTATAATTTTAGATGGTTTGGTAGACACACCAAGGCCATCAGCTAAAGGATTCACCTAGAAGAAAAACTAGCAGAAATTTTATATCATTAGAAATTATATAGTGTACAAATTTAGTTGTGTAAAAGTTGTAGTAAAATAAAGTGGTTAAAAATGTTAATTTTTTTTCTGTTACTTGAAGATTTTATGTTGGTTTTGATCACTATTTTAGTGATCCATAATCATTTGGAGAATTTGCTAACAATATATACAGCCCCCTAAAAACACTAATTTAGGAGATCTGGGTCCTGGGTGTTTGTATCTTTAATGTGTGATTTTTATGTTCTTCGAAGTTTAAGAGGCATTATTTTGCATATTTTTTCTAATATAATCTGCCAGATAAGTCACTCGATGCATATCTTTGAATGGAAAGATAAATGAATCAAAGCATCCTTAAAGGGAAGCTAAATCTTGAAACCATTCTTTCTGTGGATAAAGTTTACTTATAAATACACAGACTGGATGAACCAACAGAGTATGACAAGCCGCACAGTATAGTACTGCAGTAGCAAAGTAGTATCAGTATTTCTGACTCTCAATTCTTTAATCACCAAAATATTAGCTTTGTTCACTAGGTTTTTATAAAGACTGTAATAGCCAACTTTCGCTACCACCTAAAAGCACTAAATTATCAGTGGCTCTTTTTCCAGAAAAGCTTCATATATTTCATCTTCTTAGACATATGTTTACTTGAAACTGCTGAGTAGTATATGTGACTTTTCACTCAGGTATGAAGATCTAAGCATAAAATGAATTTGGACTCATGCTGAACTGAACATATTATTTTTAATGACAAGTTTTCCTCACTATAGCTCTTTGGGGGCTAGCTGAGGTATTAAAAGGAATTAACAAGATAATATTCTGGATTAAAGCATAGATAAAATTATGATGGACCTTCACTGCTTCTCAATTTGTTGAAGCAGAAAAGTGGGCACACACATATATTTATGAGGAAAAAAAATCCATTATAGACATACTCTATTACTCTAGTGAGAATGAGTCCCCTTGATCCTGAAGGAAATTTTTGAACTGAGTTCCACAATCTGAGTAAACAGTGGAAGTCCACAAGTATCTGAAGCAACCAGATTCTAGAAAATTCACAGTATCACCATGTGATATCATAGTAGGTGCTTTAGGTAGGTTGCAATGGAGAAAGTCTTTCTGAAACATTTGCCCATTTCCTCCTTTCATATCATTCAGGCATTAGTCATGAAAAGCCAGAGACAGGTTGACATTTGGAAGCTTCTGAACAAAGTTTCCTAGAGACAATATAAAAACTCTAGGGTACAACGTAATATGAATAGTAAAACTCTAAGAAAAGAGAGAGTCTCACAGTTCAGATTTTGGTGGGGAAGAGGAGTTTAAAAATCCTACCGAGTTTATGATATAAATTTTCTGGAGAAACAAATGAAAAAATTCATATTACCAACTTCCATGAAGATAAGAAAATTTGGGCTGTAATTTTTTCATATTTTTTATATTTGTACATTTCTTTTACAATAACACTGGACAAACATATCTTACTAGTTTTGAGGTAACATGTGTTTCCACCTTCATTGCCCCTCCATATGGGCAGTAATAGGACAGGCCAAAATACAGTTAAAATTGTTAGGAAACACAAATGTCCTCAACCACAGCAAATCCTTAGGGCACCTTTATGCAGTGATGAGGGGCTACATGAAGCTCTATTGACATCTTATGTATAAAATATGAACAAATATGTGGGAGGATGGAAAAGTCATATGCTGCTCTGTGTGATTTCTCTAAGTTGATGAAGTCTAAAATCTCCCAAGAAGTTACTAGGGACAGAAAGATTGGAAACTAGTGATTTAGGCTGTTAATACAAATTGAGGCTTTGTGTAGATGTAAGACTATGGATGATCTATCAGGGTTTTGGAGTGTGAAAGTACTGGCCTAACCCCAAATCCCATTGCATTTCCAAATATTTTTGTCACTGAACAAATGATATAGCCTGGATTGATTTTCTATGTAAATTTTGAGCAGTGTAGAGGGAATCTTTTTTACAAAATGAAAACAGTCAGAGAAAAATCTAGGGAGAATCGGTGCCAGAGCAAAGCCAGAAGAGAGTTCTCAGACAAGAACAGAGTGCAGCAAACCCTCCTGGCAATAAGAATACCTTGGAGGTGAGAGAAGTCTAAAAGCCTTACAATAACTATTTCACTCTTGCCATTACTTCGTCCTGGTGACTAAGGAAGCAATGTAAGCTGTTACAGATGGCTTCGTGCTTAGCCTGGAGAGATCATTTTACTCAGAAAACAGGGTTTGCCAGAAACCCTTCTGCTTGCCAGCTTGAGACTCACAAATAGTGGGACTTGATACATGTACAAGTTGGAGCTCTTAATTTCAGTTCACTGACAAGCACATATTTAAGGCTCTCTTTCACCATAGATGTGCAGCCTCTCAGTAGCATGATTAGATGCCCTGCCAACTATAAGTACAGTGGCCTGAGAAACAGCAGTACAGATACTGATGCTCTGCTATTGGATTCCTAGCTTCCTACATGGTGGGATAAAATAAACTATAATCAATACAAGAATTGCATTGAATGGCCTAATAGACAGCCCCAAAATATCTGAAATATTTTTCGTTAATGGAAACAATATCCTCTGGGCTATGTTAAACAAGATCAATTAATGACAAAAATTCAACTTCACATAGAAGATTTCAAGGAAGAGCAGCTAACAAAAATAACTTTATTCTTATAGGAATGAAAGAAATGACAAGTAAATAATGGTTTCAGGGTAAATTTCCTCAAATCCTCTATAGCAATAAGATTTCAGCACTGCAATTCTACTTGTATGAGAGCTCATCACAGTGACTCTGATTGTTGAGACTGGACTCTGAATTATGTGTTTAGGGTAACCTATCAACTTCTGAAACCAGAATCTATAAATAAAAGAATGAAATGCATTTCCCACATGTACGGTTAACGTGTATGCTGAATAGGCAGCTCCTATAACATGTAACAAATCTCTGAGAACTGTCTCCTAGATAAGAGTAACAAAAATGTAGTCTATGCTTCAGAAATAAATAAATAAATAAATAAATAAATAAATAAATAAATAAATGGATGAATGAATGAGAGGTGGGTGATGAGGAATGAAGAAAAGAGTCTATTTCCTCAATAAATTGAAAAAAATAGTGGTAATACATTTTTCCCTCTACATTGGCTCTATTCTCAGTAAGACTTTAACAGTGACAAAATGGCTGCCAGTAATTCTAGAAACTGGTTGAAAGTATGATGTATGACTTCTTTTTTCAAGAGCTCTAATCAAGGTTCTCTAATTGAAACTCATTGGCCTCCATCAGGTTTCATTGTCATTTCTGAATCATTGAGCTAGAAGGATAGAATACTCTGATCACTTGGGTGTGAAACATTTGTGCATCTGAACACAGGAGACAGGCTTAACTTGAATCAATTAATTTAGAAAGAGTTAGGAAAATCAAGAAACTGTTACTAATAAAATTGGCAGGGCTGTGGGGAGAAAGGGACCCTTCTCCACTGTTGGTGGGAGTGTAGACTGGTGCAACCATTGTGGGAATCAGTATGAAGAAACCTCAAAAAACTAGGACTAGAGGTCCCATGTGACCCAGCTATCCCTCTGCTGGGTATCTTCCCAAAAGAGTTAAAAGAATCATACCACAGCGATATATGTGCGCCCATGCTTATAGTGGCACAGTTTGTAATAGCTAAAACTTGGAAACAGCCCAAATGCCCATCAACTGGAGAATGGATAAAGATCATGTGGTTTTTCTATAAAATGGAGTACTACTCAGACATAAAGGACGAGAAACTAGACAGTTATAGCTAAATGGATGCATATTAAGGACATACTCTTAAGTGAAATAAATAGGACACTCATGTATAAATACTGAATTCTTTGATGTGAAAAACTAAAAGTGTAAATAAGGCTCAAATGGCATAATTGATAATGTGAAATAGGAAGAAAAGGTCTAAAGGAGTAGGGAAAGTGGGAGGGATAGGGGCAAGGAAAGAAGGGAAAAGAAAAAATAGAAGAAAAGGAAAAAATGGAAACAAAGTCTTTGTAAATAGGGAAGGGTAGAGGGAGTGAAGGGAGGGGAGGGAATGGGGAAAAATATGAACCAAGATACATCATGTACAGGTACAAGATCCCAGTGATGAATGCAACTGTATTTCATACCTAAAATGTACCAATAAAATTAATGAGAAATATTTTTTTAAAAAGAATAGATAATAGGCAAAAAGAGCTTCTTGATTGAACTGTACATAGATTTCATACTCACTAAGGGGATAGAAATGGCATGAATATGACTTCTTAACATTGGTCTCTTATGGAAAGCTTCTGCTTGTGTATCTGCCAACCCAATGACCTCCTCTTCACTTATTCTTCTTCTACCAAGATTGGGTCATTGTCAAAGGCAGGCAATGTTACTTGGCTGCAGTCCTAATGAGTGGAGAGTTTTGTTATGAAATTCAACTCCAAGTCAGTAGTGATGAGATCTGCTTCCACACATTTGGCATTTGAGAAGAATCTGGGCCCAGTTTCTTTTGGTAACTGCCCGAAGAGGTGAAATTACATTGGGAATCAGGGCAAAAGCCATATAATGCTGGAAAATGAGCCTTCACCTGGCTTTGCTCTTTGTTCACGTAGCTCAGGCACATTGCATTTGTGGTATTGTGGATTGTGGTGAGGATTCAAGTGGTTGACATTCTGGATTCTGTCCCAAATACCATCTCTTTTCACCCTTTAACATGATTTATGTTTGGCCCAGCTTCTGCAGATCATATAAGTGGAAGGAATTTGAAATTAGGAGGAAAGTGCTCTAAGAGAAAGAGAGATTCATGCTTGAGGAAAGGCCTCAGATGTTTATATAAAATTGCAAGCACAGCTGTGCCTGCTGAGTAATATCCCACATGCAGTAAGCAAGATCTGGTGTTAGTGGGGATTGGGATTTATTTCTCCTTCCAGACAGGCTCTCTTGGGAACTCTAAATGGTAAAAGCAGTGAACTTCCATATGGGCCAGGGTAGGCCATAAGCAGCTCTGTACATATGGAATTTTTTGGCCATGAGCCCCTTCACCTTGCTTTGAACTCTATTTCCTTTCCCTTGCCTGCTGAATGATGAATCCATGATCAACAACAGATTTGTAGTAGGACTACTTGGGGGATTCTTGTAGTCTGTTTGAAATATCATTGAGCAATCCATTCCATGACAAGCCAGTCCATTAGATAAACCTTCATCTCAGAACTCTTATAGGGTCCAGTCAGAGAAAGAGATATGGAAAGAAAACATTGTGTTAATATGCATGACTTGACCACAAATTATCTAAATCCTACATCATTCCATTCTTTTCTGATAGAGATCCATACAATCTGTTCAATAATCTCTCAATTTGGTGGCAGGTATTATACACCATAGGTGTGAGCTCAGTTGCCCTGAATAAATGATTTCCTCACTTGGGATATGCTTTTTATTCTTGAACTACAATAGATGAATAGATGTTATTGAAAGGGTTAAAAGGAAAAACCAGTAATGATTATGTTAGACTACATAAAACAAAACTCCCTAAAGTGGTAATAGTTTAAATGTGCATGTATACTGATCACATGGCAAACTTCTAGAGGAAGATAGCCAAAGGAAGGTTTGATGTCTCTCTGTGCCTCAGCTACCCGGGTTCCTTCTTCCTTTCTTATGTATCATTTTACCTCATGCCACTTGCACCTGAGATTCACTTTATTATTTCAAGTCACTGTGATTCTTTTAAATACCAATTCAGTATTTCCATGAACAAGAAATGGGATGAATACAAAAATAAAAATGTCCAATCCCAGTAAAGTCAGTTGCTTTTAAATATTTTTTTCTAATTTTTATTGGTGCATATTTAATTGTACAGCCGTAACTTCTTGCTAGTCAACCTGGAGAATATGTAATGCCAACTGGAGTAAAATTCACTGCTGACTGACATGCTCAGTCACGAGAAGCAGTCTTATATTCTTTCAAGTCCTTAGTTTTCTGTCTGTCTGGTAATCTCCCTAAAGAGCAATAACAGCATTCCTAATTCATGATATGTGTAGCTATTAAGGTCATTGAATTAAAACACTGGGGAAAGTGAAGACTTTAAAACATTATTCCACTTCTTCCTTCTCATTCCAACATTCTTCTTCCCTTCTCTTTTATATAAATGTATGGATATTTATATATATATACATATATATTTATATACAGAGAGAAGTAAAGATTCATGATTTTGATAATCTTATGGATTATAAAAGAGATAAAGCAAAAAAATTATAAGATTTAAGTACCTTATATTGTGAATCCATGCTAAGAATAATCATTAAGTAACTACAATTTAAAAACACGTTACTCTTAACCATGATTTACCACTTCAGCTGTTGTTTTGTTTTGTTTTGTTTTTGAGATCTTTATTGCTGAACATCCAAAGTCTTCCCTTGTAGAAATATTCTGAAATTATTTTTAAATTTGTGGCTCCTAGCCTAAGATCCGTGAAGATTACTGGCCATACTTAGGTTGCATAAGTCAAAGTAAAATTCACTCTACCATAGATAATTCTCCACAAAATCCTCATGAAGACTAATTCTAATATAATAAAAAGCTCTCACTATACCAAAAAGCTATGGGAAACTGGAGTATGAAATTGGTGATAAAATCAACTGCAATCATTAACTAAAGGGCAATTATCATTACTACCTGTTCATAATGTAATTGTAAATAACAATATTCATAAATTGCCTAAGTAAAGTAGTTATAATTAATAAAAATGCTGGTTATATTAATAAATAGATCAATTTTATACAGAAGATATTTCAGCTTGGGTATTTCATTTGACCTCTCTGTACCTGCAGTTTTATTAACTGAACCATAGAAATGAGCAGACTATTTTTCTTATACTTGTGAACATTAAATAAAATAATTAAATAAAAGAAATAAAGGACTTTTTAGAATACCTGAAAAGTGATACTAAATCTATTTTGATAACATTGTCTTGCTTTGTTATTGCTATTTATTTTCACAGATGAAATACTCTTACTGAGATTTTTCACTTAAGTGATCAATTTTTTACTGACTTGAGTAAGTTATTAAGATAGTAAGAGCATGAACTAAAGATCATTTATGTATTCCCTTGTTTTTAAAATCAGAGATTATCTAAAGGCCA
Source organism: Heterocephalus glaber (assembly GCF_053883595.1). Classification (NCBI taxonomy): domain Eukaryota; kingdom Metazoa; phylum Chordata; class Mammalia; order Rodentia; family Bathyergidae; genus Heterocephalus; species Heterocephalus glaber. The sequence continues at coordinate 16,315,637 of NW_028258358.1, read as the reverse complement.
AACGACAACTGTATTCACTTTGACACTGTTTTCTTTCCCTCTCAGCTCTAGTTCAGGCTCTTAAAAAGTGAAAGTGAAACCTGAGTAACATCTGGTCCTAGGGATATGTCATGAATTTTCTAAGGAAAAAGAAAACAGCCTTCTACAGATTCACAAAATACTTAAGGCTCTATTTTTAAAGAAGTTTAAGCGCATGAAAACTAAAGAAAAATAACTATTCATAAAAAGTAATAATTCTATGTAGTTGAATAAACCCTGAACACACCCACATGAAAATTCCCCCAGAGTTCTTGCTCATTTTACCTTTTCACTGTCTGCATGCAAATGTGCAGAATATGCTCATGGAAGCAGTATTTCCACTTATTATTTAGGCACTAAATCTTTTCTGTAAACTTTATCCTGCATTTTCTGATGATATTTTGAGGTTACAATTTATGTATGAAAAAGATAAAAGCAACACATCAAATCAATATATTATGTCTTCTCATACAAATCAAGGCAATGAAGACTTTAGTACAATACTAGGACAGTACCCATTAAGCACATTTGGGCTTTGAAAAAATAGATCAATTAAATTAAAATTAATTTTTGATTAAAAATATATTGTAGTCTGCTCTTCAAATGTTTCTTATTTCATTTGTTAAAGAAGCTAAGTGTATACAGAATGCAGATTCTTTTAACACACCCTTATAGGTGATTGAAGAGTAGCAGGGGATAAATCGGACATATTTCTTGCTCTCAGAAATCTTATGCTTTAGTGAAAGATAAATATAGGGAATAATAGCAAAGTTGAAAAATATAAGATGATCTGAGGAAGAAGGAGGAGGAAGAGGAGGAGGGAAGGAGAGAGGAAGGAAGGAAGCAGAGAAGAAGGGAGGGAGGGAGAGAGGGAGGGAAAAGGAGGAAGAGAAAGAGTCTAGGGTAGCTAGAACATTTGAGCAAAGTTTAAAATAGTAGTATTGGAAATGTGAGCACATGTAAGATTAGATGTAAGATGAGACACTGAGACTTTGGAAAGAATCTTGGATTTTACTTTCAATGGGAAAGCATTTCAGAGATTTAAGCAGCATAGCTTAGAATTTTTTAAAAAACATTGGTGGCTGTGTACAGGTTTTAAGAAGTTAACAACAACAAGAAGCAATTAACAATTGCCCAAGTGAGAAATTATGATGATTTGATAATTATTTCTCTGTCTCTCTCATCTCTCTGTGTCTCTGTCTCTGTCTCTCTCACTCTCCCTTCTTGTCTCTCTCCCCTACACACACACACCAAAGTTTAAAAAATGGTGGTATATTATCAGCCCCTTTGATTCATTTTAAAAGGAAATATTGAAATGTTTTGTTTTTGTTCTTTACTCCAAGCTGGAGGGATTTTTCCTGCTCCCATTTTATTTCCAAAAGTATTCATGAAAAAAAATGGACATTGTTGTATGTGGCCACATCAGAGAAAGTTGTATGGATTGTATGATATACTATAGGCTTAACATTTTTCAAAAAATATTACAAATTTCAATCTGTTCAATGGAAAACAGTATGAGATAGTAGTGCAGCTTCTGGAAAGAACTTTCACATAAAGTGCTTGGACTCATGGTCCAAAGTGCTTGGACTCATGGTCCTCTGAGTAGACCTGAGCTTCCCGAAGTTCCAGCCAAGCTATGCCGTCCCTCACACCCCCACTATAGACATTTTCCCACTTTCCTTTGCCATACAATGGAAATGTGAATTTGCCCTCACCATAGTCCTATATTTTGGTGAAGGAATCTCATACTTTTTCATGCTAATATTGTTTCTGATTCAGAGTGTCCTTACAATGAGGAAAAAGTTTCTAATAATTACTTCTTTTAAAAATAACACAAAGAATCCTTAATTTCTCTTAATATTGGAGAACCCAAAAATACATGAGGATTTCTGAACTGAGAATAATTTTTTCAAAGTTCAGAAAATAATTTTCAAAGCAGAGAAAAAGGTTTCCAGAACTGTATGCTCAGATTACAATTAGATTGGTTGTAAAAAGAAAAGGATAGTTTTAAACAAACATCAAATTACATGCAGAAAAGTAAATATTCATTTTAGACTAAATGGAAAGTTTTTACTTCTATTTCTAAAGTTTTCAAATGCTACCTCTCCTCAGTTACTTCTACTTCAATAATGGAGCTTATTTTATAGATTAACAAAATAATTACTTTTATTACTTAAAACTGTGAATAAGCATCTGATTTGTTCGATTTTGGAAGCTCATTTTTTACCAGAACTAAATGTAACTTGCTTATTTTCTAATTGTAGTGAAGGGCATTTTATTTTTAAAGAAGATAATAAAGCAGTGAAATGACCATTTATTAGAGGCTATTCCTACTTCTTAACAGGATAGTGCTACTTTATATAGTGCCAAATTTTACCTTTACATCAGCCTTTTAAAACTTATTAGATTGGAGTGTTTTCATGTTAATAACAAATAGAGAATCAAAAAATAGGAGCTCAAAAGTAAGATTTGTACTTCAAAAAATTATTACCAAATCTGGGATCTGAACCTAAACATCAACAAAACCAAAACCCATACTTTACCCATTAAGCTATAATGCTCTCTTTAGCAGACAAACATAGAGGATAAATTTTGTCATATCTTCTTTACAGTCATTCATAGAAGTGTGATTGTCATATTCTTGTGAAATTACAATAAGAGTGGCACATTTATAACTTTTGTGTAACTGAGTGGCTTAATTATGAATTTTAAAAATTGAAGGTGAGACTTACAAATTGTTCTTAGGAATACTTCCGAAATAATAAACAAAAGACATGGTAATAAAAGATAAAGTAATTTTGTAATTTATTGTTCAAAGTAGGATTCTACTAATATATTTTCCAATGTAATATACATAAACCAAGTTCATCTTGAACAAACTGGGAAAAATGGTCACCTGTTCAAAATCAGAAACAACACATTGCATCTGCAAAAGAGTAATGATGTTGTATCTTAAAAGAGTAAGCCAGGTAATTGTAATAAACAATCACCATATAGAAATATAGAAAAGATTATTAACTAAAAAGTAAAGATAAATATGAACTCACAGAGATTAGATTGTGTAATCACAACTATGATACAGATGTTAGCTTAGGTCACAGTGTCTGTCAATATAAAGAAAAATTTACACAATCTATGTATTGAGGAAAAATCTCAAGTAGTCAGCAAGATTTCTGGGTAGTCTGGAAAGGTTTCACTATCTTGGTTATTTTTTATTCTCAGTTTCTGACTCCAAAGTCTTCCTGGTTATAATAATTTTTCCTTCTTTACTCCTTCAAATAATTATCTCTTTACCAAAATCCATACAAATAAAGAGCACAAGCTTTTCAATAATTTTTTTCATTTAGTTTACTGGTACATTTTAAGTATAAAATACAGTAACATTCCTCATTGGGATCTTGTTCCTTTACACGGTGTATCTTAGTTCTTATTTTTTTCCCCATTTCTCTGCCCTCCCTTTACCCCATCCACCCTTCCCTGTTTATAGAGACTTTTTACTAATTTTAATGTGAATATATAAGCAAACACATTTAAAAACCAAGCCTGCAAACATACACACACACACACACACACACACACACACACAAACAAACAAACCTACTAGTTTATGTATAGTACAGACAATGAAAACAGGTAAGATCAAAGGATTTATAGAAGAATATGAAGAACAGAATTGTGTAAAATACAAATTAGACTTTGGTTGTGTTACTGTGTAATCTTACTTGTAAAATGATAACATCTAATATAGTTTTTATAAAGAGTTGATGAAGTAAAACATGATGCAGTATCCTAATGACTGGACACAACATAAGCACTCATTAATATTTCTTATCAACATTATTGTTTTGTAGTTGAAGGCAAATTAAAATTAATATATTCATAGTGGTCCTTGACCTATTTGCAATATTACACCATTTTTATCTTTTATCTATCTAGTTTAATCAAAGCTCTTCATTCACTTCTTCCCACTAAGAGGAGAAAAAGAAAATAAAGTAAAACCTTTATTAGAATAATTCCATTTTCTTCAGCATTTGTTGATAAATCAAATTCTGAAAATTTGTTCTCATTCTAAGATTTAACTAAATTTAAAAATGATATAAATACTTCTAAGAACTTGACTAAATATGCAGACAAAACAGTATCCTAGTCTAGCTGTGGAGGAGGTAGAAAAGAATTTCTTCTTGTTACATAATCTCATGTCCTTTCTCAGCAAGATTTCTGGATTTATGGGCCATGTATCCTCACATAAAGATTTCAGAAGCCAACCATTACATTTATTCTATCATTGCAAATAAGGCAGAAAAATGGAACTCGATAATATAGTTTAGTAAATCCGTTACTGTTGATTATACCTAAAGTCCACAATGATAGAATTGATTTGTGCTCAGTAGCACATATTTGAAGATTGAGATATTGACTCTGACTATTTGATAACTCAGACAACTTTGTGATTCTGATGAGTGTACCAACAAAAAACATATGCTAATGTGAGTATGCCTAAGACTTGTGAGGGCTCATAAACTCCAATCTAAACACCTTGAAAAAAAAAATCAAGAAATGAACAATAGTCAGTATCATAGCAAATGTTGTATAGAAAACAGCCTGAGCCCAATTTTTATATATTTGAACATTAGTACATCTATATAAATATTTGATATGCAAAATAAAACACACTGTCAGTTGTTAAATAAAACCCACCTAACAATCAGGTGCAAAGATACCACTCCAGGGTTCCACTCCAGCTATAAGAGCAGAATTATTGATAATCAATGCCCTCAAATTAGGACCACCACCTGGGAATGAATTTGTACAGTGAGTAGGTTCCATAGGTTGTAGCACTATATTGCACAACATAACTTGGATTGAAATCCCAGTTCTGTTACCTACCTATGAGATCTAGGCTAAAAGAAATGAACCACTCTCACTTCAGAATCATGATTTGAGTATTGCAGTCATGAAATCTATAAGCAATATTATTGTAACCCATGTAAAAAAAGAAATGATATATGAGAAAAGTTGCACCATGTCTAACCCAGAAAAAAATGCTCAATAAATGAAAGCTGTTTTTAAAAATTAACTGCTAAATTCTTAAGTAATTATAGAACTATCACAATGTGTAACTATAGTCACAAAGTATGAATATATATAATATAGCACTTATTAATATAATTTTTTTCTCAATTTCCTTGAAGAAAAGTATTTGGTAATGAATTATACAGTGCAGCAAGTTGTTGATTTATGACAAGGATTGAAGAAACTAGATTGAGGCAGGCAAGAAGAGTTATCCAGAATAATCTAGGAATCATTATAAATAGATACATATAATGTGAATGTCAGGAGAAAGAAAGGGTCAGAAGCCAGTGAGAAAGATATACATAGATGCCAGAGTGTGGGTCAGGAGGGGAGTTTTCATGTCAATTGGGAGAATTTTGGACAAGTTGAAAAGGACAAAGTAAAGCAACCAAGAAAATATATTCAAGGTTAAATAACAAAACTTGATTATTAAACAACTCTTGCTCAATCAGAATGCTTTTATATGCTACAAGAAAAGGATATGTTCATCACCCTATACAGCCTGACCAGGAGCCCTGAAATCCTTCCTTGGTAAGTAGATAGGACTGGAGAGAAAGAGAGAAGAGAAGTGATGATGAGCCACACCAGAATGAAAGAACTGGACTTGTGATATGAAAGTAACACGCTGTCTTTTAATAACTAATGATCATTCTAATAGTTTCTCTTACCGTAAAGTATTTCCTCCAAAACTCACTCTCCCAGGCATTTATTTCACTTATCTTCATAAGTTCAATTCTGAACATCAATGCTACATAATCATTGCATTTATACTTTAATCAATGTTCTGTGTATGAACAGGACATGCATTTGAATTTCAAATTCAGAGGATGTACATCTTAAATATGACAAGTGTAATACGTGATTTAATCAAAATATGTCATTTTTACTGTAGCACTTGCTAGTGACATTTATATAATTTCAATATATTTGAAATATTAAAAAGCATATAAAGTGGATGTGTTAATTTGCTTGATTGCATATGGGGGGAGTGCAGGGGGTCTCTTGACTTAATTAGTGAACGACGCAAACATATATCGAAACATCCCATTGTTCCCCATAAATACATAATATATGCAGCCATTTGTCAATTAAAACTAAAATTTAAAAACATTTTTAAAACCTTGCTCAAATAAGTCAAGTTTGTATATCTTAAAAATAGAATATTACATTTCTGGGAAAGTAATAATTTTTAAAATTGAACTTGACATTTTGCATTTATTGCATTAATATTTTTCTGATCACTAAATTTAATAAACAAATTTATTTTATAAATTTATCAAAGAAATCATTTATCCCATCCCAAGGATGCGATAAAGTAGACCTAAGGTCTTAAAATGAAGTCATGGAAAGGGCTATACCCCTTGAAGCCAGGAGAGAGGCTTTCATGTTCTAGCTTTACTATTTGTCAGTACATGACCTCAGAGAACTCATTTAGCCTCTATGCTTTTCAGTTTTTCACATTGAAAAAAAATGAAAGTTTTATTGCTAATGTTTTAGATATTTTAAGGTTTAAAAAGGAAAAAACTTGGTTAACATTTTAAAAGTCATTTGTCCATTTACTTAAGTATACTCTTAATGTTATAACTTTTAAACAATACTTTCTTTTTCTCTTAAAGTGTATCTTTCTTTTCTAATATACCATTACTTCTCTCCCCAACATTTCTAATCTAACACTTTATGAAGGAGTTGGAAACTTTCGTTTTATGGTTGATGTTCCAGAACACAGAGATATAATTTACCTAAATTGACACAACTAAATCCCATACAATGTTAACACATATGTATAATTATATATTTTTGCTTTAATTATTACAAATATTTTCCTTAAGACATCATATTTTTTATACCACGAGGAGAGACCATGGTGAAGTAAAATTGCTGATATCATGAGACAGGGAGCAAAGAAGAGGAAGGAGATGGAATTCCACAATCCCCTTACTAAGCATAACCCCAATGGCCTAAAGACTTCCCACTCAGCTCCACCACCTAAAAGACCTGGTGTGGACCAGGCCTTTGACCATTGTGGGACATTCAACATCCAAACTATAGCTCTGATTGTTGTGACAACATAGACAATCCAGAGGAAATTATGTTAAATGAAATAAATCAAGCATAGAAAGATGAATACTTCATGATATTGTTTAGATATGGAATCTAAAAACAAAAATCGATTCCAGAGAAGTATGCAACATGGTGTTTACCAGACACTGGGATGGTTAAGGGAGAGAAAGGAATAAGAAGATATTGGTCAATGTATACATAATTACAGTAAGATGGAAGGAGTAAATATCAAGAGATTTATTGTGATAACAAGGTCATTATAATTAATGACAATATATTCTTGAAAAATGTAAAGAGAATGAATGTTATATGCTCTAAATGCACAAATGTTAACTACCAGTATTTTAGCACTTAGGAGATACAGGGAGGAGGATCACAAACTCAGGATTAGCCTGGGATACATAGTAAGTTCAGTCACACTGGACTACGTGGTAGATTCTGTCTCAAAACAAACAAAAAGTATAACTATGTAAATGAATGTATTTGGTAATCATGTATCTACATTTGTTAATCATGCATTTAAGCATTTGACAATGTATGCACACTTCATGTTGCATATATTAAAAACATGGAATATTTGTCAATTTAAATTTTTTAATTTTAAATTTAAAGAATAATAAAAATATACTTTAATGAAAGATAAAATACAGATGATATTCTGTGTATTTCCAAGTAATTTCCTAACAGACAATTTATTCGGTTAAAGAAAGTAGTTGGACAGCAAGCATTAATTATAGCAAGACTTTCCATGCTTGGCAAAGTCAGAAGATTGAATGCAGGAAATAAATTATCAACTGGTTAGTGTATATATTTTTTCAGGTCTTACTCATAACTTCCGCAGCTGTCATTTTATATTAGCATGTCTTACCTGTAAATTAAATTTTCCTTTTATCAGACGCAGCTGGGGGTTATTATATCAGTTTTAAGGCCTCTAAAAAGGGTACTAAAAGTGGATTTATATCACAAATGGAAAATCTGAGAGTGGAGGACATTTTCCATGTGGCAGTCTCATAAAACTATCACTTTTAACAAACAACTTGCGTTCAAGAGAAATTTGCAAAAATCTTTCAAGAGTGTTCATGGTCTTAGGCGGAAGTGCTAATATGGAATCTATCTGTTCTGCTGCAGCTGCTTGATTTATGAAAGCATAAACAACACTGACTCATTCTGAGGAAGTCATAATTACCATATGGAGTGTTAAATGTACAGACATTTCATAAAGAACAATGCAATAGCTTAAACTGTAGTCATTATGCTATCCTTGCTCCCAAATTTTATTTTAATTCATACTGAAGGAAAAAGAAAAACCTTCATAATGCCTTTCAATATCAATCTTATCGCTTCTTCAAAATAAGTATTCATCAAGACACTTATTAAAGGTGCTAAGTAAAATATGATCAGCAAGGTAAGAATTAAATACCTATAACTACTTCCAAATCTATTTGATAGTGGGATCATTGACATCCTCACACTATGTTGTACATTATGCTACCAAGTTGAGCTATTGATAATGATACTGTACTCCAAGGCTTTTAAAAGTTCCATAGTTTAGTGAGATAGGTAAAAAAAAAAAAAGCACTTGAAATATACTGTAAACTTTTGAAATATATATTAATGAAGCCATGGTGAGTCCTGTCTTCATAAAAACAATCAGTAGGAAAAATACTACTGTACATATAATGGATAGTTTTCCTATTGCAGCAAGTAAGCTTTTATCTACATTTCAAAAAGTTTCAAATGGCATGATATCTATCAATTTTCCAAATGGCCACTTGGTATCTTAAAACACAATTAAATTTTAGTTAGCATCTCATCTCATCAGAACACAATGTCTGGAAAAATAATCACAAAGAATCTTTGTTATCCTGTTAAATTGTCCTGGAACACACAGAAATGCATGTATTGAGTTTTAAATAATACTAAATAAATCTTATGCAGTATTACCAGGTAAGACTTATCTATTTCTTAGATGTTAAAAAATTCTAAATATAACAACCTATATCATCCTAACAAATTATATGACAGATCTTTTATGATTTCTGAGAAAGCTGAAGTGCAGGCAGATTAAGATTTTGTCTAAAGTTACATAAAATTGAGTCAGAATTTAAACACTTTGGAGTCTCTGATCTGCACTTATGATATCTCAAACAATGCAATCATTTGGAACTGAATTCTGAGTAAATATTGTGCCATTAATAATGTTATTATGTAGCTGAATAGATACAAAATTACTAATTAGAGAACCATAGGTGGATTCTCCAAAGCATTAAAAAGTATATGTAAGAAATAAAAACAATATTTTAAAAATTGGGTGACTAATTAGATATGGAAAATAGAGCAGAAAGGATTTAAATTAAAATAAGGACTTGAGCTTTGGAAACTAGCATGTCATTAAAGGAAGGGAAGAGTGAAAGAGAAGGAAAATTATATTCAAATTTCCTATCACTGTGCAGAAGCTGTGTAGGAGACTTGCACTGTGTATATGAAGCGTAAATAATCATGCTATGAAAGTCAACTGTCTTTCTAGATTTTATTCTTTAGGGTGTTGCTATATTTTGGAAACAAATTTCACAAAGCCTTTTCAGAGATAGCTTATTCCTTTTAAAAATTCTGCAATTGCATCTACAAATATATATTCATTGTTAAGGAATTTTGTTGACTTGGAAGATATTTAACATCCTTCAAGCTAAATGTTCAGTGGGAAAGGGTCACCATGGCTTGTCCTGAGACATAATCAATCACATCTTCTCTTTAACTTCTCTCGACGGGGCAATTGGTCTTGGCTGCTAGAAATTATTATAGGGCTGATCATGAGGCAAGGTTAAGTGAATCACAAAGGGAAACAACACAGCCATGGGAACACAGACTGTCCAGGTATCCAGGTGGTCCTCAAATGCCTGCCAGAACTTCTTCTTCCAGTTGGCATTAACAGCTGTTTCTGCAGTGAAAGGGTGTGAAGAAAATGACACAGGTGGTAAGCACTGACATATGCAGGAGAAAGGAAATGATTTATTTTATATTTAATGATTGTTACTGTTGCAAAAATAAAAGCACAACCTGAATATGCCTCTGTACGACTTGTATAATATGTGTGTGTGTAAGAGAAAGATTGTATATTTTTATTAAATCATAACACAAAAATACAGGGCTCTGAAAATCTAATTAGCACAATGAATAAAAACAGGAGGCCTGTAAAAGTTATTTTCTGAAATATGGGTAGGATCCTACCAAGTTTGGAAATAAGAAGGAAAGGAAAAAAACTAAGAAAGAATATATTAAATTATTCATTTTTATCAACTAGAAACACCATATGTGAAATATTGGATTAATATTTATGAAGAGAAAGTCAAACAAACATAATTGAAAAGAATGATGACTATAAGTTGTCAGTATACTAATTTAAGAAAGCTAGGTTGTAAAATATGTACCTTTTAGGATTACTGAAAATGACAGAATTTCTAGCAGAATTCAGTATCAACTGTAAGATTCATACAATGAATTTGTAAAAAATAGGAAAGGATAGGTAATGTAGGCTTAAGATTAATCTTTTAAATCTATTTTAAAAATGATAAAATTGGCAAATAAATTACTATGAACAATATGATGTTTTCTACTCTTTTAGAAAGCTTCAAGAGCACAATACATTGTAATCACTTATAATCACCATGTTGTACAGTACATCCCTTAAATGTGTTTCTACTATCTAACCTAAGTTTAATAACTTTTGCCCATATCCCCAAAACACACAACAGCCTCTGTAATCTCCTCTTCTATGCCCAGCTTCTTAGAGGTCAACTTTTATAGATTATACATACAAATGAGATTGTACAGTATATGCAGTTACTTAGTGTGGTTTATTTCATTTAAGACATCTTCTAGATTCATTCATATTGTGGTAAAGGACAGCATTTTCTTCCTAAGGTTAAATAGTATATTTTCTTTTTCCTTAATCCCTTGATCTGATATTTGAGGTGATTCCATATCCTGGCTATTGTGAATAACACTGCAATGACCACGGGAGATCAGCTATCTCTTAAAGTGATGATTTCATTGTCTTTGGATTTATATCCAGTAGTAGGATTTCTGGGTTATGTTGTATGTCTATTTTGTATTTTTTGAGATTCAACAATGGTTGTACTAATTTACATTCCCACCAACAAGTACATTCCTCTACATTTTCAACAACACATATCTTTCAACTTTATGAAACTAGCCACTTTAACAGAAGCTGGATGATATCTCATTGTGATTTTGACAGGCCTTAATCTGACAATTACTCATATAGAGATCTTTTTATAATATTACTGCCCACTGGTACATTTCTTTGGAGAAATTTCTATTCAAGTCTTTAGCCTACTTTTCAAATGGATTATTTGTATTCTTGTTCCTGAGGTAGTTGAGTTCCTTATATATTTTACATATTAATACCATATGACATATTAATACCATATGACATATATTAATACCATATGACATATATGGATTATTTGTATTCTTGTTCTTGAAGTAGTTGAGTTCTTTATATATTTTACATATTAATACCATATAACAAATATTTTATCTCATTCCATTGGTCACCTCTTCATTCTATTGATTATTTTCTTGGCTATGCAGAAAAACTTTAGTCCGGTGCAATTTCATTGTCTACTTTTTCTTTGGTTGCCTGTACATTTAAGGTCATATCCAAACATCATTGTCTAGACCAATATCATGGATATTTTCCACATTTACTTCCAACACTTTTAAATTTTCAACTCTTATATTTACTCTTTATTCCATTTTTAGTTAACTTTTATAAATAATATAAGATGAGAGTTTGCATGTGAATATTGACAGTTCCTGGTACTGAGACCTCACAAAGACAAAGCTATCTAAAAAGAACAAAGCTGGAGACATCATATCAGTGACTTCAAAACCTATTATAAAGATGTAATAATAAAAATAATGTGGTATAGACTTAAAAATAGACACATAAAACAATCAAACCAAGAACTCAGATGTAAATCCATGCATTTTCAGTCAATTGATTTTTATAAAGATACCAAGAATCATGGAAATATTAAGCTTGACTTTTATAGTTATGTTAAGAATGTCTTTGGTACTTTTATTTTTAATAGGAATTACGTTGAATCTGTACAGTGCCTTGACTAATATGAAGACTTAACAGTATTCTTTCAATCTATAAATATGAGATATATTTCCATTTATTTGTCCCTTCTTCAATTTTTTCCCCTCTGGTTTACAGTTCTTGATGTAAAAATCATTCATTTTATTGGTTAAGATTCTTACTAAGTATTTAATTTATTTTGCAGATATTAGAAATGGGTTTGTTTTTCTTATTTGGGGGAATTATTATTAGTTTATAAAACACCTACTAATTTTCTATGTTGACTTTGTATCTTTAACTTAATTTTATTTATTTATTTATTTATTTATTTATTTATTTATTTATTTTTGGTACCGGAGATCAAACTTGGGTCCTTGCGCTTGCGCAGCAGGTGGAGAAACCACTGAGCTAAATCCTCGGCCCAGTATTTAACTTTATTGAATTCATATATTTTATTCTATCAATTTTAGGTGGAGCTTTTAGACTGTTCTGTGTATATGATCATGTTACCTTAAAACAAAGACAATTCAACAATTTTTTTCCAATTTTGATGCATCTTGTGTCTTTCTCCTGCCTGATTTCTCTGGCTAGGATTTATAATACTGTACTATATTGAATAAACATGGTAAGAGTGACCACACTTGACTTGTTCTTGAACCTAAAAGAAAAGTGTTTAACTTTTCACTGATTCCACTGGATAGGCCTACAGGCAGATGCTGGGAGACAAGCTCTGTCACCAGGATGGTTCAGTCTGCAGATGATCATCTGCAATGAAAGCCTGTGAGGACCTTTCCAGTGCTGACTTTCACTGGGACTGGGCCCATGTTGGGATTTGAGACAAAGTCTCCTGAGAAGAGAGTATCTCCCTTTCCCATGTGCTACTGCTTGGGATTGGTCAAGGAATTATGCAAGTAATGTAAAACTATCCTTCCTACCTTCTTCAGGGTTTTATTTATTATTTGTATTCTACACCGAAGAATATATATTCTACTATAATTGTTCATCTAGTTTTCTTAGCTCTTGTGAAGATATTTTCTTAAGTGCATAGTTGCTCAAATTATTCTTTTGTGGGGAGATGTGAGGGAAAGTCTTATTACACCTTCTTGCTGGTATGCACCTATTGAAATTAAGTTTCAGAACTAGAATAAATTCTACATGTCAGTCAGTTCTAATACCATTTTTACAAATAAAAATTGCAATTTCTGGAAAGCTGAATTAATTTTTCTGTGTTTAGGAAGGAGGGCCAATTTAGCAAATTTCTAGCTATAGTAAATGGAGAACTTCCTTTGGAGCTGAAATAAGTACTGAAAACAGATTATATAAAAGGAGTTCAATATTTTCATGGTCTCAAAATGAAGGAAAACCAGTTGAAGAATTAGGCTTGAAGAGGAATAGGCAAAATATCATTTACAACAAATGAAAGGAAACTATGTTGGGTCAGAAAATTAAGAGACTAGATAAAAAACTACAATAAATCATTAAGAAAGTAATTGTGAAAATAACTTAATTAATAATTCATTATAATTCTTTTCATAAGAAAAAAGCTGTTCTGAAATTTGAGGAAGCACCAAACTCATTGGTACAACTTGAATATACACAGGGCAGGTAGTCAAGTAAAATTTAACTTCCTCAATGAATGAAGAAAGACATAAGATAGTTGAGAAACTGAAATACAATATTTTTCATATGTTATTTTTAAATATCTTGGAAAACATTTATGTGGCAAAGGTGGAATCAATGAAAAAATCCTTTTTCTTTCTTTGAAGTTACCACCTCATACTTAAAAAACATTGAAATACAAAGAAACAAATAGTATGCTCAAAAGAAAGTATCAAACTTTATTATTCTTACATTATTTCTCAGTTATTTATATGGTGGAACATAGAACAAAAGTCTTAATTGTAAAATTCTATAAAATAGAATATTCTGGATCCTCCATGCACCCTGGCGTCCTGTGGCTATCTCTCCTATAACCCCATAGTGTTATCATGGACGATGTCACATAACTGACACCCTGCCCATGACAGAGCCCTTATTTTACACATCTTTTTTATGAAGGTGCATAGCTTATAAGCATCATGTCTCCTTATTTACTTATTAGGTTTAAAACACCTTGTTTATGATGAGAATTATCCTTTTATGTGGGACATGTTTGATAGTAATAGTTGCCACGCAGCAATCACAAATCAGATGGTATTGTCATACAGAAAGATACAAGAAGAAATATTTTTCAAGTCTTATTGTTAGAATAATGTTGCCAGAACTTGTGCAAGTGCTTTTCAAGGTAGGGAAAATAAATAGAAAACAGATTTTTCTCCCTAGCAGAATTTCCAGTGGGTAAGGCAAAGGTTCAGGAAAACAGGAGGTTTCTAATATATTAACCACCAGTTCAATGTCTGGTAGCAATTAAGAAAATAAACAGGATCCTGAGTCAAATTAACAGCACCAATTAAACTTTCCTTCAAGCACATTTATACTGATAACTAGTGGTGCAGCATCTGGAAAAATCCTTCACAAAAATAATGCCAAATATTTGTAATGTTCTCAAAGAAAACAAAATAAAACAAAATAAAAATATTAAATGTGTAGGAGGTGTGAGCCTTATACTGGAAGAGAACTAATTCTGACAGTTGCTACAATTTTAAACAAAATCCAGATCGAACTATTTTAAAAGTGTAAAGGGTACATTTACTTTTTCAGTCTATTTTGTAGGCAAATAGCCATTTCTAAATATGGACTAAATCATGGAAATCCAAAATATTATAGCTAAACTAAGTGTAAGAACTTTAGAAAATTGAAAGTGAGGTAAGCACATTGCACTTAATATAACACATTTTAGAAAGCTTGACAGAAACAGGTTTTGAAAGAATAAAATCTTTAATAGCTTTAACAAATTTCTTACTTATGGAAAGTTTTTGGTGAGTTTTGTCTGTAAACACAATACATTGTAATTAAATAATTCTCCTTATATTTATCTCAGCTTCATGTTAGGATCCAAGTTATGAGCATGTCAAATTAAAAGCTTCTTGTCAACCTTATGTGAATTTGGGTAATTATTTCCCTATAGAAATCATAGTGATGATAGTTTGATTCCCAGAACAGTTGCCAGTGTTATCTTTTACCTGTGTGCACTGAAATATAACATCAATTGAATTATTTCAAATACACCTAACCAACATATATATTTTCTTTACTTGAGAAAAATGCATTCCAAATTCTAATTTAGGAGGTTAAAAAGATTTTCCATCTTACAAAACATTTCCACTCAACCTCTCCACAAAAGATACACCTTTAAAGAAATATGTTACCACTAAATTTGTCCTAAAATAACATTTTTTTTAGAAAATACGTTTACTCTTTTCTGAAGTGAGAAGAAGGAGAAGGAAGATAGAAGAAACCTTCTGGATTAGACTTTCCTGTGTAACTGTTTATTCAGCAAATATTGAATATCTATTGGCTAAATAAGCTCAGTGCACTCATCATGTTATTAAGAGAAAACAATGATGAATTAAATATGCAATGTGCTTGCAGAAACCCTGTCTAGTCTGGGGAACAGAGAAGATGTGCACACAAGTACTACAACATATGGTTCCATGAGTTTAAGCAGGTCAGTGGAAGGTCTTAATACTGTGGCAAGGAAACTGGAGATTTCTGTATGGACACAGCCTGTCCTCTGGTAGTTTGTTGACGGTGAAGTGACAATATCTGAGACAGGCTTCAAAAGTATTTAAAAAACCCAAATATAGTGAATTTGAAAGAATGCTGGTGGTTTTAGGGAAAAACTGATGTTAAAAGACCAGTTCTAAAATATCACTGAAACAATACAGGCTAAACAAGACTATGCAGCATTGAGTTTTGAAGATGAGGAGAAATACATGAGAAAATTTTTGAAAACTTGTTTAAAGCAGGGCTAAAAGTCATGAATTTATGATGAATATCCAAACTGAATGAGAAGTTACAAGGCTTTCAAGTAGATGAATAAGAGGACAGAAATATAGTGGCTTTATCCGGAAAAAATATGTACTTAATTTGAGATGGTCATAAAGTAGAATTGATGATGATTGCTTAAATTTTAGTTAAATCCTTAATATTGAATGAGCATATAGATGAGGAGATTTGTGAAAGAGATACATTTAAGGAGTTAGAGAATTAAAGATGCAAAACATCAAAGAACTTAAAGAGTTCCTTCATGGAAAACAAGGTTAAAAAGCATGCGACAGAAAGGACTAGAAAATAAATAAAATGCTGCAGGTATTTTGAGGAGAAGAGAAGTAAAAAAGAATCAGTGGAGTCTTCAATTAAGACGTATTTATTCCTATAACATGTACTCCTTCAAAACTTTTGTTTGTAGTTTATATTTTGAAACAGGGTTTATTTTCTATGATCCATCTCACAATAAGGTTTTGATAAAATAACAATTCACCAATTTAAAGAAGCAAGCTTTTATACAATTAGAATCTACTTCCATGCTTCATGAGTTCCTCCAGCAAGTTACATGGTGTTTGGAATACTGACTGGCCTGCAGAAACTATTGATGTGCTGGAGAATCCATGTAGGACATATGCAAGTAAGTAAGAAGGAAAGAATCTCAGGAAACGATGAGGAAGAAGAGTAAGAGTCTAGTTGAACAAAGGCTGGACTTCATGCAGATAAAATATTTATTATTTGTAGTAATACAGAAGATTAAGAAACACAAGTAGAAAAAAGTAAAGGGGAGCTTTGGAAAGTTACCCACGGTTTTGCTCAATGTTGTTATAAAAGTCATTAGATTCCACTGAACTTGTTTAAATTTTTCACTCTTAGGTATGTTCACTTTGTCTTTATTTCACAATTTTTTTCTAAAATTCTATTTCACCAAAGTATCAGTTTAAAAAGTCCATAGTTCCTTTAAATATAACCTGTGCTTTTAAATATAATTTTGGAACTCTAAAAGCTTTAGCTGATGAAAGTCCACACACAGTAATTTTGAAATTCTACCAAAAAAGATCTATGCCAATATATGCAAAATATTTCAAGCCATATTTAATAAAGATGTAAATCCCATAAAAGTTTATAATAGTTCTGCTTAATTAAAATTTTACCCTTATATAATGAATTATTAGGAAATATTCCCTTATTTCTTCTTACCAACACCTAAATGGTATGGCTCTCTCCTCACCTCTGCCCTGCTATTACTTTATTAATAAGTTATTTGTACTTCTGGCAAGGTAAATTAAAACCAAGTTTTTGTGTTATTCTGCCCTCCTTTTCACCCTTAACCTGGACTTGGCATTACGACAGTTGAGAGTGGAGAGAATGACGTCAGCTCTTCTTTTAGCCTTTGAGTCCCTTCCTTTCAATTTCCTCTGGTACTTTACTCTTCCCTAGTTACTTTCCTTGGCTTATAATGGAAGGTAACCAGCATGATAGGCCAGAAAAGTTACGTAAGAGATTTAAATTTGAATCATTAAAACTAATACTTGAGCTTTCAAAGCACATTTAAAAGCATGGGAAATACCAGTGTTGAGGAATAATTTTGGTGTGATGAGCAAAAATATTACACAATTGGAATCTTCATCATGCCTTTTTTCCCTATTTTTCTCTTTGAATTAATCACCTTTTGTATATTTGCCCAACTGGTAAATCCCCTACCACAGATATTTAAATTGGCAATTTGCACTATCAAATTTAAGCATTATATTAATTTCCCAAAACTGATTTGAGAAACACTCAAGTCCTTCTATGGGAAATATGAACTTTAACTTGGACTTCTCCCCAACATCTTTCATTGATTCAAGTTCGAAATATTTTATGTCCAGGGTGACTGTTGTAATGTTATAGGCAAATCTTCTTCTGTGAAAACTATATCCTTAAATTTCAAAAGTGTAACTCATTTTACTTTGAGATTCTCCTAACTTCTTAAAATGGATGTTCTGATGGTGTTTGTAAACTAATATGCTGACTTGGTCTTATTTCTCCTTTACTTCAAAGACAAATGGATCTTGGCATTGATTTTTTTTTTCTTTTCTTCTCATGGACTGTCATTTGACTGAACTTTACCTCATTGAATTTTGTTCCACTTTCCACAAGTCTCAGCAAAAAACTTTTAGTTCAACTATGAACATTTATCTCCTGACTGTAGTTTTCCCTCTGCCTGTTTTTAAGCCTGACTAGCATATTTGGAGGGTTAATTTGATTAAGATTTTCCCCACTTGTTGCTATTAGACTAGTAACACTATGTGATATGAGTTTGAGTTTGCATTCTTCGATTGTTAACTAACTTCCTTCACATCCTGTTGATTAATTCATACTTTTTGACTAAAATCTTAAATGAAATCCCTGACAGCCAGCCACAAAGACCTCTGTGGATCCTCTGGAAACAAACTAGGTGAGGTGCTATGTCTAGAATTTCCATGTTGTTTTTCATTTATCTCCTTTCACATTCAATTACCAATGTCCACTACCAGGAAGGAAGGAAGGAAGGGAGGGAGGGAGGGAAGGAGAAAGAGAGAGAGACAGAGAGAAAGAGAGAGAGAGATAAAGAGAGAAAGGAAGAAATAAAGGAAGGAAGGAAAGGAAGAGAGAAAGAAAGGAAAAGAAAGAAGTTTGCAAGCATATTATGGTGATGGTTCTCAAATAGCACCACATTGACCCCTTTTAAATTGATCCTGTCAAAGTTGCCTACGTGCTCCTGTAAGTTGGTAAAAGTAGTGATGAAAAAAGGAAATTATTTTTTAAAAGATTATAATTTGGGCAGCCAGTCTTGTATCTCTCAGATCTATCCTGCATCATTAGTGTTAAATACAAAAATGTATATATTGTTTTCATATAAATTTATCTCAACGCAAGGGAAAAAAATCTCTTATCACCACGAAAACCAGATTCTCATTAGTTAAGACACTATGTGTTTAGAGTCTTTCCAGTGCAATAGCTTAATTTTCCAAGAGTAATTTTTTTTTTTTTTGTACCAGGGATCGAACTCAGGTCCTTGTGCTTGCGCAGCAGGTGGCGAAACCACTGAGGTAAATCCCAGGCCCCCATGAGTAAATTATTGCTTTGGTGTTCCAAAGAAAGTATCTTTCACAAACCTAGCTCAGGCAAAAGAAAGATCCAAATGTTTAGGATTGTAAACCCTAAAGTCTACTATAATTCCTAATGTGTAAAAACCCAGACAGTAGTGCAGGAAAATCAACATGTGATCCCCCACAAAGTGACCTATACTGTTATTGCCTTGAATTTATTCAGCTCCCATGCTTAATCCTTGAAAGAACAACAGGAGGGAAAATATAAAGGAATTCTGTAGATTTGACCCCACCTGATACTGAAAGATGTGATGGATGTTACACTGAGATATCATAGAAAAAAATCACGAAAATTTATATGTCAAATAATGCATTTTGTTTATCTCTAAATGCCTATGACTTCTTCAAGATAATGGTATTTTTTTCTTGGATATTACTAATATATATGAGACAAAACAATCTAGGTAACTATTTCAAACAAAATCATTACATACTCCCAATTTACAATCAACTTATAAACTTTATTATATAGATAGTCTTAATACATAATCAACATAAACTTTATGGATGTAAAAGAAATCCACATCCAGCATATAAACTCTACTTTGAATTTCGATGTTTTCCTGGCTAGGGACACATATTACATGTATTACATGCCTCTTTCTGTGATTAGCAGCAGCAGCAAACTACAGCTCCCAGTCAACCACATGATCATAAAGGTAAATAACCAATACCCTACATTCTACTATGCTGCTAAACTATTTTAAAGGTTGGGTTTGCTGAAGGAATTTTCAATTTGTAATGGTTTTATTAGGAGATAACCCCATACTACATTGAGGAGCACCTGTAATTCTCAAATTCATAAGATCAGTCCTCTGAGAAATTTTTTGTGTCCATGTTAAAAATACCCCAAAATATGTAAACATATTAATTTGAGTATTAATTCATCCCTTTCAACTACCATTCCATTAACAACAGAGGTTCCATGTATGAGTAGCTCTCAGTGATCACAGAAACTAGTAGGAGAAACACAGAAGCACATGTGATCAAGGCAAGAACAGTAACATTTATGAACTTAGTATGACCTTCAACCACATTTTATAACAGAAGCAGTGTATATTATGATTTAGATTCATAATAGCCTGAAAAGTTTCATTTATTTGGAAGGATCATTGAGGTGTTATACTCATCAGTGGATTCATTCATTGGTTGGAAGTGAGTCACTGGGGACATACCTAGAAAGGTTCTCACTTTTCTTTCTGCTTCCTGGCCAAAATGAATTTTGAGAATATTTTTCTCTGTCATGCTCCTCTGCTATCCTGTTTCTGACTTAGAGCAAGCCAATCATGGATTACAAGCATGAGCCAAAATAAATCTTTTCTTCTTTAACTTTTAAGTGTTGGGTATTTTGTCCCAGTGATGGTAAAATAACTAACATATTGGTACCAAAAGTGGGGTCATTATTATTAACAAACATGACCACGTGTTTCAAAAGCCTTTGAAAGTGCTCTGTGGGATCAGTTTAAAACTGATCAGTTTAGGGCCAGGGATTTAGCTCAGTGGTTTCACCTCCTGCTGTGCAAACACAAGGACCTGAGTTCGATCCCTGGTACCAAAAATAAATAAATAAATAAAAATTTTTAAAAATTGATCAGTTTAGAATGCTGTGAGCTAAAAGGATTTTCTGTTGAGTGTTTGACAGACCAGAATACTGAAATGCAGACCTTAAAAGCTGGGCTCAGGTGGTATCATTTGGGAATAAGGTCTCCACTGGCAGTTGGACTAGAAACCATGTGTGTTATACTCTGTAAGAAAATTTGTCTCCATTTTACCCATGTCCTCACACTTTATAGAAGACAAAAATTAAGGACACTAGACTAGGCAGAGAAAATTTCAAGTCAGCCCAATGTTTAGACTGTGGACTGGGTACTTTTGGCTCCTTTTAGCCAGATTTATAGTGAGGAGCAGGAATAAAGAGAAAAGGCAAATGATATGAAACTTGACCAGAAAGAAAATGCTTACAAAGATAGGGCAAAGGATTTTGTCATTGATTTTTTAAAAGTGGCATTAAAAGGAATCCAAGAACTTTGCATTAGGGCAATAGAAAAGATGGTTAAAAGCATCTCAGGAATTAGACAGACCCCAACCATAGAAGGCTTAAATATGCAAAAAATGTAAACTTTTCTTTTGAAAAAAGAGCCCCAGTTCACTCTACTCATTGTGGGATACAAAGGGAAATATTTCCCAGAGTTCAGTCATCCGGGTACTCAGAAGCTACTGCAGCCATGCTCCAAGGTGATATCACTGTTGCTTAAGGTGGTGGTAGACCTTGGTGTCATCCACATGGCACTAGTTTTAAAATGGACATGTAAAATACAAGAATTATGGGTCATGGAAGCTTCCACCCAGATTTTGGAAAGCCTGGGAGGTATTACATGAAGCTATGACACAAAAAATGAAAAGTTCAGTGGAAACTGCAGAAAGTTGGATGCCAGGAATATGAAATATCTGGTGACCAAAGCTGCAATCAGTGAGCAGATAGAGAGAGGGGCCATGAGGAATGCAACTGGCAGTATCACTGGGGCAGGGTTCCCTAAGCCTTTTGAACAAACATTTCACCACAACTTGCCCTGGGTGCTAGACATGAAGCTAAGGGAGTTAATGTCTGGCTTGCTGCATATCAGTCTTCCTTTGGTCCTATTCCTTTCTATTTCCCTATTTCTCCCTTTTCAGAATGGGAATATTTTCTTTGTGACATTGTATGATGGCAGTGTTTAGCTTTGTGATTTTTACAGCAGCTTATAGTTCAGAGGTTGCCTTAAGTCTCAGAGGAGACTTTGGACTTGGACTTATCAGGACTACTAAAATTGTTTTTGCTTTGAAGCCAGCTGACCATGAACTAAAACCATGAGCCAAAATAAATATCTCCTTCTTTAAGTTGTGGGTGTTGGATATTCTGTTCCAGTGATGGAAAAATAAATGAACTATTATGCAGTAGAATATAATTACAGAGTGACAAGTAAACAGTAAAGAAAGGGCAGGGTAAAGTATGAAGTCTACCTTTCAACTTCCAGTCCAATCCAGTCTGCAATTCGACTTCCAATTCTTTCTTTTATATCATAAAAGAGGTACAGTAGGGATTTTT
This sequence comes from Heterocephalus glaber, assembly GCF_053883595.1. Lineage (NCBI taxonomy): Eukaryota > Metazoa > Chordata > Mammalia > Rodentia > Bathyergidae > Heterocephalus > Heterocephalus glaber. The sequence goes on along the minus strand of NW_028258358.1, from coordinate 16,293,232 downwards.
TTCCTATCTTCATCTGTATCTTTCTCACTCAAGAATCTCCCACCCCAAGATACTAAGAATATCTCCCACAACTGAAATTTGAAATGTCAGATATTTTTATAACCTTCCATGCAGTGAAGGCTTGGATGCATGAAATCAGCAGCCAGTCATGCCCCCTACCCAGACTTCATAACAGAAACTAGTGAGGCAAAGAAACCAAAGGTTACCATCTGGTGAGGGCAGTGACAACAGATGCTGTCATATCAAGGTTCTTGGCATAACTATCAGGTGGTTCTGGAAGCAATATCCAGGAGCTATGCAATGCCAGTGACTTTGCATTGAAAGCTGTGGGATTTCAGTAATATCTTCAAAGAACCAATTTAAAGATCTAAGCTTGGTCATAATAGTAAGGCACAGACCAGGCAGGACAGTAGAGATGGTCCAAGAATAAATAATCATGAAGTTATTCAGCTTTTTGCCTCAACCTTGATACATTACTTTTTCCTTATCAAGCTGATCTCAGGACAAATTTAGCCTTAAGGTCTCCTATAAGCTGTAGATGTGACTGGAGTATAGCATCAACTCCATAGGACCGCAAGCTGTATAGGGAGCTGGAGTAAGCATGAAGTCTATGTGACTGGAGTGTAGCCACTGACTCCATTAGACTTTGCTATATAGGGCTTAGTCACAAAGAACAAAGCTAATTGGTTTCTCATGTTTTTCTTACTTCAATTTTCATGCTTATTTTCTTTTAAAATACATATATAGAAACTAGAAACTAGTTAAAATACTTTTAAAATACATATTTAGAAGCTAGTGAAAAAGTATAGTGGTACCAAAGAATTAAAGATTACTTAAATTATATATTAATTAGTACCTAAATGTATCTACCTATTTATCTATCTGTCTCTGGGTAAGATGGAGAGCAACAAACTACTTTTTAAAAAGTCATAGTTCAGAATCTATTCTAGTTAAGCAACTCAAATGTGTAGTGAATGTTTTATTTGCCATTTACAGGACAGTTCCAAACAAATGCCTGTCATGAATCCAATCTGCTTAAAATAGAAGTTTGTAAAATGTGGACCTTGAATCAAGCTCTCATTTTTTTTGTTGTGATTTGTTGTTGTGCACAGATGTAAATGGTTGCCATGTTTCATGGAAGGTGTTCATGCAACATCTATTAAGAATTAAAACCATTCTTTGTGACAATAATTGCTGTGGTTTCCAAAATAGCATTACCAGCCCCAACTTCTTTGGTCTTTCTGGAAAAAAAAAAAAAACAGAGTTTTTTTTATCAGAAATGTGTGGCTTTCGTGTTACAGAAAAGTGAAGCCTGATATATTTCTCTATTTGGAATGAATTTGCTATTGGTCTTGACAATGATAAATTTAGGAATATACCAAAAAGTAAAGAAAATCAAGTTGGTGGTAACAAAAACTATAGTAAATATATGTATGATTACAAGAATACCCATTTATACAAACCTCATCAACCTAGGGTTTTGCAGATTTCAGTTTTTCTAAATGTCAGCCTTTTTTTATGCCCTCTACAGAGTTTAATGCAGTATTTTTATGCAGTATTTAATAATTAGCTGATATCAATCAAGGCTTGATGCAAAATATTACTCAATTACCCAAATCATATTCATCTACTGTTATGGCTTGTATTTAGATATCTCCCAAACTCATGAGCTCATAGGTGGGGCTTTTCAGAGGTAGTTGGATCTAGGATGTGCAAATATGGATTAAGGGTGTATGATAAATAAATTAGTCCACTGACTGGTTTCCGTGGTTCTGTATGTGGATAGTAGGAAGGCCCACCTTGGTTGCAGATGGAACAAACAAATAGCTTCTAGCCTGATTAGAACATAAGGGAAAAAGAAGGAAAGCAGACTCATCGCTTGCTGCTACTTCTTGCCTACACTGCCATGGACAGTTTCTTCTCTGCCATGCCCCTCTGCCGGCCTCCCTGCCTTAGAACCAGCCTACTATGGACTAAAACCTCTACAAACTGTTAGCTAAAATAAACCTTTCTTCCTTTTAACTTTGGGGTATTTCCTCTCAACAATAAGAAAAGTAACTAAGACAACTGCCATTTCAATTTAACAGGTTTTCACTTATAAAATTCCAAAGCAAATAATATTATCAACATTTGGCAATATGCACAAAAGTCTTCACATTATCATATCTAGAATATACTGTGCAAGAAATCATGAATGCATGCATTTTATTCAAAAGGAATGTCTTCTGAGATTATATTTTATACCTTTTAACTACATAAGTTATTGTTCACTTTCACAATACTCACTTCATCTTAGTTTTCTGTTCCTTTAAACATTCAGAGTGTACTTCCACATACACTAACCAGACTCTTGAAGATTCTGAGAAGAATCTGACCCAGAAAATTAGATAAATGTGTAGTGAGCATTTGGGGTGGAATATTACCCTAAAACATGGAATTTTCCACCATAGCTGCAGTTCAAATAAGGGAGACCCAAGGAAAGAATATGATGATATGACATGAGGTTTCAAAAGCACTTGCCAGAGTTTCATGAAAATGGGGTGTAGGAATACTATTCAGATAACTGATAACTTATACATGCCATGTAAAAATAAAGAGTAAAAGTAACTAAGACAAGTAGATAAAGAAAATGTGGTGTTTATACACAATGGAGTACTACTTGGCTATGAAGAAGGATAAATTTAAGTCATTTGTAGGAAAATGGATGCAACTTGATACCATAAATCAGACACACAAGCTTAAATATTACATGGTTTCCCTTATACGAGCAAATCAAATTATAAATAACTTAAAGAGAAAACTGAAAGATAGATAATAGAAAACAGAAAGAGAGATCTTTTTCAAGTGGGAAGGGGACCAAGAGTTGAGAGTAAGGGGAAAAGGACATACAAAGAACTAAGATGTTTTATGTACATGTACCAACTCCTCTCTAGGAATGTAATCATGTATTCCCAAAATATACTAATATAAATAAATTAATTAAATAATTAATTTAAAAGATATGCATTTGGCTCCTGAGCGACTATCCAGTACAGTGACAAACATATGAAGGCAATGGCATAAATGGTTCACAAAATCTATGATATCCACAGACTTCACTTCAACTTTAACAAATTACATTCTTTGCAGATCCAGAATTACCTGTGATTAATTTCTTTGACGATGTTTATTAACAGGGAAATGGAGTTAGATTTACATTACATATACATAAAATATATATAAAATATGGTGTAACTCTTGGCCAATTACATGGATATAACCTGAAAATTGTTAGAAATGTGGAAAATTTAGGGTGCTCCTCAAATGAAATGAATCAGTCTTAATTTTTAAAAGATCTTTGTGTAATTGTAATTCACTTGAAATTTGAGAAGTACAAGGCAAGGGGATTGTTTTTGTCTTTGTTTCTTTCTGCTGAATGTATGCCTTATTTGCAGAATTGGAAATGAACAATGAAAATGTTCTTTGTTTCATGTGAAGAAAACAGGCTTTCTTTGCCTAGTTTGGACATCTAAGAAACAAATCTACTGAGTAGCTACTGGGTAACAACCATCTCTATCTTCTTCCCTTCTAACTTTATTCTGTTAGCCCTCTTCCAGAAAGGCCAAGATTGCCCTACACCATGAGAATATTCTTGATCCCAGAGAGAAAACTGTAGCTATTTTAAGCAATACCATTATTTCACTCTTTTTCATCTGCAATTGGTTTAATATTGGACAAATTATGATACTCTAAGTATATTTATATTAACCTCATACATTGGATGAATTTTGTAAAAGCAACTCTTCTTTAGTTGTAGTAAAACTTTTTACTTATTTTTCACTGATACATAAAAACGTAAAAATTTTACATACTGTTGGAGAACCATGTAATATTTTGATATATGTATACATTGTGTAGCATATCTATCTCCTCAGACATATTTCTTTGTGGTGAAACTTCTAAAATTTCCTCTGGCTTCGGGAAATGTATACTACATTGTTATTTATAGTCATGCTATCATGCAATAGCAAGCTTTTTGTACCTAATCGTAACTTAGCACTGACTGGTCAACCTTTCTGCAGCCCACCCCCTCTCCCATTCTTTCCTGTCACTAGTAACCACTATCTTATACTCAACTTTAACATCACCTTTTTCAGATTCCACATATTATTCACATTATATAATACTTGTCTTTCTGTGCCTGGTTCATTTCACTTGATATAGTAACCAAGAAAATATCTAAGAAAGAATTTTGATGAAAAAGAAAAGATATCTGTCAACTATAAAAAATTCTTTTACTGGCTGCCCTGGGGATTGAATCCAGACCCTTCACATCGAAATATTGCCAGTCTTTTTGTTTTGTTTTGTTTTTGTTTTGTTTTTTTGAGACAGGTTGCTCAGGCTGGGCTCAAACTTTCAGTCTTCCTGCCTCAGCCATCCAGAGGGCTGAGATTTCAGAATTTTCTGTACCATTAAAATGCATTGCTATTTAATTTCCTCTTGTGTGCTTCCTCACAATGACTCCATTACCCATAGACAGAAAGCATACTCTGAGGAAATCAATATATCAAAAACTTAAAGCTGGAGGCGATGTTCAAATTATAAGGGATAAAAACCTGTCTTTTCTTAAATGAACTTGTTAGGGCTTTTGTTTAGATGTCCCCCTAAAGCCTCACGCTTTTTCAGAGGTGGCTGAATCTAGAGTGTGTGATTGATTCATGGTGGGACTAGGCCTGAGGGCACTAAGATTAAGACTGTGAGTGCTTCTCCCTCCCCTGCAAGTAGTCTGAATAAGATAAAAGGGGCAAAAATATGTTGTTAAGGTCCCTGGTTGCTTTTGCTGTCTTCTGCCACCATGAACTGTTGCCCTTCTGCCATGTGCCACCCTGCCTTGGAGCCAGCTGATGATGAACTGTAAGCCAAATAAACTTTCCTCCTTTAACTTTAGGTCTCCAGTATTTTGTCTCAGCAATGAGAGAAAAGTAACAGACAGAACTTTTGTATTTTATAAACTCTCATGAAATCTTGAGATGTTAAAAATGAATAAAGTTTACCTTAAATTAAGAAAGTCAGAAGAATTCAGCATTTATAAAGAGGCTTCAGAAGAGTCACATTGCTAAAGCCATACTATTTTATAGCAGTTCTGGAAACAAGATACTACCAACTTGCTCAGTGAGTCTTTTCTCTTATGGGAAAACTTAAGGAAAGAGTGTATATTGGCTCAGCAAATTTCTAACTAAAATATCTGGGTGCTACAAACCTAAGACTTTCACTTCTAAAGATAAAAATCTTTTCCAAGATAAGATTAAATTAACAATGATAGATCCAGAGGCCAGAACATTATAATTTTGAAGTTGAACATTGTATTAGTCAGTGTTATTATCACCTGATTTCCCCAGTTTCACAGAGAAGCAGTTTAATTTGCCTCACAGTTTCAGTGGGCTCACTCCATGATCACCTTGCTCCTTGGAAGGAACATCATAATTAAAGAGTGAGGGGGAACAAAGCTGTTCACTTCAGAGAGCCTGGTGAGTAAAGCTCAGAAGAAGAGGATCAGCCAGAAATACAATATCCAAATACAAGGTGCCAGTGATCCACCACATCTCACAGGCTCCCACCTCCTAACAGTACACTCAGCTATGAACATCAGTGGATTAATCCATTGATTAATATAATGACCCTATGACTCAATGACCTTTCCAGGAGGCTCTTAATCCAGTTAGGTTGACAATTAAGGTTAACTAGCATTGGCATCAAATTTCTGTGTTAACTTTTATCTCTCCATCAAAAATAGTAACATTTGATTCTAGTTAATATAATAGATTATAAAACCAGATTTAATTTTTAAGAATTAGACAAATTTCTAATCTGAGAGGACATTAGGAATTATCTACTCCAGTATTCTAATTTTATGAAGAAATTAACATCAGTGGCTTTAGATGAATTCCCCAAATTTATAAACAATTCCTAATGATTCCCAGGGTCATGACTAGAACTCATGTTTCTTACCCCTTAGTCTTATATTTCATATAGTATAACACTGTCTCTTGTTTTCATAATTATTGACATCTCAAATCAGTTTCCTGATGGCTCATGGGACATTCCCATTTATGTATTTGTTATAAGCAAAATGGTATGATTTATTTTGAAACTCTAAAGTAAATATATAAACCACACTGATATTCTGGGGTTGTTTCCTACCCATAGGATAAGAATATCATGTTTCTTATTGTATAAGTTTATATTAAACAAGTTTATCACAAAACATTTTTTACTGGTCATAGAGTAAATACAATGACTGTATATTGCATTAATTATAAGTTTTCCAAAGAACTGTATTTCTCAAAATTCTTATAACTCTAATAATATAAAATTATGAAAATAATTATTGGTCAATGTACAAGGGTCATCATATGCTGTCAGTAGCAATCTTCATTTTGATAACCTGAAAACTATATTTGCTCATTCTTTTGGTAGCAGAATAATTACTACTATTTCTTGATGTTTATATTGAACAATTCCAAAATGGCAAATTATATTAGTTTTTATCTGAAGTATTTTAATCTTAATTTAATCCTAATTTTATTTCTTATAAATTCCTATGTGTGACATTTTCTGTCATTGTTTAGCTTTTCTAATTATTGGAATTTATTATATAACAATTTCTCCAAGCCTGCCTATTTGTAGTATTTTTTTCATTTCAATAGGAAATACCATAATTATAAAGTAATTTTAACTAATGGAAAATGTAGGCCCATTGTTAGCTCACTGTAGGCTTCATCCTGTCCCTAATAATCTTATAGTAAGTTACACATAATTAAGCTGATTTCAGATTCCATTCCATTCAAATTGAAAAGTGCTTACTCTAAACTAAAATCAAAATGGATTAAAGATCTAAATATTAAAATAGAAACTCTGAACCAGTTGGAACAGAGGTTAGGTAGAACCCTTGAGGACATTGGTGTAGGAAAAGATTTTATGAACAAAACCTCAGTTGCCCATGAACTAGCACAAACAATCAACAAATGGGATCTCTTCTTATTAAAAGGCTTCTGCACAGCAAGAGAAACGACCAGCAGTGTGAAGAGACAACCCACAATGTGGGAAAAAATCTTCACCTGCTCTTCCTCAGACAAAGGTCTACTATCTCGAATCTATAAAGAACTTAAAAAGATCAGACCTCCCAAATTTAAAGACTCAATCCAAAAATGGGCATCTGAAATGAACAGACATTTCTCAGATAAAGAAGTAGAAATAGCAAATAAATACATGAAAAAATGTTCAACATCACTGGTCATTCAAGAGATGCAAATGAAAACAACACTGAGATTCCACTTCACTCCAGAAAGAATGGCTGCTATCATGAAATCCACCAATAACAAATGCTGGAGGGGCTGTGGGGAAAGAGGAACCCTGCTCCACTGCTGGTGGGAGTGTAGACCGGTGCAAGCACTGTGGAAATCATCATGGAGATACCTCAAAGAACTAGGACTGGAAGTCCCATTTGACCCTGCTATTCCACTGCTGGGGATCTTCCCCAAAGAATTAAAAGAATCATACCACAGTGATATATGTGCACCCATGTTCATAGCAGTGCAGTTTGTAATAGCTAAAACTTGGAAACAGCCCTAATGCCCATCACCTGGAGACTGGATAAAGAAAATGTGGTTTTTTTATAAAATGGAGTACCACTCAGCCATAAAAAATGAGAAATTAGAGACATTTATAGCTAAGTGGATGCACATTGAGGCAATACTCTTAAGTGAAATAAATAGGACACACATGTGTAAATACCGAATAGTTTCTCTGGTGTGAGAAACTGAAAGTGTAAATAAGGACTAAAATGTATAATAGGTAATGTGAAATAGGAAGAGAAGGGGCAAAGGGGAAGGAAGTGGGAGGGCTAGGGGAAAGGATAGAAGGGAATGGGATTAATATGAGAAAATGGAAAAATAGGAACAAAATCTTTGTAAATAGGGAGGACTGGAGGGGTTGAAGAGAGGGCTGGGCAAGGGTGAAAAATAAGAACCAAGAGAGACAATGTAAAGGTGCAAATTTCCAATGATGAATGTCATTATATTGTATACCTAAAATGTACCAATGATTAGAATGAATAATTGATAATGCAAAATAGGAAGAAAAGGTCCAAAGGGGTAGGGGTAGTGGGAGGGGCAGGGGAAAGGAAAGAAGAGAAAGAAAAAATGCTGGGAAGTGGAAAAAATGGAAATAAAGTCTTTGTAAATAGGGAAGGATGGAGGGGGTGAAGGGAGGGCTAGGAATGGGGAAAAAATAAGAACCAAGATGCATTATGTAAAGGTACAATTCCCAATGAGAAATGTAATTGTGTTGTATACCTACAATGTACCAATAAAAGAATTTAATTAAAAAAAAAAAAAAAAGAAAAGTGCTTACTGACATGGAATTAAGTTGTTCAATCATAACTTCAATGCCTTGTTCATTACTTTCCAATGACACTAAATAACTTTAGTATTTTTTTCACTGATGAGTTCAGCTGTGTTTGTTTTTTTCTTAATATTACACATAGTTATGTTGCACTACAATTTTCTCTTTTCCAGAGCCTGAAATAATGATCATGATAATAATATATAGGATATTTACTGAGCAACTACAATGGATCAGGAATGAGTCATAGTCTTTCACATTCTTTAGCTTATTTAATTCTGCTAATAGACTCATAGAGATGATATTAACATCCTCATTAACATATCAGAAAACGGGCTTAGTGAGTTTACACTGAGTTCTAAAAGTCAGACTAAATCCCTGGCCCTAAAAGCCAGACTAGCTAGGCAAGCAAGCAAGAAACTCACTAAGGTTACTCTGACATCAAAGCCATGTTCTTTCCACTGTATATTCTGCCTTTCACTGTATTTCACGCTTTTAATCCATTCTCCTTAGGACAATGGGATTCTTAAACTCATCAATGGAGTCTTTGTTTCAATGAATTTATTTTTGATTTTTGTTTTTGCTGCTAATACCCTTCCTGTATAATTTATATTTGTGCATAGCCATGCTGCTGCCTTCAGAAAGGATTCCACTTTAGTAAAACTTACAACATTCAATACAAATTTGCTCTTGAAAAATATGAATTGTTAGACCCTGTCCTTCAAGCAGGCTTTTCCAAAATCTCAGTTATTCTTTTATATTGTACAGATTTATGTACCTCCTAGTAAGTACTCTCTTTTTACTCTAAATGCCAGTTCGGTTACTGTGGAAACATAAATGTAAACTAGAAAGAGATCAGGCCACTAATTGATACCGACAGTCAATTAGTGCTTCAAAGGAGCTGGCTCAGTGTTTTGCACATAGAGAACATGAGAGAAAGATTATAGTTTGTTGTGGCATGATCTCTCTTCCTTCATTGTGGACCAGACCTATATATGCTACTGGATGGTTTCTACAGAAACTAAGCAAGTTTCTCACTGGTTGCTAATGGGATGATAGCATTATGAGAAACAATAATATGGTGTGATTTGAACCCATTAGCTTTCCATTTCTAAAGTTCCAGACTGAACCAACTCCAACTTTGTTCAGGTCAAAAGTCTTCTTAATCTCTGTGTTGTGCTGATCAAACTTTAAACTGTCAGGTCAAATTATTTCCATTGGGTCAGTTCTATTTGTGATTAATTAAAATTTCTTCCTGATTGCATACAGTTCTTTCAAATGTATGATCTCTTTATTATGTAGCCAATTGAGAATATGGTCCTAATTTTAAAACAAATATCCATGTGCTGTAAGTCACGAATTTCAGTAAAGTTAAGAAAGGAAAGTAAAACATTTTACTATTTCTTTTTTTTTTTTTTGGTACCGGGGATCAAACTCAGGACCTTGCGCTTGCATATTTTACTATTTCTAAATGAGTATATGAATGTCATAACCAAGAGAAAATTAAACCTGACTTGACTATCATTACACTGTATATTGTAAGAATTGATTAAGGGAGAAAATTATTTATATTAATAGAATGTATATGAATTTTTATCTAGAGGTATTTTAGTTTTAAAACAACATAAAAGTGAAGCAACACAGAAAAATTTAAAAGGTAACAAAATTTTTCCTCATTAGACTGCAAGCATTTGAAAATAAATTTTAATTTACTTAGTTATTCTATAATTTAAATGCAGAACTGGCTTAAAGTTTCATTTTTTCTATATATAATTTTGTGTAACTAATGACATGATCTTTTATGTTATATTTATTACAGGAGATAGGGTAACCTTTTTATTGTTTTATTCTTTTTCTTCCTGCCAAGAAAATATCTTCTCTGTAAGAGTTAAAGCCTTACATAAATATTATATAGGCCAGGAAGGTTGTGAAACATCAATCCTTTACAAAAATAAACTCAACAATTCTCACCATTAATATTTCTCCCAAGGGGGTGAAGTGGAATATGTATTTATTAAAGCAGTTGAATTAAGCAGTCCTGAGAACTAAAGAGTATTGTCGAAAAAGTGGATTTGGCAAAGGACCAAGTGGTAGACAACTTTTGACTCCCTGTGTGAAGTGTAATGAGTAAAGAAATTTTTTTTTTAAATGCAAAGGAAAGACAAGAAGCAGGAAGAGATTCTCAGAGAGGAACTGTTAAAGAAATATAGGAAATTCTCAAGACCAGAGAAAAGACTCCTAAAAGTCTGGTAAGCCCTGAGACGAAAGAGGAAAGAGAGTGCTGTGCCCAGATACACGGGGACACGGTGTAGTCCATGGGGTGAGTGTAGGCGCAGGTGCACTGATCACCTAGTCCTCATAATGAGCCTAATCAGCCATGACTCATTCCCCGGCATGGTCATTGGTCTGAATTGGGCTTCGGGTGATTAAAGTATATTAAAGGAATGCACAGAGCATGTGTGATAAGACATATCATAGAAAATAATTTCACGTTTTAATTAAATGTTAACAAAGTTCTTTCCTTGGCTAAACTTTCGTGAGGCTTCCAAATTTTCTCCTAGGTCTAATCGATGCAGTTCTTCGTGAAATCCAGTTTTAGTTACAAACTTTACCAAATTGGGGTTTACATTCTATCAGGAAGCTCTACACAGTTCATTTTATGTTATTATAAATGAAATACCTGAGTCTAGGTAATTTGTAAAGAAAGAGGTGTATTTAACTTAGAGCCGTAGAGATTAAAGTCCTTGTGGTGGCACTGGCTCAGCTGTGCTGAGTACTTTATGGCAGATGGCATCACAGTGATGAGAGCATGTTTGAGAGCTATGGAGGCATCAGGCTTGCTCTTCCATAACAACCCTCTCCTGCAAACTAACCAGGGTCCCACGAAAATGACAATTCCCCCCAAGGGCAGAACTTCCGAGTAGGCCCAACCACTTAAAAATCTTACCAACTCTTAACATTGCAGCACTGTGGACCAAGCTTCAATTCATGACACTTCAATGAACAAAGTTAAACAGTATCCAAACCTTAGCAGTCTCCTATCCTTATCTCCTTAAGAGCTTATTATATTCTTCATCCTCCGTCAAGCTCCAGGTGATTGTGTGATACTGGGTTACTCTGGTCTGTTTTTAGCAAGAATCTTGTTAGGTTGATTTCCTTGGACTGTCTCTTACTCTTTATATTTCCTTGTATTAATTTTCAATCTACTGACTCCAACCCCTGTACATACACTGCATCCTTGCTATCAATTACACTTTCCCACACTATATGCAGAGTTGAACCCAATCTCTCTCCATCACATGAAGAGCTTGTTGCAGGTCACTGCACCCATCATGATGGTCCTGAGTCAAATTTTCTTTACCATGTTTTAACAAGTATCAATATTTTTTGTCTTTAACAATGTCGTGTGTTTCCTAAGTTGAGTTGCCTTGAAGCCATGAAGTAAAGGAGACTTTTTACCTTAACTTTTTGAGTAGAGTCTTCATAATCTTTACGGAGATACATTGTCTTAAATTCATGATGCACAATATATTGTGTAAGAAATTATTTGGGGAGATAGTATTGTTTAGCTATTTCATTAATTCACATTGATATGGTTACTTCTTAGTTCTGAGACTTTGCTGAAGTTACATAATCCTTTTGTGCTTTCAATCTTCATATGTAAAATAATAAGTAGCTTCTAGGGTTATTATGATGATTGGATGAGTGAATATTTAGAGTATGCCACACAGTAATATATGTGAGTGTGTTTACCCAACTCAACTAGTGTTAAATTTATTTTTAACAGAATTGACTTCATTTCTCTATCATTTATACACCTGTGCAAACAAAATAATTCCCTTACTAAAGTGTGGTATTTCTTTATCTTTTAAAAATTCTTATGCAAAGGGACTTCGTAGGTTTGCTGCCCTTTTTTAAAAAAATCCATCTACAGAAATAAACACTTTTTAAGATATAAAATCTTTAAGCAAGCACCCTGTACTACAAGAATTCAGCCTGACAGCCACACAAAGGTTCTTTCAAAAGTGGGAAATTCACTCTATGCCATTTTTTCTTCCAAGCATCAAGTCTTCTGTAGCATTTGCTTGATTTTGCCCACTCTCCAATCTCTTTGGATAGTTTTAAAAGTATTTTGTCCACTGTTTGTAGCCTTACAAGAGGAATAACAGTCAAATAGTACCACAACCAAGAGCAGAGCCCTCTGCATCCTGCTGTAATGTGATCAGATGGAAGGGGCAGGGATGGGATCCCATTCTTTCTTATGAGGCCTTTTGTCTTATGTCTGCTGTTCCATAATTGTCCATTTACACATAAAAATGATTTTTGAAGCTTAATGAAGTTTCAGGAGCATGAAAAATGTTGTGAATGAGCTTTAAAGAAATGAGTTATTACTCAGTCTACGTTTTTGAAATTTCCAGACATCAGAATTTGTAGGTTTATCACTACTGACAACATTTTAACTTAATTCCAAGTTTTTCTATCATAAATGTCATACTACATTCAGTATGTGTATGCTATAATTTTTGACTCAGGAAAATATAAGTATTTTTTTTTACTCACAAACTAGTCATGGTTTTAGGAGAACATAAATTTAAATTAGAAACTCAGACAGTGTGAATTCCAAAACAATGTATAATCTTTGTCAAGTTGAAAGATGATATGAAAGTTTATATCTTACAAATAATTGTTTCTTAAAAGAAAATGGGAAACAAAAGGAGGGTGTGGTTTATAGTAGTAGTCAGCTTTCAAATTTGTGCCTATTTTCAGTCAACTTAAAAGATTAAAAAAATTTTCCATTTAAGAAAACCTATTATTTCACTTGAAAAGTTAGAGATCTCTCATACTTATCTCCTTTTTACAGATGGCAAAAGTCAATAGGAATTGAGTAAATGATGCTACCTTTAGCCAGAACACGTGTTTTCATTTCATCCCATTTCCTGTCTCTTACTACAAAGTTCCTGAAACCCAGCCCACCTCAGACATGACATTATTTACTTGGTCCTTACAGAATAAAAATAATATTCTAAAGTACAGTCATTGAATATTTGTGTTCTCCTAAAATCTATATATTCGAATGCTAACTGTCAGGGTGATGGAATTAAAAGGTAGAGCTTCCGGGAGGTGGCCAAACCCGCATGAATATGATTAATGTGATTACAAATGGACTCTAAGAGAGCCCTACCTACTGTCCCTCATGAGGGTACTGTCAATAAAGCAGGTTCTCAACAGACACTAAATTTCTGAAGCTTCAATTTCAGACTTCTAGTCTCCAGAACGTGGAGAAACAAACTTCTATTGTTCATAAGATACTTATTCTATGATACTTTCGTTACAGCAAACTAAACAGAATAAAACATGAAGCTGATGTGTTCAGCATAAAACTTTGAACATAAGGTAGATTTTTCCTAAGACTAATGAATAAACACGTGAAAATTGAAATATGTATTACTGCAAGAACTATGATGCTAGTAGTGTTCAAAATATGGTGGAAAGATTGGCGCTCTTTAAAACTCTTCCAGATTATTAGCTCATCTTGGAGATTTGGGGTTTATATTATTGAAATAATTCCACTTTTATTTCTGACATGAATAAATAATTACATACTTCACATAAACCATTTTCATAGACTTAATCTTATCAAAAGATTCTTTCAGTCTTTTTCAGTACTGGAGATTTAAACCAGGGACTCATGCATGCTAGGCAAGTGTTCTACAACTTAGCTACTTTCAAGCCCTTCTCTTTGCTTTTTTGTTTGCCAAATAACTACTCTATGACTATAGAAACACTTTTATTATAAGATTAAGTCACTTTGGAATAAATATTTAAACAGGAAATTGAGTGTGTTTTATTTTCAACTACATTGAAAGAGCCAAGATTTTGTCCTGGAGAACATCTGGAAGTTTGAAGAATGTTAATCTGAGATATAGATTGTAAGGTGATAATGAAAACCATACATCACCTGATGACTTGAAGGTATTACTGTGATACCTTTGAGAAAAATTAAACCAAACCTTAGAAAAATACCAAGAAAATAATCATATAGGGAAAAAAGGAAACTAACCATCCAGGTAATAAGTAGTCTAAGAAGTAGTCTGTGTGAATAGAATAGTCTTGATAAGGGGGTAAAAAAATGAATAGAATTGTCGAAGCATTTTAAATCTGGACAATAACCCTTCAAATCCCATAAACATGGTTGGCATTTGACTCATTACCCCAAAGCCATGAGGTTTTTCTCCAGGTTTTCTACAAGCTAGATATGTGAAAAGTGTCAACTGTTGGTACTCAGTTTTTTCATCAGTAATATGTCCCTAAGCAAAATGGGTTATCATGTGAATGAGGCCTAGGATAATATCCAGAGAACAGTTGAAATTCAGAAGCCCCTTTCACCTCACTCTCCTTTTTGCTCCCTCAAAGTTGAGTTCATGCTTTTAATACCATTTGAAGGCTCATTTCACCCCAATTTCTCCCATGATGGGTAGCTACTTTGGTGCTGTTCCTATGTATTTGGTAACTGATTAAAAATAGAGTACTAAATGTGCAATAGGGAAATCCTATGTTGTTATTGAATTTAAGCACTTCACCTTCCTTTATGAGAATGGGACTATCAAATCTGAGTTTCTCATGCTGAAATCTTCCCTGCTCTTTTCTGTTCATTATCTCTGATTCAATTTCTAAAATTGGTCCCTCACTCCCATTCCTAATTATCAAAGGCTTGAATGACTCCAGCAGGGGATAACTGTCAAGTCTTCAGTGATTTACAGAGAATTTTACCCAATATTCTTCTCTAGTCCATTAAGGTGTCATCGGTTTTCAACAATATTCAAAACATTTAGGGTTCCTGTCATCCTCAAGCTGCTTTCTATCTCTCAGTGGTATAAAATTTGTGTAGTCAACCTATGCAAGAAATATATTAATCAACATGGTTTGCATTGAATCTCTCATGTTTTCCAACACAACCAATGATGCCCCAATATTCTTTTCCTCTTCATTGACTGTCATCCACCACTCTGATGTGAATTTATTACTTCAAAAATTTAGTGAATTTTTTAAAGTTATTATCACATATAAGGCAAACAATATAAAAATTTATGATACTGTGTCCAAATAAACTGTGTCCTCATCCTGATTCTCCTTCTGTGGAGAGCCTCTCTCTCAACAATACTCTCCCCAGACCTACTTTGATTTGAAAGAGCTTTAATGTCTTTGCTCAACCTTTTCATCATGCTCATATCACTTCTCTGCCTAAATCTAAACCTCATTTTCCTTAGGCAATATTATAGACACTATCCATTCTCCTAAATTCCACATGGCACATGATTTAGACTATAGGAATTAAATGTGCTTAGCTTTCAGTTGTTCTGAGACAGCCAAGATATTGTTCCACAAAGCACTTGAAACTTTTGATTCCAACTTATTGATATCAAACTATTTTACACTTATTATTGTCACTTATTGGTTTTCTACTCCTATATTTACTTTTGAGTCTCAGGACATCCCTCATCATGCCGATCATAAAGATTAAATTTACCTCAACTTTATACAAGTCATGAAACTAAAAACACACAAGGCTATTGCATAGAGCAGGATTCTAAACAGTGGCATTGACTGTATGAATCTGATTATTCATTGCTATAGAGCACTGTTCCAAGCATTATAGGAACTTTAGCAGCTGTTAAATTGGTACTTTCTCTCTCCTGGCCCCTCGGTTTTAAAGACAGCCAATAATTCTCCAGATATTACCAAATAGTCCTTGGGTGCAAAAAAAAACCAAAAAACTACTAGCATAAAGCAAATGGCTTTTTAAAAATTTCAGTTCTTTTCATCATGGAGTTTATAAACTAGAAAAAGCTCACTATTTTAGAGTACAGCTGCATAAAGAAAAGACAACATAAATATTAAATAAGAACAGTTAAACACATAATCCTGGAAATTGGTCATAATAAGATTCCTAAAACAATAAATACATTAAAAAATGTAGAAGCTTCATCTAGGTCAAATGTCTGAAACTGAAGAATAAATATATTCTATAACTTTATACTTATTAGATTTATGTTTGGAATTACAGATGGTTTTTATTTTGGTTATTATCATTTTCCAGATACCACAATGTAGAAATAAATAAGAAAAAAGCATACAACTGCTAAAAATGTCTTTAAATGTAGTTGATTCAGAGAAAATAAAATTTATTCAGCTGCAAAAGTAGTTTTAAAATGTCACAGATCTATAATTATATAATTGTATTTTTAATATGCCATTTAGCTTTAAAACAACTCATTAATGTATTTCCTGAAAACACAAAATCACAATTTGAATCTTAATTAAATGTAATGCTATGCCTACAAAAATCGTAAATTATCTGTTGATGGAAATGAACTGTGATGTCAAATATAGCTATATTTTTAACTTCCTCTTTTATTGTAATAACTTTTCAAGAAAATAATAGCTATCATTCTTGAACTATGTGTCTTACCATAAAGTTTGAATTTGGGACTATGAAAAATAATTTTTAAAATATATTCTTAGTATAGCAAGCATGTTAGAATTACTTTCAAAATCAGATAGTCTGAAAAGCATTAATGATGCAGAATCGGCCTACAGCTTAAGTCTACAGCTTGAAGATTATAATTTACTTGTTTCCTGTCTTGGCTTTGAGTTTTCTATTGTGCAGGAAGATAATGGCTCTACTGAATATGATAGGGTCCATGGGATAACAAATAAAGAAAACTGGCTATAAAAAAGACATTCATATACCATTTTCCTTTTTGACAACTATATACTGAAAAGTGAATATCTTACTTATTAAATTTAGTTTGCTTTACATTAAGCCAAATACTTGAATTTCATCTTAAAGTTATCATGTAAATACAGCTCAAATAATACTAATTGAATGACGAAAATACAGATACTCTGACTTAAAATGGGGTTATGTTCCAATAAGCCTATCATAAGTTGAAAATAAAATGATTTGCAGTGCTTTTAACAAGCCTAACCTGTTAAAAATCATAGCTTAGCTTTTCTCTTCTAGGTATAAGTGAGATATTGTGGCAGTCTTTTTCACTTAGCAGAGGGTTCTCTAGTTCCATCCATGTTACAAGCAATAATATTTTTTTGTAGCAGGATTATTGGGAAAATGTGTTCTTTTTATAGTAATTACTTACTTTTGTTCTTGTGCCTTGGCCACACTGAACAGTATCTTACTCCACTGGTTAGCTCTTATTGAGATAATTTAAATTTTATTTTTCCTTTCTCACTGGAAACATTATTACTACCCTAAAGGTAAGTTCCTGGTTTGAATGCATTTTCAAGAAGTGATCAAGAATATGGTGCATGTTTAAATTTTTTAAATGTTTTACAGTAAAACACACATTGCCATTAATTGCAGCAAAATGCTCCCTCTCACTTCAGTCTTATTCCATCATCGTTCCCACTTTCTGGAGCAGTTCTGGAGGTCCTCTGTTGTGAGTGTCTTTGTGAGATGTGATAAAAAATATAGTGAAAGGTCTTGCGGTGGAGAGGCAGACCTGGAGAAACATTATGGTTTGTCCTCATTCACTTTATTCACTGGATCTGGAACTGTGTGACTTCTGGCTCTTTCCCAAAGTCAAAATGATGATGAAAGATAAATCTTTTGTATTGATTCAGGATATCAAGGCAGTCACTTCAAGGACTATTTCAAAAAGTGGAAAGAATGTTGGGATAAGAATATTCAAAGGAATTAGGAGTATTTGGAAGGAGATTCACAGCAATGTATCTTTAACTGTAATATACTTTTTTAATTTAAGCCTTAATCATATATTTGTTACACTTCATATTATACATTTTGCTATAACTTCACATAGAATTTCCCACTCATGAATTTCAAATTATTTTTAAATGATCTTTTCCAGATATGTGGTATTTTCCAGGTATATGACAAGATATAAAACTAAAGATAATCTTTATTTCTAATAATTGAATTATTTCATTTTTGGGTACCATTATGTTAGATATACCTTCTAAAGCAATGCAATTAGTAGAGCTGACTGGATGACATTAATATTTATTATACTGAGAACCGCACGGGCAAAGCACCCAGGACTGACTGAGCCCAGCTCTGTCCAGCTGACTACTCCTACTTGCAACCAAGAGCTGCTAAGGACCCCCCAGGCACACCCACCAGCTGCCTTTGGAGATGTGCGGGCCCAAGGAACAACAGAGTCCCCCCCACCCCTGCCGCCCCACCACCTCTGGCCTCTTGGCTGTGCAGCTATCTAGTTCCACACTACAGAGGCACAGGGGAACATAAAGGCCATTGTCCTCACCTGCAGAAGTGAACAAGAGAGAGAGGGCCTCTCTCAAGCTCCCTGATGATAACTGAAGCCCACTGGAAAAGTGAAGGGAATCTGTGCAATAAAGGCACACCAGACCACAGTACTTGGTAAACTAAAGTGATCATCACTTCCCAACGGAACCTGGACTATCTTCAGGGGAAAGGCAGCTGGAACCTGCAATAAAAACTTGCACAGTTCAACCCTGCAGGAGGACATGGAGCTCAACTTGGGACTTGCACCCAGAAATCTGTCTGAATCTCATGGGTCTGTGACTGGCTTACTGAGACTCAATGACTTATAACTGCACACTGCTGCCCACATTGTCTATTGTGACAGAAGAGACATACCCTGAAGGAAGCCCTTCATTTTTATCTTTTATTTGTTATTTTCAAAATCACCACTATTTTTTTTGCTCTTATGTTTAATTTTTCCTTCTTTTTCTATTCTTAAAATTTTTATTTTTCTCTTTATTTCTTTTCTCCTCTCTCTCTCTCTCCCTCCCTCCCTCACTCCCTTGCTGTCCCACATTGTTCTTCACCTCCCATTGTGTTCCTGTTCCGGCCCTAATTCATATTTCTTCTTCATTTTTCTTTTGTTCTCTTTCCTTCTCTCACCTGTGTCCTCTGGGCTCACTGCTCACTTCCCTTCTCCTTCTACCTACCTATCCCTCCATCCCCAACTCCTTGTAACTCCCCATTCCAAAGGGTAAATTTGCCATATTGAAGAGTTCATTCACTATGAACATATGTTGGGTTGATCCTTGATTTTGATTTAATTCACACAATTAAGAGTGATAGGTTAATAACTGCCATAAATTGTCATTTTCTAAGAGGTACTTGATGCTATTGTGCTGCTGATTTTATCACTTCACTTAAGGTGTTGTGATTGATCTAATCAGTTGTTCTTCCTGGTATAATGAAAATGAGACAGTCTCAGAGCCATTAGAGACAAAAAACGTAAAGACCAGCTATATCTGGAAGACCCTTGTGAGAAGCAATCATTCAATAAGGGTTCTAAATACATCAACAAAGATACTTACAATAAGCAACTTTAAAGTATCAACCCAGGAACTAAACCAATGACAGTACCAAAAATAAACATGAGAAGACATTTAAGTAAGGAACAAACACAGACTTCCACTCCACAAAAGGCAAATTCAGAGGGAAACAAGGCGGAAAAGTACAGTAATCAACCACCTGGGCACCCTGAACTGCTAGCACAGGAAGAAACAAAACAGATGAATGAGGCTCTAGAAAAAGGAAGGGAATATGAAGATAGAATATCAGATATAGATGACAGGACTGCGG
The DNA here is from genome assembly GCF_053883595.1 of Heterocephalus glaber. Taxonomy (NCBI): domain Eukaryota; kingdom Metazoa; phylum Chordata; class Mammalia; order Rodentia; family Bathyergidae; genus Heterocephalus; species Heterocephalus glaber. Next base: position 16,273,233 of record NW_028258358.1, on the reverse strand, counting down.
TGAAGGACCATGAAAATAGAGATCTCTTCAAAATAGTAAGGGACCAGCAGCTGCTAGATGATTCAAAGAAGAATAACATAAGACTGATAGGAGTCCATGAAAAAACAGGAGAAAGTACAATTGACATAAAAAAAAATGTTCACAGAAGTAATAGTAAAAAACTTCCCAGACAGAGGTGGAGAATTGGACATAGAGATAAGTGAAGCAAATAGAACTCCAACTAGCCATGATCAAAAAGAATCTACACCTAGACATATAATAATCAAGATCCCAGAAACCCAACAGAGGAACAAAATCCTACAGACAGAGCCAGTCCCAGCACCTGGAAGGAAGCTTCCCCACCACCATCCCAATCTCCCAGGGCAGAGAAGGTGAGCTGCGTGGGCACCAGAAGCAACCCCCCCCCCCAGTGGAAATGAGAAGACACATAAACAAGCCTCAAAAACAGACTTCCAGATCACCTCCAGCAGCCTCAAAGGGAAATGAGATGGAACACTCTGATACTCAACCACCTGGACTCTCTGAACTGGCAACAAAAGAGGATCTGGGAAAAATGAAATCAGAAATAATTACTCAGATAACAGCAAAGATTTTGCTCATGGTGCAAGACATGATTAATAAATCTAGAGAGGACACAGATAAAAACTTAGAGGATCTGAGGAACATGATGGAATCCCAACATAGGAAACAAATGGAATCCATAAAACAGATATAAACAGATTTCCAAGAGATTAAAAACTCCATCGAAAATCTGCACAGCAGAATGAACCAGTGTGAGGATAGAATTTCATATATAGAAGATAAGATTGCAATTAGTGAAGAGGAAAAGAAAAACTGCTTTAAAATTGTGAGGGAACATGAGAAATCAATCCAGCGGCTGCTAGATGATGCAAAGAAGAATAACATAAGACTGATTGGAGTCAATGAAGAAACAGGAGAGAGTGCAGATGACATAAAAAAAACTCTTCACAGAGGTGATGGCAGAAAACTTCCCAAGGAGGGGAAAATAACTTGACATACAGATAGGTGAGGCATATAGGACTCCAGCTAGCCTTAATCAAAAAAAAATCTACACATAGGCATATAATAGTTAGGATTGCAGAAATACAACAGAAGAATAAAATTCTACAAGCAGTGAAAGAAAAGAAACAAATCACATACAAAGGAAAGCCCATCAGAATCACACCAGACTTCTCAATGCAAACCCTCAAGGCAAGAAGAGTTTGGAGTGATGTATTTCAAGCCCTAAAGGAAAACAGACTCCAACCCAGATTAATGTACTCTGCAAAACTATCTTTCAAAATTGATGGAGAAATAAGATACTTTGATGATAAAGAGCACCTCAGGAACTTCATGAATACCAAACTGGCACTCCAAAATATTTTAGACAATACCCTAGGAGAAGACAATGAGGATCACAACTCCAGGAAACCCAGCAGAATGAATCCATTGGGTATGACAAATTAAATGCAAAGGGGGAGAATCCAACAAAAAGAAAAAGTCATGACAAGGCTTTTAAAACTTCTGACTTCATCTCCCTAATGAGTGTATAATTCAATCTTATTATTGTACTGATTAGTATTTTTCTGATTCTAGAGTTGCACACCATTCCTTGTGCTATACTGGCTATTTATCATCTTCTTATGTCTACATTTTAATTGGGTTGTCTATTAATGAGCTCTAAGAATTCTTTATATATTCTACTCATAGGTTATATGCATTGTAAATATGGTCTGTTTAAGGACTACTTTTCATTTTAATGATGTCATTTAAAGTTCTAAATTTTGATGGAATCTCATTTATCAATTCTTTTCTTTTATACATCATGTTTTTTGTATCCTAGGTAGTTCTTGCCTACCCTCAATTCATAAATATTTTCCCTTGTAATTTCTTCTTAAAGTTTTATACTTTTAGACTTTCTTATTTAGGTTCATAGATCCCTTCAAGTTATTTTCATGTATGGAAAAAAAGGGTTGAGATTAATTTTTTATATACGGATACCAAGTGTTCTAGTGCTGTTTGCTGAAGACACTATCTGTTCCTCAGCTCTTGAATCAAGTTTATATTCTATTAAATGCTAATGTTAAATAATCTTTCAAAACTCAGTGGACCATCTATGTGTGGTTCTATTTCTAGATTCTCTGTTTTATTCCAATGATCTATATGTCTTTCCTTACATCAACACTGCCTTGATTACTGTCGCTTTAGAAGAAGTCTTAAAATTGGGTGCTAAACGTCTTCCAACACTGTTTTTGTTTTTGTTTTTGGCTTTTCTGGGTCCTTTGTACTCTTACATAACTTTTAAATTTCAATATCCAGTTCTTCATTTATAGCAAGTATACACAGACCTGAATTTTTATATATAACTTGTGTCTTCTAATCCTGCTAAATTCAGGTACAAGTTCTAGGGGCTCCTAGAGATTTCTTAGTATTTTCTCTGCAAATGATCATTTCATCTACATATAAAGATTTTGCTTCTGCTGTGCCAATTCTATCCTAGTTGTGTCATTTTACTGCCAGACTATTTTGGTTTAGGCCTATGTTTCAAAGTCTAATGGACAGATGAAGAGTAGGCATATATGCCCTTGTTCCCCACTTTAGGGAGAAAGCAATGTATCATCTCCATTCATAGAACGTGTTTTTGTTGGAAGTATGGAATACATGTCTTTGATCTGTTGAGAAGGTTCTGTTCTACTTCTAGTCTCCTGATAGCTTTTACCATGAACAGATGTAGAATTTAGTCCAATACTCTTTCTCCAACTAGTGACAGGATCATATGGCTTTCTCCTCTCCTCTGTTAAAATGATGACTTTAGGGGGTGGATCTTCCAATGCTGAACCAACACTGCCATCCCTATAATAAAACCACTTTCTACATACTGCCAAAAAAAAATCCTACAGAGAGTTAGACAAAAGAAATAAATCACCTACAAAGGAAAGCCCATCAGAATCATGTCAGAGTTCTCAACACAAACCCTGAAATCAAGGAGAGCATGGAGTGAAGTATTTCAAGTCCTAAAAGAAAATAACTTCCAACCTAGACTGTTGTATCCTGCAAAATTATCTTTCAAAATTGATAAGAAAATTAGATACTTCCATGACAAAGAACCCCTGAAAAATTTCATGAACACCAAACCAACACTCCAAACAATTCTAAGCAATATCCTAGAAAAAGACAATGAGGGTCAAAACTCCATGAGGCCCAACAGAGGGTAGCCACCAGGCAATGTAAGAAACTAAAGGGAAAGCACGACAAAAATAAGAAATAAAAGAGTCAACAACAGCCAAACATCATGACAAGACTGAGTCAGTATCTATCAGTTATAACTCTCAATGTTAATGGCCTCAATTCACCAATCAAAAGAAATAGACTGACAGAATGGATTAGGAAGCAAAATCCAGCATTATGCTGTATACAGGAAACACACCTAACTCAAAAATAAATTCATAGACTGAAAGTAAAAGGATGGAAAACAGTTCTCCATGCCACAGGAGCCCAGAAGAAAGCAGGGGTAGGAATCTTGTTTGCAGACAAAGTAGATTTGAAACCAAAACTAATTTAAAGACAAAGATGGTCACTACATCCTTGTGGAAGGAACAATCCAAGAGGAAGATATGACAATCCTAAATATATATGCAATAAATATGAATGCCCCCAACTATACAAAACAAATATTAATGGACCTGAAAAATGAAATAAGCACTAATACAGTTGTAGTAGATGGCCTCAATACCCCACTATCACAAATAGACAGATCATCTAGACAAAAAATTAACAATGAAATTCTAGAACAGAACCAAGCTATTGAATAAATGGACTTAATAGATATTTACAGAGTGTTTCACCCCACAAAATCAGAATGCACATTCTTTTCAGCTGCACACAGGTCATTCTCCAAAATAAACCACATGCTAGCTCATAGCACATGTCTAAGTAAATGTAAAATGATTGAGGTTACCCCCTGTATATTATCAGACCATAGTGCAATAACATCGGAGGTCAATAACCTAAGAAACTACAAAACTCCCACAAACAAATGGAAACTGGATAACGCCCTCCTGAACAACCAATGGGTCAAAGAGGAAATTAAAGAAGAAATTAAACAGTTTTTGCAACTAAATGATAATGCCAGTACAACATACAGGAATCTATGGGACACAACGAAAGCAGTTCTACACGGGAAATTTATAGTAGTGTATGCCCATATTAGGAAAACAGAGAGAACTCAGATAAATAACCTAATGCAAAACCTCAAGCTTCCAGAAAAAGAAGAGCATAACAAACTAAAAGCTTGTACAAGAAAGGAAATTATAAAGATCAGAGCAGAAATCAATGTAATTGAGACTAAGAGAATGATACAAAAAATTAATGACTCAAAGAGTTGGTTTTTTGAAAGAATAAATAAAATCTATAAATCTTTAGCTAAACTTATCAAAAAAAGGCAAGAAAAGGCTCAAATTCATGCAATTAAGAATGAAAAAGGTGAAGTCACAACAGACCCAGCAGAAATCCAGAGGATCATCCATACCTACATCAACAACCTGTACTCTAATAAAATGGAAAACATAGAAGAAATGGACAGATTCCTAGATACATATGAATTGCCAGAGTTAAATGAAGAAGATATAGAAATTCTAAACATCCCAATTACAATGAGTGAAATTGAAAATGTAATAAAAAATTTACCAACAAAGAAAAGCCCAGGTCCTGATGGCTTCACTGCTGAATTCTACAAGACATTTAAAGAAGAACTATCACCATTACTTTTTAAACTCATCAAGGAAATTGAAAGGAAAGCAAGGCTTCCAAATTCATTCCTGGAAGCAAGTGTTACTTTGATTCCTAATCCTGGGAAAGACCCAACCCAAAAGAGAACTACAGGCCAATCTCCCTAATGAACATAAATACAAAAATCCTCAACAAGATACTGGCAAACAGAATACAGAGGGTCATCAAGAAGATCATACACCCTGATCAAGTCAGATTTATCCCAGGGATGCAAGGAAGGATCAACATTCATAAATCAATAAATGTAATACACTACATTAACAGAGCCAAGGTCAAAAACCATATGATCAGCTCAATAGATGCAGAAAAGGTATTCAACAAAATCCAACACCCATTCATTATAAAAACACTACAGAAAATTGGAATAGAAGGTCTTTATCTCATCCTGATTAAGGCTATTTATGAAAAACCAACAGCCAACATCATACTAAATGGTCAAAAACTGAAAACTTACACGCTAAAATCAGGAACAAGACAAGGATGCCCACTATCACCACTCCTGTTCAGTATAGTTCTGGAAACATTAGGCACAGCAATAATAAAAGAGAAAGAAATTAAAGGAATAAAGATGGGAAAGGAAGAAGTTAAACTGTCATTATTTGCTGATGATATGATACTTTACATAGAAGACCCAAAAAACTCGATCAAAAGTGTTCTAGACCTAATTGACTGATTCAGTAGAGTAGCTGGATATAAGGTCAACACTCAAAAAACAATAGCCTTCTTATACACAAATAGCCGACTCATTGAGAGAGAAATTCAGGAAGCAATTCATTTTACAATAGCATACAAAAAAATAAAATATCTAGGAATCAAGCTAACAAAGGAAGCAAAAGAACTCCACACTGAAAACCACAATACTTTGAAAAAGGAGATGGAGGAGGATATAAGAAAATGGAAAGACATCTCTTGTTCCTGGGTAGGAAGAACCAATATAGTGAAAATGGCCATACTTCCAAAACTTCTATATAGAATTAATGCAATAATGATTGAAATTCCAACAATATACTTCACAGAACTAGAAAAAACAATCCAAAAATTCATTTGGAACAAGAAGAGACCTAGAATAGCAAAACTAATTCTAGGCAACAGAGACATGGCTGGGGATATCACAATCCCCAACTTGAAACTATACTACAAAGCTACTGTGATAAAAACAGCATGGTACTGGCAAAGAAACAGAACTGAGGACCAGTGGAACAGATTAGAAGATGCAGAAACAACTCCAGACACACTCAGCCACCTCATCTTTGACAAAGGATCCAAACACCCTCACTGGAGGAAAGATAGCCTCTTTAATAAATGGTGTTGGATAAATTGGGTTTCAATTACCAAAGATTAAAACTAGACCTATATCTCTGCCCATGCACTAAACTAAAATCAAAATAGATTAAAGATCTAAATATTAAAACAGAAACACTGAAATGGCTGGAATGGAATTTAGGTAGAATTCTTGAAGACATTGGTGTAGGAAAAGATTTTATGAAGAAAATCTCAATTGCCTGTGAAGCAGCACAAGCAGTCAACAAATGGGATCTCTTCTTATTAAAAAGATTTTGCTTAGAAAGAGAAACCATCAACAGTGTGAAGAGGCAACCCACAATGTGGGAAAAATTTTTTACCTGCTGTTCCTCAGACAAAGGTCTGCTACCTAGAATATATAAAGAACTTTAAAAACTCAGACCTCCCAAATTTAAAGACCCAATCCTAAAATGGGTATCTGAAATGAACAGACATTTCTCAGACAAAGAATTAGAAATAGGAAAGAAACATGAAAAATTGTTCAACATCACTGGTCATTCGAGAGATGGAAATGAAAACAACACTGAGATTCCACCTCACCCCAGAAAGAATGGCTGCTTTCATGAAATCAACCAATTACAAATGCTGTTGGGGCTGTGGTAAAAGAGGAACACTGCTTCACTGCTGGTGGGAGTGTAGACTGGAGCAACCACTGTGGAAATCAGTATGGAGATATCTCAAAGAACTAGGACTGGAAGTCCCATTTGACCCAGCTATTACCTTGCTGGGTATCTTCCCCAAAGAATTAAAAGAATCATACCACAGTGATATATGTGCACCCATGTTCATAGCAGCACAATTTGTAATACCTAAAACTTGGAAACAGCCCAAATGCCCAACAAGTGGAGGATGGATAAAGAAAATGTGTCTTTTTATGAAATGGAGTACTACTCAGCCATAGTGAATGAGAAACTAGAGACATTTATAGCTAAATGGATGCACATTGAAGTGATACTCTTAAGTGAAATAAATAGGACACACTTGTGTAAATAAATAGTTTCTCTAGTGTGAGAAACTGAAAGTGTAAATAAGGACTAAAAGGTATAATAGATAATGTGAAATAGGAAGAAAAGGGGCAAAGAGGAAGGGGAAGTGGGAGGGATAGGGGAAAGGAAAGAAAGTAATGGAATTAATATGAGAAAATGAAAACATGGAAACAAAGTCTTTGTAAATAGGGAGAGATGGAGGGGTTGAAGGGAGGGTAGGGGAATTGGAAAAAATAAGAACCAAGAGAGACTATGTAAAGCTGCAAATTTCCAAAGATGAATGTTATTATATTGTATACCTAAATGTACCAATAAAATTAATTTAAAAAAACAAAGCTGTATTTTCTTAGCAAGGGTCAATTAAAAATCAGCACTAGGCTAGGGATTTAGCTCAGTTGTTTTACTGCCTGCCTTGCAAGTGCAAGGTCCTGAGTTCAATCCCCGGTATAAAAAAAAAAAAAAAATCATCACTACAGTGAAGATTTGACTTCTTCAGAGTCTAAAACAATGATTTTAGGTTATGTAACCCATTAAGGAACCTATCATATGTTTCAGACAGCCATCTTTCTTGCCTTTTTAATGTTGCAGTCAGTCCTTGGTGTTGGTAACACACAGTCTTGCTGGTCTTAAAGTCTCTTCCACCTCCAGTTAAAGAGATTTGGGAGCAGAGTGCTCCTGTCCACATCTGAGCTGTGATCTCAAACTTCCCATCATCCTTCACTGGCCTTCTATATTTAAAATATATATAGAACAATCAAACAAATAACCTCACACAGTAAAGGAGTTTTTAACTACTCCACATATTCTCAAGGCATGTTATCATTTAACAACATTTAAGTTTCTTATAGTAGATTTCATGCTAAATAAAGCTCTGTGACATAACAATATCTTTTAAAATAATTTTCTTGGAAATAGTACTATTTTTTAAAGTTACACAAATAAAGTTAAATGTAGCAGAGCAATAGAAATGAGGATGTGACTCAATTTAAAAGTAATCTTACTGTGACACAATTTACTTACAGATTAACTGGTTTAATATTTTGCCAGTGATCTTGTTGGGTGGATGTCTTCCATTTAACTACTCAATGTGTATTTATTTTACTTTTTAAAAAGCTGTAAAATAGTTTCTTTCTACATAAATCTTTGTGAAGACTAAAAGCACAGAGAAATTTCATAGGGCAGAACTATTTGAAGTTATACAATCCTGTTTAATCATCAGTCCCATTTTTCTCAGTAAGATAGAGAGAGGAAATTATGATGTCCTTTCCGGTGTCTCCTGATGTCCTCAGAACATCAATGTATCCTTCCAGCCAGTGTTTCTACCATGCTGAGATTGGCTGGCTGGTAAAATGGTTAATGGCAATGCTATTACATTTTTAAGAAACTATTTCATTCATTTTTCAGTCTTTCATAACACTGGTCCAATGTCTTATAAATATTTATCACTTACCTATAAAAATAAATGAGAAAGTAAATCTCTCATTTGATATTTCCTCCCACTGAGCATCCAATCTACAACCTATTTCTCTGAGTGCCTGGCTTCCCCGGGTAATTCCATGTACTAAGCAGACCATCATTCAGTGAAGTATATTTCATCAAACATGCTTCCTGGACTCCTGTCTACTTTGGGTAAAATGATTACAGGGCTTCTCTGCACTGTCTTACTTATTAATAGATGCAGAAGCAGGGTAACATGCCTATTATTGAAATATCAGCTGGTCTTCTGTTCAATGAATTACATAATGCTTAACACACCTTAGTATTCAAAAATTTAACAGACTATGTTCAGCATTTTTAAAATACCTTTAACTTTCAAAATCCTTAATCAATATAGATACATTTCCTCATGTGCATCTCAATATATGAGGCTTTCTGATTTGTTTTCCTAATAATTTTCAGGAAATTCATTTTACCAGCCTGATCTCTAATAACATAAAGAATAAAGAAAAACACAAGTATAGAATTAAGAAGACATCGCTTCTCAGCCTTTTGGCTAAGATCAAGTGTAGAATTAAGAAGAAATTCACAAAAAGGGGTGAATAGCAAAGAAATGAAGCCAAATACTCTGAGTGATATAGACCCATCAAGGAGAGCAATGTGATAGACTTATGGGGTGGAGCATAAACAGGAAGAGAGCACTCAGGGATAACTACAGAGAAACAAAGAAAATCAGAAGTAACCAGTCAAGCTTTCATCTATCTTCTGAAAATCATCACAGTAAACCTTTACCATTAACCTTAGGAGATTCTTAGTTTGGAAGAATTTGTACTTAACTCCTTCATGATGGAAACATCTGAGGAATCAGTGTTTTATATGATTACCTTTTGCTACAGCCATTAAGCTCTATGTGGAGGAAATTGTCTTTTGTTGTATCATTTGTACTCATAAAGTGCTTCTTCGGGAGAGGATGGTTTATGAAATTTGAAGATCAAGTTCGTGAGTTCAAATTTGTTCTATAGTTCTATAGTCATGCAAGAGGGGAGACTAGATCTCTAGTTTTCTCTACATTAAAAATCCCTAACCAAGAAAGTTTCATATATTCTTCATTGCATTTATAATAGCCCATATCTTTATTTAAGAGGTAGAGAGAGTAAAGCTTAAAATTATTTTTCTCTGCACTAATATTTGATCATTAATCCGAAATTATGATTCTTAAATTATATGTTCTCTAAAAACTTAATTGTATTGTTATAGATCAATAAATAGCCTTAAACATAAAATATCTATCTCAAATAATATGATGTAGAAAAATTTGGAGTATGTGTATAATTAATTTAAATAATTTATATTAAAAGTTTATATTTGATTCACTCCTTAAATATCATTTACTTTATATACATTTGCAAAACAAATGAAAAAACAGACTATAAGTATCTAAGTTTTAAAAAGTCAAAAAATAAAACTAAAGTGGAATCACACATTTTTCTCTTATGCCAAGTTGCTGCTAATGAACTCAACTTCGTTGCATAACTCATAAGAAAATGAGTTTTTAGAAATAAATGCTGTAAGAATTTGAAATTTGTTAAATGTACAAGTTATTTGAGATGTGTGTCCTCAATTAAAGGAAATTAACTCTTTTCCCTGCCTGCCAGGATTTCATGAGATTTAATGCACAAGTATCTGTGGATTCCAAAGTGTCAAAAGATTATTTTTGCATGTTGGAAGATTCAATCCATGCCTCTCTGAAAAATTGAGAACTTGTTTGCTTCTAAGGCTGAGTGCATTTTGGAATAACTATGTGTTAGCTACAAATAACAATCTTTTCAAGCCCTAGCAACCAGGCTCCGCTTCAGCCTTTTCTCCCTCCTCCTTCTACATTCATCCAGGTCCCTGATATCACAATTTTGAAAAATAAAAAGGGAGAAAGAAAGGAAAGATGGAAGAAAGGAAGGAAAGAAAGAAGAAAGAAAATTGGTTAAAAATGAGACATGCAGGCTTTCACATGAAAGCCAAATGTACATTTTTCTCACCTGCTTAACATTGCAACTTTGGGGAAGTAATTCTTCAAAAACAACAGGTTTATTGATTACAAAGACTCCAGTAGAGCTTTCTTGCCAGATTGTGCATTTTTTGTGAAGAAAAAGAGAAAAAAAGAAATGATTTGGAAATGAGCCACCTTTATTTTAAGTTCCCCAGTCGATATGTTACCACAGCAACCAAAGTTCTTGCTATCTGGGAAAAGACAGATGTCTGTGCTTCAATCAAGATGCAAAGTTTATAGAAAGAGAAAAAAAAGAAAATTTATAATTTCATAATTTTAAAATGTAAATTGCCCTGAGTTGGCTTTGAGCCACAGTTCCAGTATCCTTAAAATATGTATTCAGCTCCTTCAATATTGCAATATTTCATTTCCATTCATTAAAGAATGTTACCAAATGATCTCTCATAACATTCAGTGGTGTTCATTCATTTCCAAAATAGTTATTATTCAGTTAGAATAATGACTCTTTGATTATTATACAATGGATTGACCAAAATGATGTTTAACTTTATTTAATAGGATAGTTGTGCCCAGAGAAAGAAAAGATGGGAACCAGGAAAGAATTGCGGAGGACCAGACACCTTTATGTATTTTTAGCTAAACATGGTTGCTAGGCTGTATATACACTGAATCACACTAAAATGAAGATAATATAATTTTTAAATATTTAAACTAACAAAGGTAAAAATGAATGCAAGAATAGATGATAGTACACAAGAGATTACAGCAAAATTTTGAATATGGAAAAAAAACTGTATAGTGAGTTAATAAACTAAAAAAAGTTTCACTCAAGTCTTCTGGAAAAGATACAAAGACAAAGAAAAAATTTAGATAGAATTACAATTAGGGTCAACTGCAAGGTCATCAGGAGGCAGAGTGCTAAGATATAAATAAAATACCTTTGTTGAAAAATCAGCTTCCAGAAAAGTCAGAGCTTTTAAATTCTTCTCACCTACTGTATCTGGGCAGTAGTTGGGTGGGGGTCAGAGAGGCAGAGGACTTTCACTCTTGAGATTATGAAAACTGACAGCAAAGTAGAGAGGGAGGTGTGCGCCAGGTCTCAAAGCAGGAAAATTAATTAGAAGTTTTCACATTAAATATTATTGTGCAGTTTCTTTCCCCATGCTGCTATAAGAACTCTCACTAGAAAAGATTCAAACTTGCAAGTATAAAGTTAAATAATTTTTGTCTGAAGAAACTGAAAACAACAAAAATATACACACACACTTGAGGATCACCCCAATGGAAAAAAAACAAACCTTGTCACTGAATAATCCTGCAGGGACTCTCACAAATTAGCAAACCTTCCCATGTGAGAAGAGCTGCCAATCCACATTAACTCATTCATATTTTACTACACATAGATAACAAAAGTTCATTATGTGTTTAAAGAAAGACCCAAAGATTAGAGAAGGTAAGAATAAGTAGAAAAGTAAAAGCTCAAAGAAAATAAAGGCATTGTTGGTCACAGAAAAAGTAGAACTGTAGTTAATCATTTCCTTGACACACACAGACACACAGATACACACACGCAAGCACACACACACACACAGACACACACAATGATACTGAATCCATTAAGAGAATTGAGAGCCATAAAATAAAGCAATTAAGATTCTTGGAAATTAAAGATATGCTAGACAAAATATAAAAGGCAATTTAAAATAGAGTTCAGAAAATCTTAAAACATGTTAAAAGGAAAAAGTTATGAACAACAGGAAATAAAATGATGTGAAATTAGAGGAGTCTAGGTGCTCTAACTTGCAAAGGATAAAAGTAAAGAAATAAAGAAAGACAAAAGGAAAGGAGGGAACAATCAAAGAGAGAATATAGCATTTTTCTACCCAGAAATTTTATTAGATTATTCCCGGTTCTCTCTGAACAGTTCTTTGATAAATAAACCCATATAAGTGATATTATTTATATATTTCAAACTCTAATTACTAAGAGATAGCTTAAAAACACACAAATAAGAAATCACCAAATATGAAGTGAGGAATAAAAAAATTCTCAGCAGCCACACTACAAGGCAGATATAATTAAGAAGTAGCAAAAAGTTAGCCAGATAAGTTAGCAATCTCATTTGAGTGTAGGATAAAGATATGTTCAGACACTGATATAATAAAATGTATCTGCCAGAAACCCTTTCTTAGGAAGCTACTGGAGAGTATACTCCTAAAAAACAAACAGGAAAAGAAAGAACACAATTAGGTTTCTCTAGAAGAACAGACCCAATGGGATATAGATGTAGATCATATAGATATGGATAGAGATAGATAAATGAGATAGATATAGATATAGATATAAAGCGACTTTCTGCCTAAAGGCATCTAGAGTATTCTAACTCTGATAATGACCCTCATTCTCCCCTTGACTTGGACAGGATGAATATTCACATCCCTTCAAAATCAGCCTCTACTGGAAAACTCCTATCATAAGGAGCGAGGCTTCTCTCTCATTTGCCATATATCACAATTGTTTTTATTTCTCAGATATGGCAGTATCATAATCTTTTTCGTGTCACATAGAGAATAAGAATTAGTGTAGTGACAATGGTAAATAATGGTTTCATTATGACGAATACTAAATTAAGTTAACAGTATCCACACAAGTGGATGTGTCCTAGGAGCAGATGTCCGTAACAAATCAAGGCCTGGGACTATTAATATTCTATCTCGTGTTTATGACTTACATATGTCTCAGCTACTCCATTTAATTATTTAGATTTTCCCTGTAGTAAAGAAAATAAATGTTGCTGATCCAATATCAGGCAAATACTTTAGATTGCCTGGTTTTCGGGCATGTTTCCTCATCTGATCTTCACAAGCTGCCTTTGCCAATGGGAAGTTTCAGCAAAGGGCATAAAACACGACTGTGAATAAAGAAACAGTTTAAGGAGTGCTGAGGATGTGGGTGCATGAGCCTCAGTCTCAAACCTGAGTCAAACAATGAAAATGTTTAGCTAACTTGGCAGAACACATTTCTTGGAAATATTTTCTTGGATGACTATTTTCTTCTTATAAAAAAGACAGTGACTCCTTTCCAGAATATTTGAATATGCATTTATTTTTCCATAATTGAATTTATATAGTAAACTAGAAATATGGTCACAATACACATCACATGTAAAGCCTCAAAGTTCACAATACAGGATATAATTTTAAAACATTGGAAATTATCTCAACTTTCATGGAAATAATTACAATTTGGCTATACTTTATCACATACGTATACTGAAATAGTTAAGCAATTTTAGTCACCTGTTTTATATTACACTTGTATTACTTATTACACAAAATATGTTACACAGATCATACTTTGTTATGACTGTTGAAAAATTATGCCTACTATGTTTACTGCTATAACCCAATAATTCATGAGCATTCCAGAGTCCTCCTGGGAATTCCTCCTGTTGGCATGCCATCTGAAATTGCCAGAATCTACATTTGGATATGTATGATTTTGCTACAAAATATGTTGAAATTCATGTAGCCATGCAGTTCTCCTTTTGGCTGTTCATCTGTGTTGTCTTCAGAGATTATACATTTCTATTTTGGGCTGGAACTATTTACCTTTGAAAGAAATATAAGGAAATAAAATAAATGAGATGATTTCAAACTCTTACTTTGCAAGCAAATGTTACTTATATAGAAGACCTTGAGTAAAACAGCTGATTATCTATTTAACACTAAGAACATGTTGAGGCATATTATTATCAGTATAAATAGGATTTGAAAAAGGATTGAAAGTTTTCCAGAAAGACTCCCTCAAGTTATAACATTATCTTTCAGCAGACCCAGTGAAAACTTGTCTTATTTGTCAGGATTGCCTCAAGAAACACTATTCAAGAAATTACTTTTAAGGAAACCCTGATCAGATAATTGTTATTGTGGTCTTCATTACTATGCTTTTGCTCTGTGTTTTTATCATTTTGAGTGAAAATGAATATGAATGATTACCAGTCTCTACAGAAATGTTGAATTCACTGGAAAGTTATTACTGAGTGACTTTCCAACCTTCTCGTTTTTAATAAATCATCTCAAATCATTCAATTAATAATCTATTTGATCAAAGTCCATCAACTGGAAAAATCCAGTCATTTTTTCCTGTTACTCACAGTACATACAATTAAGACTCCTTGCATTATTATATAACAAGAGAAACAGGAGGATACTTAGAAATGGAGAGAAGAAGCCAGAACAGCTGGAGACATTAGGACTTAAAGAATGATGTGATAGCATCTTCTTTTCTCCACATGTGCCCTGGACAAGGAGTTGAAGAAATTGACCATCCAACAGACATAGATTTTTTAATCTCAGAAAAAACTTGTTGTTCCCAATAAAAATATTAAGTGGACACCCTACCAAAATACTTTTAGTAAACAAGTACTTTATGCAAGCCCATCACACACACACACACACGCACACACACATGTGCACACACACATGTGCACACACACATGCATGCACACACTGATGGCTTCATTCCCACCCTCACCAGTAAAAGCAGAGAGGAGAGTGTAGATTGGGCCCACCCTTCATCTGCTGGGCTGCTATCTAGAGAACCCTAACAGGGAGTCAGGACTTGCACCACCTCCTAGAGGCACTGAACCATCACTACTCCTCCCAGCCAGAAATGAGAGGCAGTCTCATGGGGAGGCAAGACTCCCACCCTGCCCAGCAGTAATGAGGAACTCTCTCCCACGTGTTATTAGGTTGAGAAGAAAACTAAACTCCTTACTTGGAAGTGAGAAGGAAGCACTCATCCCCTGTGCCCTGTAAAAGTGTCACCCAAGAAATCAGCTGAGAGTTTCATGACAGTACTAGCAATTTCCAAGTTTCAATCAATTTCACTTGAAAAAATGACAAAATAATCAATAGAGGATATTGAGAAGACACAAACATTAGGATTCACAAAGATTTTATAGTCGCCATTATAAAATTGCTCCAATATATGATCATGAACATACTAAAACCAACTTTAAAATATTAAGATTTGACAAAGAAACAGAAAGTCCCAGTAATGAAATAGAGGATACAAAAATGACCAGATGAAAATTTTAGAACAGAAAAATATAATGACGGGGAAAAACTGTAAGATAGGCTCAAAATAAAACAGAGGGAAAATGAAAGGATAAGTAGCATTGAAGATAGAAAATTGAAATTAGCAAATATGAATAATAGAAAATAAACTAAATAAAATAAAATAAATAGAATAGCTAAGTGGATGCACATTGAGGCGATACTCTCAAGTGAAAGAAATAGGACACACATGTGTAAATACCAAATAGTTTCTCTGGTGTGAGAAACTGAAAGTGTAAATAAGGACTAAATGTATAATAGGTCATGTGAAATAGGAAAAAAAAGGGGTAAAGAGGATGAATGGGATTAATATGAGAAAATGGAAAAATAGGAACAAAATTTTTGTAAATAGGGAGGGCTGGAGCGGTTGAAGGGAGAGCTGGGCAAGGGTGAAAAACAAGAACAAAGACAGATTATGTAAAGGTGCAAATTTCCAATGATGAATGTCATTATATTGTATACCTAAAATGTACCAATGATTAGAATGAATAATTGATAATGTAAAATAGGAATAAAAGGTCCAAAGGGGTAGGGGTAGTGGGAGGGGCAGGGGAAAGGAAAGAAGGGAAAGGAAAAAATGATGAGAAATGGAAAAAAATGGAAATAAAGTCTTTGTAAATAGGGAAGGGTGGAGGGGGTGAAGGGAGGGCTAGGAATGGGGAAAAAATAAGAACCAAGATGCATCATGTAAAGGTACAATTCCCAATGAGAAATGTAATTGTGTTGTATACCTACAATGTACCAATAAAAGAATTTAATACAAAAAAATTAATTAAATAAATAAATAAATAGAATGAGATATAGTACAATAAAAATACCTGTTTGTGCTATCAAAGTTCCAAAAGAGAATAACAGAAGGACTGAAAGATTACTCAAAGAAATCAAATATTTTCAAATTTGGCAAAATAAAGAAACCTATATATTCATTAAGAGGAGTGAGTCATAATAGAATAAACCCAAAAATCTTCACCAAAACAATCCTTACTGAAATGTCTATAAGGAAAGAAAGAAAACTCATAAAAGCTGTAAGAGAGAAATGATACCTTATCTACAATGGAAAAATAGAATATGTAATATTTATTACTAGAAACCACTGAGATAGTTCATTATTAGAAAATGCAGAAGTGAAAATGAAGTGATATGTTTTCTAAGAACTGAAAGTAATGAACTGTTAACTATAGCCAGTAAAATATTTTTCAAGACTGGGAAGGATTTCAAGATGTTCTCAAGATGAAGGAAAACTCAGAGAAGCTGTCACAACCTACCTAGCAGGTGAGATGCTAACAATTTGCCACAAGTGTTTGCTCCAGTATGCATGATCCTCCTCTCCCAAACTCACAGTCACCTAAACAAAGGAAATAGTTTTTCATCCTTTTTCATGAGAAAATTATGATACATAAAGTACATAGTACATGAAATACTATATAAATAAAATATATATATTTTATGTATTACTATGGAATTGGTGATATATATTTGTGTTCAAATTAACAACAATGTGTTTTAAATGTTGGTTTTCTCACTCTTGGTAAATCCTTTCAGTTTATTCATTCTCAATATCCTTCTTGATACTGGTACAGATGGCTTCCTAGATCAAATGAATCCCTTGAACTATCACTGATTATAAGTTTTGAGATGCAGATTAGATAAAACTAGTTAAGCCACTTACCTCAGAGAATGCTGCTCCAACAATTTGGCATAAAACACCTGGCCTACAGACTTTAAAATTACAAGGAGGAAAAAAAAATTACAAGGAGAAACCAACATGTTAGTATTGTTTAATTTTGGATTGTGGTACTAGAATTTATTTGTTCTCTATGTTTTTCTATATTTTTCCGTTATCTTAAAACAAACGTTTGAATTTTGTAAAGGAAAAATAAGACATTTTAACATTTGGACAGTATGGGACACTCATCCTCAGAGCCAGTTTCTAGCACAAACTATATGTGAGGTGTAAGTATGTATTTGGCAATGCACAATATGAGTTTGGGAAATCTGCCTACAATGTGATAATCTACTTAGGGTGGACCCCCCCCCTTCTTCATGGAGACTAAACTCTTTATCTTTTAATTTCTTCTTTCAAATCTCTTCCATCTATTATTTGTGTGTCCTGAAAATATCACCCTTGATAATTTTATGAGCGTTGTTTCTATTTTTTAATACTGTGACCCTAGTATTTTACCTATTGTTTCCCATAAAATATGTATATTTGTGTGGATGTCTGAGATTTTGTGAATGTGTATTTTGCATTTTATATGTGTAAATGTGGACTTGCATGAATATATCTGTGCATATACCTATGTATGTGTGTGTGATTGGGTGTTATGTCTTAGTAATGTATTCATGGGTATGTATTTATGTTTGTCTATCCATGAATCATTACATTTCTCTCTCTTGTTTTTTTTTTGGTACCAGGGATCAAACTCAGGACCTTGTGCTTGCCAGGCAGGCAGTGGCACCACTGAGCTAAATCCTCGGCCCTTCTCTTTTTAAAATATTGTTTCACTCAAATAATCATCTGATCAAAAATATTTATGTAATATCTAAAATGTGCTAGGGACTATACAAGTTACTGTGATTAAAAAGATTGACTATATATTTGCTGCCCTTAAAAAGTGTTTTAAAAATTTGGAAGATAGACTTACAATTGAAATGTAACTTATTTAAGCCACTTAGTCAAAATCATACAACTCTACCCAAAATTTCACTACCTTTCCCTAAATAAAAACTCAAAACTCCCTAGTCCTGCCCATAGATACTAATAATCTGATTCAAGTGGTTTTTTTTTTTAACATCTTGCTCCTCTCATCCCCTCCCCACTTCCTGAGACCTAATTGGAGTGTGGGAGACCTAAGTAATTCACCATTTCTTATACATTCCTCCTCAATTGTCTCAAAACATTGAATTTACTCTTATTTTCTGGTCTACCCTTCTCTCTATACAAATTTCAGTGCATCTAAATTGGAAACACTTTTCCAAACTAGCACAGATTCCACATAGTAATTTATATATCCTTAATAATCTTCTCGTAGCTACTGCACTTCCAGCAGTAAGTCCCACTACCTAGCTGAGCGGTGTGTCCTGGATGTGCTAATCACTCTGTTTGGTACTAGGGATCAAACAGAGCCACCCAAAAAGGAACACTCTCCCCAGCCACCTGGAGTTTAGAACCCAGCAGTAAACATAGATGCTTACCAAGGTTCTTTTAAAAGAATTACAAAAAGAATAACAAAAAGAGAATAAGTTTTGTGAATAACACATGGAATAGTATAGAATCTTATAGTGTGCTTGTGTTATTTATATGGAGGAAAATTGCTAATGGTAAATGCTTTGAAAGGAGAGACTACATTGTGTTTGAAATCTAAATAATACTTCATATAAAAAGGAACATTCAAATAACATTTGCTACATGAGTAATGATTTTAAAAACACTTAAATCTTTAGTTCAGTTCACAGTAATAAGGAAGCAGAAAGGCTAGTTGTGATACATGAAAAATATAACTCTCAACCTGTTAGATGTCAAATGAGTTCATGGTCTCACAAGTCACAAACCAAAGAAGGAAGGTAGGAAAGTTTTGTTGAAAATAAGGCAAAGAATAGCTCCTGAATTTCCAGGATGGGTTCCAAGTCGGTGGCCAGCAAACCCCTTTGTCAGGGGTAATTTATACTGACAAAATCACAACATGGGTACAATGTGGATCAACTTACAATCAACCCATAGGACTACAAGTATAGCCACTGAGACAACATTGATTTGATAGGAAAACTAGTCACTCAGTGAGGGTATATGTAAAGAATAAAGGCATTTTGGGGAAGGGGGGTCCAGATGTTCTGGTCATCCACCTATGCACCGGATGCCTATCTGGGCCCATTGAACCAGGCAGTGCTATTTAGAGTATAATACCAAATTGCTCTTTATCTTGCAGCCCTGGTTATTGTGTTTCCATCATGACGTCTGGCTGTCTTCAGGTTTGCCTCCATTCTTTCTTTATTTATTTTTTTGCTGACTTCTTTGAGGGTTCAATCCCTGACTGAATACTAATATTTATATGACTTAGCTGTTTACAATAGTTGTAAAATAAGACTGTTTTTCATTTTAACAATAATATAGCAAGCAAATGATGAAAAGATTCTCATAGAACTTTATCATATCTTTTTTATTTCAATCAATGTTCATAGTATATCATAAAAACAACTTAAAAGTCAAACTTTGATTTTAAGATAAAAGCCACAATTGCTGTTCTGTAACATCAAAAATAGTCTAAAATAACAAAGAATCCCATTGGATACATAAACTTAGAAAATGCACTTAAAGCATTAAAATTATCCTGGGAATAGACTGACTTATGCTAACTAAACAAGAATCATAATCTCATCACTGTGTGTCAGAATTCAGTGTTAACCAAAAGATTATCAAAAAACAGGACAGTCACTTAGAAACATTACTGGAGAGAACCCTTTCTAAACTGTACTTTAATTTCAACTTCATTTTATTTCATATTATATTTTGTATTACTTTTAATACAGAAACACTCTGGTTTAAATATTTTTCTCTCACAAAAGATTTTATACAATCACTGCCTAATTTTAATAAAAGTTAGTTATAATAGAGCTAAGGCTAAAATAATAATAGCATTATATTAGCAGATGGGTAGAGCAACTTAAGCAGCAGACTATTAATAATTTGATTTGCCAAATACAATGATTCAAATATGGATGCATTCATTGAAAAATTGGGTGTGAAGTGAAGAGAACTTGAAGGCTTAGAGAATTATTTCAAGGCCTGAGTTACTATGTGGCTTCAAACAAATATGTGTGTCTATTTCTTTTGTGGGTTTTTTTGTATTAAATTCTTTTATTGGTACATTGTAGGTACACAACACAATTACATTGCTCATTGGGAATTGTACCTTTACATAATGCATCTTGGTTCTTATTTTTTCCCCATTCCTAGCCCTCCCTTCTCCCCCTCCACCCTTCCCTATTTACAAAGACTTTATTTCCATTTTTTCCATTTCTCATCATTTTTACTTTCCCTTCTTTCCTTTCCCCTGCCCCTCCCACTACCCCTAACCCTTCAGACCTTTTCTTCCTATTTTACATTATCGATTATTCATTCTAATCATTGATATATTTTAGGTATACAATATAATGACATTCATCATTGGAAATTTGCACCTTTACATAATCTCTCTTGGTTCTTATTTTTCACTCTTGCCCAGCCCTCCCTTCAACCCCTCCAGTCCTCCCTATTTACAAAGATTTTGTTCCTATTTTTCCATTTTCTCATATTAATCCCATTCCCTTCTATCCTTTCCCCTAGCCCTCCCACTTCTTTCCTCTTTGCCCCTTTTTTTCCTATTTCACATTACCTATTATACATTTAGTCCTTATTTACACTTTCAGTTTCTCACACCAGAGAAACTATTCGGTATTTACACATCTGTGTCCTATTTATTTCACTTAAGAGTATTGCCTCAATGTGCATCCACTTAGCTATAAATGTCTCTAATTTCTCATTTTTTTATGGCTGAGTGGTACTCCATTTTATAAAAAAACCACGTTTTCTTTATCCAGTCTCCAATTGATGGGCATTTGGGCTGTTTCCAAGTTTTAGCTATTACAAACTGTGCTGCTATGAACATGGGTGCACGTATATCACTGTGGTATGATTCTTTTAATTCTTTGGGGAAGATCCCAGGCAGTGGAATAGCGGGGTCAAATGGGATTTCCAGTCCAAGTTCTTTGAGGTATCTCCATACTGATTTCTACAGTGGTTGCACCAGTCTACACTCCCACCAGCAGTGGAGCAGGGTTCTTCTTTCCCCACAGCCCCGCCAGCATTTGTTATTGGTTGATTTCATGATGGCAGCCATTCTTTACAGAGTGAAGTGGAATCTCAGCGTTGTTTTCATTTGCATCTCTCGAATGACCAGTGATGTTGAACATTTTTTCATGTATTTATTTGCTATTTCTACTTCTTTGTCTGAGAAATGTCTGTTCATTTCAGATGTCCATTTTTGGATTGGGTCTTTAAATTTTGAAGGTCTGATCTTTTTAAGTTCTTTATAGATTCGAGATAGTAGACCTTTGTCTGAGGAAGAGCAGGTGAAGATTTTTTCCCACGTTGTGGATTGTCTCTTCACACTGCTGGTGGTTTCTCTTGTTGTGCAGAAGCTTTTTAATAAGAAGAGATCCCATTTGTTAATTGTTTGTGCTAGTTCACAGGCAACTGAGGTTTTGTTCATAAAATCTTTTCCTACACCGATGTCTTCAAGGGTTCTACCTAACCTCTGTTCCAACTGGTTCAGAGTTTCTATTTTAATATTTAGATCTTTAATCCATTTTGATTTTAGTTTAGTGCATGGTGAGAGATATAGGTCTAGTTTTAATCTTTGGCAAGTTGAAGCCCAATTTTTCCAGCACCATTTATTAAAGAGGCTATCTTTCCTCCAGTGAGGGTGTTTGTCTCCTTTGTGGAAGATGAGATGGCTGAGTGTGTCTGCTGTTGTTTCTGCATCTTCTAATCTGTTCCACCGGTCCTCAAGTCTGTTTCTTTGCCAGTACCATGCTGTTTTTATCACAGTAGCTTCGTAGTAGAGTCGCAGGTTGGGGATTGTGATACCCCCTGCCATGTCTCTGTTACCTAGGATTGCTTTTGCTATTCCGGGTTTCTTCTTGTTCCAAATGAAGTTTTGGATTGTTTTCTCGAGGCCTATGAAGTATGCTGCTGGGATCTCAATTGGAATTGCATTGAATCTATATAGCAGATTTGGAAGTATAGTCATCTTCACTATGTTGATCCTTCTTACCCAGAAGCAGGGGATGTCTGTCCATTTTCTGATATCACCTTCAATCTCTCTTTTCAGAGTGCCATAGTTTTCAGAGAAGAGGTCTTTGATTTCTTTTGTTAGGATGATTCCTAGGTATTTCAGTTTTTTGGATGCTATTGTGAAAGGAATTTTTTGCCCTATTTCTCTCTCAGTGAGTCTGTCATTGGTGTAGAGGAAAGCTATTGATTTTTGTGTGTTGACCTTGTAACGAGGTTACTTGACTGAATTTGGTTATTAAGTCTAGAAGGCTTTTGGTGGAGTTCTTGGGGTCTTCTATATAGAGTATCATGTCATCTGCAAATAATGACAATTT
Organism: Heterocephalus glaber; assembly: GCF_053883595.1. Lineage (NCBI taxonomy): Eukaryota > Metazoa > Chordata > Mammalia > Rodentia > Bathyergidae > Heterocephalus > Heterocephalus glaber. The sequence goes on along the minus strand of NW_028258358.1, from coordinate 16,250,449 downwards.
GACTTCTTCAGTATATATCTTTATTCCTTTTATTTCTTCCTCTTGTCTAATTGCCGTGGCTAATGTTTCCAGAACTATATTGAACAAGAGTGGTGATAGTGGACATTCTTGTCTTGTTCCTGATTTTAGTGTGAAGGATTTCAGGTTTTGACCATTTAGTATGATATTGGCTGTTGGTTTTTCATAGATGGCTTCTATCAGTTTGAGGTAGAGATCATCTATTCCAATTTTTTGTAGGGTTTTTATCATAAATGCATGTTGGATTTTGTCAAATGCTTTTTCTGTGTCTATGGAGACAATCATATGGTTTTTGTCCTTGGCTCTATTGATATAGTGTATTACACATTGATTGATTTGCATATATTGGACCATCTCTGCATCCCTGGAATGAATCCCACTTGATCACTGTGTATGATTTTCTTGATGATCTTCTGCATTCTGTTTGCCAGTATCTTATTAAGGATTTTTGCATCTATGTTCATTAGTGAGATTAGTCTATAGTTCTCTTTTTCAGTTGGGTCTTTCTCTGCTTTGGGGATCAAGGTGATGTTTGCTTCCAGGAATGAATTTGGGAGTATTACTTCCCTTTCAATTTCAATGAAGAGTTTAAACAGTAGTGGCAGCAGTTCCTCTCTAAATGTCTTGTAGAATTCAGCAGTGAAGCCATCAGGGCCTGGGCTTTTCTTAGTTGATAAGTTTTTAATTACATTTTCAATTTCATTGGTTGATATTGGGTTGTTCAGAATTTTTAGGTCTTCTTCATTCAACTTTGGTAATTCATATGTATCTAGGAATCTGTCCATTTCTTCTGTGTTGTTCATCTTATTGGCATATGGGTTCTGGAAGTAGGTATTGATGATCCTCTGTATTTCTGCTGGGTCTGTTGTAGTTTCACCCTTTTCATTCCTAATTGCATGGATTTGGGCCTTTTCTTTCCTATTTCTGACAAGGTTGGCTAAAGATTTGTCAATTTTGTTGATTCTTTCAAAGAACCAACTCTTGGCTTCATTGATTTTTTGTATCGTTTTCTTAGTCTCCATTGCATTGATTTCTCCTCTGATCTTTAAATTTTCCTCCCTTTGGGGGGTTGTCCTGCTCTTCTTTTTCTAAAAGCTTGAGGTTCAGCATCAGGTTGTTTAATTGGGATAGTTCTGTTTTCCTAATATGCATATTCACTGCTATGAATTTCCCTCATAAGACTGCTTTCATTGTGTCCCATAGATTCCGATATGCTGTATTGTCATTGTCATTTAATTGAAGGAATTGTCTGATTTCTTCTTTAATTTCCTCTGTGACCCATTGGTTATTCAGAAGTGTGTTGTTCAATTTCCATGTGTTTATGAAATTATTCCAGTTTCTTTTGCTATGGATCTCCAATTTCATCACACTATGGTCTGATAATACACAGGGGATAACTTCCATTCCTTTGCACTTACTTAAACATGTTCTATGTGTGAGTATGTGGTCCATTTTGGAGAATGACCCATGGGCAGCTGAGAAGAATGTGTATTCTGATTTTGTGGGGTGGAAGACTCTGTAAATATCTGTTAAGTTCAGTTGTTCAAGAGTTCGATTGAGTTCTAGTATTTCATTACTTATTGTTTGTCTAGTTGATCTATCTATTTGTGACAGTGGGATGTTGAGGTCCCCCACTACAATTGTATTAGTGCACATATGACTTTTCATGTCTGTTAATATTTGTTTTATATAGTTGCGTGCACTAGTGTTTGGTGCATAGATATTTATGATTGTCATCTTTTTCTCTTGGATTCTTCCTTTTACAGGGATGTAGTGTCCTTCTCTGTCTCTCTTAATCAGTGTTGGTTTGAAATCTACTTGATCTGCAAAGAGGATAGCTACTCCTGCTATTTTTCGGGTTCCTGTTGCATGGATTATTGTTTTCCACCCTTTAACTTTCAGTCTATGAGTTTCCTTTTGAATGAAGTGTGTTTCTTGTATGCAGCATATTGTTGGAGTTTGTTTCTTGAACCATACTGTCACTCTACTTCTTTTGATCAGTGAATTGAGACCATTAACGTTGGTAGTTATAACTGAAACGTACTGACTTGTCATGGCCATGACTTTTTCTTTTTGTTGGGTTCTCCCCCTTTCCATTTAATTTCTTGTCATGCCAGATGGGTTCATTCTGCTTTGCTTCCTGGGGTTGTGATCCTCAATGTCTGTTCCTAGGATATTGTGTAAAATTCTTTGGAGTGCTGGTTTGGTACTCACGAAGTTCCTAAGGTGCTCTTTGTCATGAAAGTATCTTATTTCCCCATCCATTTTGAAAGATAGTTTTGCAGGGTACATCAATCTGGGTTGGAGGCTGTTTTCCTTTAGGGCTTGGAATCTGTCACTCCAAGCTCTTCTTGCCTTGATGGTTTGTATAGAGAAGTCTGCTGTGATTCTGATGGGCTTTCCTTTGTATGTGATTTGTTTCTTTTCTCTCACTGCTTGGAGAACTTTGTTCTTCTGTTGTGTTTCTGGAATCTTAACAATCATATGCCTATGTGTAGATGTTTTTTGATCAAGACTATTTGGAGTCTTATATGCGTCACTTATCTATATGTCAAGCTCTTTTCCTCTGCTTGGGAACTTTTCTGGCATTATTTCTGTGAAGAGATTTTTTATGTCATCTGCACTCTCTCCTGTTTCTTCATTGAGCCCAATCAGTCTTATGTTATTCTTCTTTGCATCATCTAGCAGCTGCTGGATTGATTTCTCGTGTTCCCTTATCATTTTTAAGCAATTTTTTCTTTTCCTGGTCACAGGAAAATAGCAATCTTATCTTCTATATCTGAAATTCTGTCCTCACATTGGCTCATTCTGCTGTGTAGATTTTCAATGGAGTTTTTCATGTCCTGGAAATCTATTTGCATCTGTTTTATGGATTCCATTTGTTTCTTATGTTGGGATCCCATCAAGTTCCTCAGCTCCTCTCTAGATTTATTAATCATGTCTTGCACTAGGGGCACAATTTCTCCTGTTATCTGAGAAATTATTTCTGATTTCATTTTTTCCAGATCCCCTTTTGTTGCCAATTCAGTGGGTTCAGGTGGTTGAATATCAGAGGGTTCCATCTCATTTCCCTTTGGGGTTGCTGTAGGTGATCTGGAAGTCTGGTTTTGAGACTTATTTGTTTTCTCATTTCAACTGGGGTGAGGAGCTTTTAGCGCCTGCACAGATTACCTCCTCCTAGCTGAGTGAGGTGGGACAGGGCCGAGAGCAGCGGTATTGATGGTGACCCAAAAGCCCTTTCCTCTAGGCTGGGAGCAGCGGGAGGGATGGTGACCGGGAAGCCCCTTCCTCTGGACCAGGAGCAGTGGGATGGCAGCTCAGAAGCCCCTACCTCTGGGCCGGGAACAGCAAGACTCAGTACCTTGGTCTGGTGGTCTGGTGTCCTCTGTGTCTTTGTAGTGTGGAACCAGGTGCCTGCCTGTCTGCAGCAGGGTGATTTGGTGTCTTCTGCATGACTCAGGACCTCAGTAGGGCATGCACAGACCTGCCTGTCTGCAGCAGGCTGATTCGGCGTGTTCTGTGCAACTCAGGACCTCGGTAGGGCATGGGCAGACCTGCCTGTCTGCAGCGGTGTGATTCTGCATTGTGTGTCTATTTCTACCCCAAACTCTTCTTCTTAGATGATTTCTACGTATTTTATCAAATAATTGAAACATCAAATCTGTACCCTAGCAAACAGATTACATTACTTCTCAGAATCTTTTTGCAGTATGTTAGAATTATGGAAGAAAACAGAGAAAAGTCTTGATGGGAATTTTAACATGACGAGAATGTTGATTTGTTTTTTTAAGTGATAGGGATCAAATCTGGGTCCTTGTATATACTTGTCAAGCATTCTACCACCAAGTTCTCAACAGCCCTGGTAGGAAGCTTGGATTTTGTACTATTTATATAAAGAACTTGAAGTCAAAAACTAAATCTTTTTTTTGTAATTTTCAAATTTATTATTTTGAAAGAGAATGATGGAATTCAACCAGAAAAATACAACACATATAGGGAAATACCACTACAAGTCCTTCCACCTGTAAGTTACTAGAATTACGGCACACACAATATAAAATGGGGGAATAGGGATATGGTGACTTCAAACACAACATTATTTCCACAAGGGAGAAGTAACAATAAACTTCAGATTAACGTATGAAAAATTCTTAAATAAATGGGCAGATAATTTATAATCAATCTATCCTAAAGAGGAAAATATTCCTTGTATGAAAAATTGTGCATTGGTTTTTCAAGGGTGAAAAAGCAGACCACATTATGAGATAAAAATATTTCTAAATTATATATATGAGGACCAAGTACCAAGAATTTATTTTAAAAATTCAACACAAAAACAAAAAGACAAGCAATGCAATTATAAATAAATACATGATCTAGTAATCTCACTTCTGAGTATTTATCCAAAAGATCTGAAATCAGTATCTCAAAGAAATACCTGTACTCCCATGTTCAATGAAGTAGAACAATAAGCAAGATTTAGAATCAACCTGAATGTTAACTGATGTACAAATAAATATATAAAAATGGTACATAAATACAATTAAATAATACTTAGCCTTAAGAAAGAAGGAACTACTTTCAACAACATGTACAAATCTTGAGGGCATTATGCTAAGAGAAATAAGGGACTCACGGTAGGATAAATATTGCATAATTCCAATTATATGTATTTTCTAAATTAGTCAAATCCATAGAAGCAGAGAGAAAAACAAATTGTTATGGATTGTGGACATAGAGAAACAAGAACATACTGTTCAATGGATAAAGAGTTCCAGTTATCCAAAATGAAAAAGGTCTAGAGATTTGTTATAGAAATTGTACTTCTATTTAACAAGACAATACTGTTTACACTTTATATTTCTCAAAGTATACCACTCGTATTTTCTGTTTTTCTTCATCACAATAAAAATGAGCACAAGAATTGATTGGACATTTCTCCAAAACAGATATACAAAATCTGTAAACACAAAAAAAGATGTTCAACATCATTAATTGCTAGGAAAACACAAACCAAAACTATAATTGAATACTACTTTATACCCAATGCGAAAACCTTAAAAAAAAAAAGAAAATCCTGTTAAAACCAAATGTTGGAAGAGTTGGAGCCTTCATACAGTACTGGCTGGATTCTGAAATGTCTAGCTGAGGCAAGAATCTGGCATTTCCTCAAAAATTTAAATTTAGAATTACCCTATAAACCAATAATTCTACTTCTAGACATATGTAAACAGTTTTACAAACAAAAATTTTATACAAATGTCCATAACACTATTCACAATAGTTAAAAGGAATAAACAATTAAAACATCCATCAATTAATGAATGAAGAATAAAATGTATGGTAGATCCATGTAATGGAATATTGTTGAGCCATAAAAAACAATGTAGTTCTTCTATATGCTAAAAAATGAATGAACTTTGGAATAATATGATAAGAAATAAAAGCCAGACACAATAGGCTGCATATTGCATAATTTTATATGAATCATAAGAAGCAGACCCTTGATACTTAAGGCAGGTTAGTGTTTGTCAGGGACTAAAGGGAAGGAGAAATGGGACTGATTGTTTAACTGGTACAGGGTTTGATTTTAAGGATGAAAATGTTCTAGAAATGGAGATCATGAAGATAGATTAACAACATGTGAATGCACTAGATGTCCCTGAATTGTGCCTTTTAATATGGTTAAAATGGTGAATTTCAAGTCATAGGAACTGTACTGCAGTAAAAATAACTGAAGTTGTTGCACTTTGCACTCTCAAATTTGAGGAGTTTTGGTGGACCTCTTTGAATTCTATAGACAACACACACAGATTTGAGTGACTTTTGACTCAATTACAATCCAATCATGGATCTCTTATCAATAAACACTTTCTGCAATAGACTGTTTTCATCAAAAGTTACTCATTCATTCAAGCCCTTAGCAAAACCAATAATGTTTAAAACTTTTTGGTTACTTCTTGAAATGTTTTGGTGCCTAAGAGAGGATAAAAGACTAACAATGGTATACTAAATAATCATGTGAAGTAAAATGCCTATTATAAACTGAATGTTATCTAAAATTCTAATTCATAAGTATGAATGTCTACAATGGCATTCTATTATCCAGAGGAAGTAGTATTTACCAGACAGAAGTCAAATAGTTCTTAAGCAAAGCTATAGTGTATAAACTAATGTGATGGGTTCGAAATAGGTCAGATTTGTGTGGCATATTCACCCTGCTCATGAACTCAGTTTGTCACTTCAGGGGAGAATAAATACTGTGTTCAAGTCACTAGGTAAAGTGGCTGCATTCAAAGTCAAACTGGAATTATAGAAGTGTTAAGTAAATATCAAGATTTTTGCTGTGTTTTAAACATCAACAAAGCTTTTGGAAAAGACTAAACCAGGGCCTTCTTTCTCACAGCTGAGCTATGGTCACCTCTCTCAGCTTACAAAAGAGTTTGATCATTATTTCCCAAACACAAAAGGAATGGATTTGTGACCCATCATGAATTATCCAAGTGAATTGACTTTATGCTAGAGGATCAACTGCTTGAAATCATAAATGATGGTGCACCAAAAATTATGTTTGAGACAACTTCAAGTCTCTTACATTCTGTTAGAATCAAGGCAGAATATTCTAAAACCAAAAAAGAAATGAAAAGACTTCCATTTCCAACATCCTATGTTTATGAAACAGGAAATTTTGCAATGACAGGCAGGGTGAAAAGGAGATTGCAGAGTATACTAGACATAAGGAACAGTCTTTGGGTGGCTCTGTCTCTGGTCATCCCCAGTTGGGTCTGTCCAGTTGCAGGAAAAGAAGTTCAGGGCTATCACTGATTCTGTTCTATGGCGAATTATATGATTTTTTATTTTAATAATAGAAATAAATTGCACAGTGAATGTAATGTGCTTGAATCATCCTGAAATCTTCCCCCACCCCAGTCCATGGAAAAAAATGTCTTCCATCAAGCCGATCTCTAGTGCCATAAAGATTAAGGTCTACTGCAGTAGACCACAGAATCAGCCATGCTTTTCTGTACTTCCCCATCCATGTTATGCAGCTCCAGGACCCTGGTTTCCAGCACCCCTAACTCCTATCCTACCACTCTCATCTCAAGGCATCTGGCAAACATCCCCTGCATATTGTATGGTTCTGGATTCAGGTTGCTGGTATCATAATCTCCACTGTCACCTACACATGCCCTGCTGGAACAGGGGACAGTCTCCTCTTCATTGACAAAAGCTGCTCACATCACAAGCCCTAAACCCATCAGAGTTCAAATCCCCAGAGAATGAGGACATAAACATATTGAAGTCCACATCTGTTACAATGTCACATGACTACCTTTATGAATAACTGTAGTCTAGACTACTGACAGACTCATAGACACTGGTGAAACCAATTACAAGGCATGAAGGATTAATGATTATGAACATAAAAATTTAAAGTCTGAAAATCACAAATTATGTTTCCCTGATGAACAAACACATCATCCTTTAGAAGCTGGCCAAATTAATCAAGCTTCTGGATCCAGATGCAATTTCCAGGAAATAGGGCACAAAAGCACTTAGTAAATGATCTATGGAGATTAAATCAGCAACACACAGAATATGGAAAACTCTATAGATCAAACATCCTGGATATTTCATCAAATATATTTAAAGGAAAATGAATGAATAGCGAACATGTAGTGTGAAAGAGACAAACCTAATTAAAAGTAAATGAATGACAGTGATTATAGAATGTAAGGATAAATACCTATGTGATCAAATATAAGGTAAAAACTGATCATTGTCATGCATAATTTGGGAAAAAGTGGGGATGTTTATGATTAGAATGAGGCAAGTGGGAGGACTTCTGGAGTAGCTATCATCACTCTAATTTTTTAAACCGAATGATGATCACAGTGTTTAATTTAATTCCTTAAACTGTGGATTTATTTTGCACAGCTTTATATATTCACATTACTTTAAAATAAAACAAAAATTCCTAAAAGTCTGTTATAGATAAGTCTTGTAATAACCAGTGAGGCCCAACATTGATCAAAATGGTCAGTCGTTTATGAACTGGTGAATGAAATGGGAAAACTACCTGATTGTTTAAATATGATCTGTTGCATGAAAAGATGACAGTACTCTGTTATCAGAGCACTTACTCCAGATTTTGGCATAGAGACTGAATATCTCTAAGTAAGATAGTATTTGAACAAAGAAATAACCTAAGAGAGTATGTGAATGAATATTTCAACTAAAAGCAAGAGTAAATGCAGAAAAGAAAGAAAAACCATGGTACATAGAAGTTATGTATGAACTCATAACTGTATCATAAAATATGAAATGAAAAACGGCAGTGTTTACTTATTTTAAAACGTGACTATTAAAATTAATTTATCTATGCACTTCATATTTTCTGACAAATTAAGGCAAAATTACACTTTGTAGACAATTTATTAGTCCATAGAATCTTCAACAAACTAAAAAGATTCAATCTAATAATTCTTTCAGTTGTAGTGATGATGACATAATGGATATTACAATAGTCTAGATGCAGTCAAATCCTGTGGATTGTTTTAGGGAGCACTAGACTAAGTAGCTGACAGGATAATCTACTTTTTATATCTTTTGTGTGCAAATAAGCAAATGAACATGACATAAAATATGTCTGTATCTCAATTCCATTAGTTACTGTGATGGTTTTGGTATGACATTTCAAAATCTAGAATATTAGTCTTCATTTATTAAAAACAATAAGATATCCACAACTACAAAACAGATTCCTTCAAAAAAAAAGCAGATTCATAATTTTACAATTATCTAAGGGAATCAGTTACCTTGTGCTGAAACTAGAAACACTTTTCATGTTGCACATATTGCACTGTAAGTACAGAAAACTAGTTATGATTTCTTGTGATCTTCTCATTCTCTAATAAAAATCCTGTGAAGATTATTAGAGAATTACTGTGAATGTATAAATCAGGTAAGGTGAAATTTTCAGTAAGTACTTAAAATGAACAGATGATTATTAGATAAAGATATTTGCAAGGGTTTATATTGATTGACAATTACTAAATCAAGATCTTATCAAAACATGAATAACAAGGAGATATTTAATACAAACAAGTTATATTGCAGGTCTCTCGAGCCAGCCTCTTTTTAGTGATGGAAATTAGACAATCAATAATTATGATCCACTGTCTATCGAATCTATTAAGAAATATATATTTATTGTTATGTTTCTTTCATAATATCTTTGCTTTGGTCATTTTTAAATCCTTTCTTTCTGGAATGAGGCATTACAGAGCCATTTCAATATTGCCTTATACTTTCAAAAAAAGTTATCAAGAAAGCAAAATGTCAGCCAATAAAAATTAAAACAACAATGGAAACTTGATCTTAAATATGTACAATAATTATATTTATACTAAATAAGTAGGAAAAATTGGATTAATATAAAGTAAAAATACACAGTGTCTTTGGGGATAATTTAATTTTGATATTAAAAATACTAATTATAGAAGAACCACTGATTTAATAGTATAGTTTTTTCAATTGGTAAAAAAAACTCATTTTTTCATAAAAGGGACATGAGGCATAAGCTACATATTACTTATTGTGAAAATCATTTATTAATATGTGCAGGCTTTATTTTCTCCTTTGACCATTTACTAAGCAGAGTTGTGTATAGAATTGATTTTGCTGTCTCAGCCACATTAAGTCTGAGATGCTTTTTGGGTTTCCTCTGAATGAATAATTTCCTAGTTAGACACACTGGATTTTTAGTTAGATCAATAAAGGCTTTACTGTGTCCTTCCTCTTTCCTCTTAAATCTCACAAAGGAGAATTAAATTCCATTCATCTTTTCATTTGCCACAGTGGAATCTTCAGCAATGCAGTTCTAGCTGGAATGAAGAAATATAGCAAGAAATTGGCAGAGAAACAAATAGGAATTCTCTATTTCCCATGCTCACATCTTTGAAGATCAGTTACCTCTGGGTATGCATGTAAATTTGCCTGACTTCACTATTTTTCTTTCCTATGTTCCAGGAGAATAAATCCCTATCAATGCTTTAGTATAATCCTGCTGACTTATATGGCTAACTCTGAAGTTATTTGCAATGAAGCCCCTCTAATTTGATACTGGTCATTTAAATGTAAAGAATTTTGAATCAATTAAGTCAAGGCTTTCATTCTATAACATTGATTGATGATGAACGATGTGATTTAAAATGTCACTACTTTAAGTCAAATTTTTTACTATTTACAAGCATTTATAAAAATTCACTTTAATATGTCTACTCTGTTTTATAGAGTACAAGTCCCATGATTTAATGTTTTGTCATATATTTAAACTGAAAATAACTAGTTTTAAGCCATTAGCAGCCAATAAAAAACATCATGAACAAGATATATATATTAACACTGCAGAAAAGATGGTTAGTTCTTAGAGAGTAAGAATAGTTGTAGAACAACTGTCAACATCTCAAGGAGGAACTAATGCTCAGCTGGGACTCCACTCTACTCTTCTGCAATAGGCAAAGCTTTTGGGCTCATAGATCTGAATCTTACCAGAAGCTTATCAGAAGCATTTTTACTTTCTCTCTCCCAGGTCTCTTTAAAAATTTTTTAATGACATAAAAAATGAAACAGTTGTAGAATGTTCGTGAGAGGGAGGAAAAAAATAGCTAGAGGAACGGCATAGAAATATGGAAATTCACATGAAAAAATGAATTCAATGAAAGAAAGTTAGTAGGGAAGATTCAATGATCCATATGATAAATACATAGAATACATGCAGAGGAATTCATAAAAGTAACAAAAAGACTACATGAATTCATTTATTTAACAAATATGTGGCAAGGTACTATTTTACATCAAGTACCGTTCTAGCTTCTATAATATAACAACAATCAGTGAACAAAGCACTCACTCTTCTTGTCACAAGCCTTTACCATTCAAATGAGGAAAGATATGCAACAACAAAATGTGAACTATTTAGAACGCCAGAGGTTGGTGTGTCTCATAGAAAAATTTTTTTAAAAACGGAAGGGATAACTAGTGGTTAAAACAATGATTTAAAGAAAGAATTATAATGACAGATGCTAAGCACACTGATACATTTATACATAGGCTACTTTAAGAGCACAAACTCAAACTGCAAGTAGAGATTGGTGCTCAAACCAAAGGCTATTCAATTAATATTTTTACATTGTATTTTTATCAGTACATCTTTGCAGTACATCATGATTACTTCCATTGTGGGGAGTTGGTACATGTACATAACACATCTTAATTCTTTTTTCTCCCGTCCTTTTTCTTTCCCACCCTTCTCACTCCATCACTTGGAGCCCTTACCTTTTTCAAAAGATCTATCTCCTTGTTTCCTATTATCTTTTATTTTGCTCTATAATTTCTTTAAATTTTGAGTTTCTCATATAAAAGAAATCATATGCTATTTAAGCTTTTGTACCTGGTTTTTCATTTTTCAAAAGATCTATCTCCCTGTTTTCTATTATCTTTTGTTTTGTTCTATAATTTATTTATATTCTGAGTTTCTCATATAAAAGAAATCATATGCTTTTTGGCTTGTGTATCTGGTTTATCTTACAAAACATTATAGTCTCAATATATATTCATTTTACTTCAAATTACCCAAATACATCCCTCTTTATGACAAAATAGTACTCCCTTGTATTTGAATACTTCATTTTCTTTATCCATTCATCTGTTGATGGATATGGCATGTAGGCTGCTTTACCTATTTTGAATAGTGCTACTATCATCGTGGGTACACATGTATCACCATGATATGATGTGCTTAACTCTTTCAGGAAGATACCTAGAAGAAGGATTGCTGGATTGAATGGAATTTCTATTTTTAGATTTTTGAAAAAATCTTCAGAGTGGTTTTACTAGTTTAGATTTCCACAAATAACATAGAAGGGTTTTTAAAACCCACACATTCTCTTACTGATAACTGCTACAAACAAAAATGGGAAAGAAGAGTCAAAGAATACTTTAGGAAGAAAAGATGGATTCAGTCATGGCATAGAAGTGAAAACAGTGTAAGTCAAGGATTAAAACATATTCGTGCAGTCAACATTAACTTTTGGAGTAACTTCTGAATGTTCCAGGCGCTCTGCTGAGATGATGAGGTTTAAAAACATGTATAAAATTGCCTTTTATCCCTCAAATAACTTACCAATTAAGAGGAGAGAAGAATGTGTCCCCCATTGCTGTGGTACATTTCTATAAGTATGAGTGCACTAAATATGGAGATGACACAAATGATCGTTGCCACTTGGTTGATGAGATAGGCCCCCCAATTTTGAGAAATGACCTGCAATTCAAATACATAAGGCAAAGAGGGGAGTGAGAGAAGACAATGAGGGCTGAGGGTGTAGCTCAGTGGTAGGGTGCCTGACTAGCAGAGGCTAGGACCTACGTTTGATATCCATCACAGCAAAAACAAGCACAAAAAGAGAGGTCAACATGTTTCAGGAGCACAAATGCATGAATTGTCTGGAGATGTTTGAGTAAGATTACAGGATTTACTTGTTTGAAGCAGAAGGCATATGTGGTGCACCTGGACAAATGGACCTTAGAAAGCCCTTCCTTATCATACTAAAATATACTCTCATTTGTTTGTAACTTGGATTTTGTGTGAAGAAATTATAGAGGATGCTACTGGAATGTGGATTAGTACCAAATTAGAAGGATCTTGAAAAATAAATTGTTCATACTTTTTTATATCAAGCAGCAATCACTGAAGAATTTTGAACTAGGAAGGTTAATAAGAATGACTTCAAAAAAATTTAGTCAGTGGTAATGTTCAAGATTGTTTAAAGGAAAAAAAATGATTGAATGTGTAAGGATAAAACCAAAAGAAATTTATAAGAATGATAAAGAATCAAAATTTAAATGCCAGAGAGAAGTTATCAAAGATGGCTTCCAGATCTTGAATATATACTAAAAATGGGAGGAAAAATAACTATTCTTATAAACTTAGAACATAAGAACTAATACAGATAGCTTTATGTATCCAGGCATTCCACATCCATGGATTCAACTATCTGTGTATCTAAAATATTTGAAAAAGGTACAACAATAAAATTAACACACAAAAAAGATCCATACAGCATAACAATTATCTATGGCGTATTTATGTTGTATTAGATATTATGAACTATAGAAGATTTAAAGTACATCAGAAAAATGTGAGTAGATTATATACAAATACCAACCCATTTTACATGATGGACTTGAACACTCTCAGATTTGGCAACCACTGGGGAGTCTAGAACTAACATTCCATGGATGTTAAGGTTTGACTCCATTAGAGAATCAAAATACTGCAAATAATCCAGGGAAAGACTTGTTTGCATAGAATTTGGTAAACATTTACAAAATGAATAATTGTATTTCCCTTCCCATTACAAAGTAATTTTACTTGATATTCCTTATAAAGTATTTTTTCTGATTCTCTGATTTTTCTAAAGAAGCCTTGGAAAGTTAAACCTGCAGTCAGCTCTTACATCTACAATTTCCTACTTTGATTTACAAAAATCCTGGAGACAGACTCCTAACAGCCACTGTTGATGCCTTCCCAGCTGTTCCTTCTCTTCTCAGCACCTCAGGATGTGGTATTGGGCAAAAGACCTGTCTAGGAAATAACCTTCACTTCCTGTGATATTAGCTCTCCTGATTCTAAGACAAGAACAGATGTTCAATCAGAAAAAAAAAAATAATGTTCCTCAGATACTTCTATTTGTACTGACCTCCATCAATGACATGTTTTGCTTGCTCCCAACAGAAGCATTTGCTCCAAGCTTTTAAGAGAATGAGCTGATGAGTCAGAAACGTTGACCAAGGACTCCTTCACTAAAGGGCACTTTTTAGCAAACAAATCCCGCCTTGAAACATACTACAGTACTTTTCTCTTTGCCTTTCTCTTTAGTTTGGTGTAGGTTGTTCACTCTTGCTTTGTAGAAAATAACTCCTGCTCCAAATCAGCACAAAATATACTTTGGTAAGAGTGTTAATGGTGAAAGATATGTTTCTATTATTTATCTTTCTATTCAGGCCAAGGTTAGGATATTATCCATTCTTATGATATTTTGACAGGAAAGGAGATGCTATTAATAATTTCTTGGGACATGAGAAACAAGATTATCCAACTGAATGACTTTTTTACACTACTTTCCTGTATTCTTGAATGAGTAGTTACAAGATGTGAGACTGGGAAAGCCTTTATGTTGGTTTTGAAAAGCTGAATTTGATAGGATTGAAGAACTTTGCTGTATTTATCTTCCCCTGTAAAAATACTGTTTTCTATTTTTCTTTTATTTATTATTACTTAAAATAATTTTTGTGCGTGCCATTTATAATTCTCTCCTTTGACTGCCCATGAGATTGGAGACTTCAGTTTAGTTTTTATTACCACACTATAAGGGCTTGTAAACCTGGAGGCTGAATTTAAAATTTTATTTCATCATTTTAACCAGTATATATCACTTAGGAAAAATTATTTCAGGAGTTCTGCTTATGCATAGCTTACTAGACTTTTTTTTCAGTTCTCTCTCTCTCTCTCTCTCTCTCTCTCTCTCTCTCTCTCTCACACACACACACACACACACACACACACACACACACACATTTGGCAGAAGCAATTACCATACATTGTGCTTCAGCTTTTTCCCTGTAACTTGAAGAATTAGAAAATACTTTTTAAAATTATTTACTCATTGCTATGCACAGCTTGGAAGGAAATTATCAATCATTCTTTGTGTACTTTGAAAGCAATGAGGTATCATTGGAAAATATTTACTAAGCTGAAATTTTAAACTCATTTAATCAAAAATACAGTATGAATGTTACCAAAACATAATACTGGAGCTATAAGTAGTGCAAAGGAAAAAAAGCACATTTGCTGCAAAACAAGAAATACAGCATATATCTCAATTAAAAATTCAAGCCAAAAAAATCACTTGAGTATATATCAACATAAAAATAAATATATAAAATCCAAATTAGGATTTTTAGTGGGATTATGGGATTAGGAAAGAGTCTTTTTTGGTTGTTGTTCCTCACCCACAAAATGACTTTTTTAAAAGAGTAAGTATCGACCGAGGTCCTGAGTCACGCAGAAGACGCCGAATCACCCCGCTGAAGACAGGCAGATCGGCCCACACCCTGCCGAGGTCCCCAGTCATCAGCCCGCTGCAGACAAGCAGGTCTGTGCATGCCCTACTGAGGTCCTGAGTCATGCAGAAGACAGCGAATCACCCCACTGCAGACAAGCAGCCACCTGATTCCACATTAACAAGGCTCAGAGGACACCAGACCACCAGACCAAGGTACTGAGTCCTGCTGTTCGCGGCCCAGAGGTAGGGGCTTCTGAGCCATCGTCCCACTGCTCCTGGTCCAGAGGAAGGGGCTTCCTGGTCACAATCCCTCACACTGCTCCCAGCCCAGAGGAAAGGGTTTTTGGGCCACCATCTGTCACACTGCTCCTGGCCCAGAGGAAGGGGTTTCTCAGCCACCATCCCTCCGGCTGCTACCAGCCCACAGGAAAGGGCTTTGGGGTCACCATCCCTACCACTGCTCCCGGCCCCTGTCCCACGTCACCCAGCTCAGAGGAGGTAATCCGTGCAGGCGCTAACAGCCCCCCGCCCCAGTCGAAATGAGAAAACACATAAATAAGTCTCAAAACCAGACTTCCAGATCACCTACAGCAACCCCAAAGGGAAATGAGATGGAACACTCTGATACTCAACCACCTGGACCAACTGAACTGGCAACAAAAGGGGATCTGGAAAAAATGAAATCAGAAATAATTTCTCAGATAACAGGAGAAATTGTGCCCCTAGTGCAAGACATGATTAACAAATCAAGAGAGGAGCTCAGGAACATGATGGAATCCCAATATAAGAAACAAATGGAATCCATAAAACAGATGCAAATAGATTTCCAGGACAGGAAAAATTCCATTGAAAGTCTACACAGCAGAATGAGCCAATGTGAGGACAGAATTTCAGATATAGAAGATAAGATTGCAATTAGTGACCAGGAAAAGAAAAATTGCTTCAAAATGATAAGGGAACATGAGAAATCAATCCAGCAGCTGCTAGATGATGCAAAGAAGAATAACATAAGACTGATTGGGCTCAATGAAGAAACAGGAGAGAGTGCAGATGACATAAAAAATCTCTTCACAGAAATAATGGCAGAAAACTTCCCAAGCAGAGGAAAAGAGCTTGACATACAGAGAAGTGAGGCATATAAGACTCCAAATAGCCTTGATCAAAAAAAATCTACACATAGGCATGTAATTGTTAAGATTCCAGAAACACAACAGAAGAACAAAGTTCTCCAAGCAGTGAGAGAAAAGAAACAAATCACATACAAAGGAAAGCCCATCAGAATCACAGCAGACTTCTCTATACAAACCATCAAGGCAAGAAGAGCTTGGAGTGACAGATTCCAAGCCCTAAAGGAAAACAGCCTCCAACCCAGATTGATGTACCCTGCAAAACTATCTTTCAAAATGGATGGAGAAATAAGATACTTTCATGACAAAGAGTACCTTAGGAACTTCGTGAATACCAAACCAGCACTCCAAAGAATTTTACACAATATCCTAGGAACAGACATTGAGGATCACAACCCCAGGAAGCAAAGCAGAATGAACCCATCTGGCATGACAAGAAATTAAATGGAAAGGGACAGAACCCAACAAAAAGAAAAAGTCATGGCAATGACAAGTCAGTACATTTCAGTTATAACCATCAACATTAATGGTCTCAATTCACCAATCAAAAGAAATAGACTGGCAGAATGGGTCAAGAAGCAAAATCCAACAATATGCTGCATACAAGAAACACACTTCATTCAAAAGGAAACTCATAGACTGAAAGTTAAAGGGTGGAAAAACATACCCCATGTGATAGGAACCCGAAAAAAAGCAGGAGTAGCTATCCTCTTGGCAGATCAAGTAGATTTCAAACCAACACTGATTAAGAGAGATGAAGAAGGACACTACATCCTTGTAAAGGGAAGAATCCAAGAGGAAAAGATGACAATCATAAATATCTATTCACCAAACACTAGTGCACCCAACTATATAAAACAAATACTAACAGACATGAAAAGCCATATATGCACTAATACAATTGTAGTGGGGGACCTCAACATCCCACTGTCACAAATAGATAGATCAACTAGACTAAAAATAAGTAATGAAATACTAGAACTCAATCGAACTCTTGAACAAATGAACTTCACAGATGTTTACAGAGTCTTCCACCCCACAAAATCAGAATACACATTCTTCTCAGCTGCACATGGGTCATTCTCAAAAATGGACCACATACTCACACATAGAACATGTTTAAGTAAGTGCAAAGGAGTTGAAGTGATCCCCTGTATATTATCAGACCATAGTGCGATGAAATTGGAGATCCACAGTAAAAGAAATTCAAAAAATTTCATAAATATGTGGAAATTGAACAACACACTTCTGAGTAACCAATGGGTCACAGAGGAAATTAAAGAAGAAATCACACAGTTCCTTCAATTAAATGATGACAATACAACATATCAGAATCTAGGAGACACAATGAAAGCACTCTTACGAGGGAAATTCATAGCAGTAAATACACATATTAGGAAAACAGAATGAGCCCAATTAAACAACCTGATGCTGAACCTCAAGCTTCTAGAAAAAGAAGAGCAGGACAACCCCAAAGCTCATACAAGGGAAAAAATTATAAAGATAGGAGGAGAAGTCAATGCAATGGAGACTAAGAGAGCGATACAAAAAAATCAATGAAGCCAAGAGTGGGTTCTTTGAAAGAATCAACAAAATTGACAAACCTTTAGTAACCTTATCAGAAAAAGGAAAGAAAAGGCCCAAATCCATGCAATTAGGAATGAAAAGGGTGAAACTACAACAGACCCAGCAGAAATACAGAGGATCATCAATACCTACTTCCAGAACCTATACGCCAATAAGATGGACAACACAGAAAAAATGGACAGATTCCTAGATACATATGAATTACCAAAGTTGAATGAAGAAGACCTAAAAATTCTGAACAACCCAATATCAACCAATGAAATGGAAAATGTAATTAAAAACTTATCAACTAAGAAAAGCCCAGGCTCTGATGGCTTCACTGCTGAATTCTACAAGACATTTAGAGAGGAACTGCTGCCACTACTGTTTAAACTCTTCAATGAAATTGAAAGGGAAGCAATACTCCCAAATTCATTCCTGGAAGCAAGCATCACCTTGATCCCCAAAGCAGAGAAAGACCCAACCGAAAAGGAGAACTATAGGCCAATCTCAGTAATGAACATAGATGCAAAAATCCTTAATAAGATAATGGCAAACAGAATGCAGAAGATCATCAAGAAGATCATACACCCTGATCAAGTGGGATTCATCCCAGGGATACAGGGATGGTTCAATATACGAAAATCAATTAATGTAATACATTATATCCATAGAGCCAAGGACAAAAACCATATGATTGTCTCCATAGACACAGAAAAAGCATTTGACAAAATCCAACATGCATTTATGATAAAAACCCTACAAAAAATTGGAATAGATGATCTCTACCTCAAACTGATAGAAGCCATCTATGAAAAACCAACAGCCAATATCATACTAAATGGTCAAAACCTGAAATCCTTCACACTAAAATCAGGAACAGGACAAGAATGTCCACTATCACCACTCTTGTTCAATATAGTTCTGGAAACATTAGCCACGGCAATTAGACAAGAGGAAGAAATAAAAGGAATAAAGATATATACTGAAGAAGTCAAATTGTCATTATTTGCAGATGACATGATACTCTATATAGAAGACCCCAAGAACTCCACCAAAAGTCTTCTAGACTTAATAACCAAATTCAGTCAAGTAACCTCGTTACAAGGTCAACACACAAAAATCAATAGCTTTCCTCTACACCAATGACAGACTCACTGAGAGAGAAATAGGGCAAAAAATTCCTTTCACAATAGCATCCAAAAAACTGAAATACCTAGGAATCATCCTAACAAAAGAAATCAAAGACCTCTTCTCTGAAAACTATGGCACTCTGAAAAGAGAGATTGAAGGTGATATCAGAAAATGGACAGACATCCCCTGCTTCTGGGTAAGAAGGATCAACATAGTGAAGATGACCATACTTCCAAATCTGCTATATAGATTCAATGCAATTCCAATTGAGATCCCAGCAGCGTACTTCATAGGCCTCGAGAAAACAATCCAAAACTTCATTTGGAACAAGAAGAAACCCGGAATAGCAAAAGCAATCCTAGGTAACAGAGACATGGCAGGGGGTATCACAATCCCCAACCTGCAACTCTACTACGAAGCTACTGTGATAAAAACAGCATGGTACTGGCAAAGAAACAGACTTGAGGACCGGTGGAACAGATTAGAAGATGCAGAAACAACAGCAGACACACTCAGCCATCTCATCTTCCACAAAGGAGACAAACACCCTCACTGGAGGAAAGATAGCCTCTTTAATAAATGGTGCTGGAAAAACTGGGCTTCAACTTGCCAAAGATTAAAACTAGACCTATATCTCTCACCATGCACTAAACTAAAATCAAAATGGATTAAAGATCTAAATATTAAAATAGAAACTCTGAACCAGTTGGAACAGAGGTTAAGTAGAACCCTTGAAGACATCGGTGTAGGAAAAGATTTTATGAACAAAACCTCAGTTGCCTGTGAACTAGCACAAACAATTAACAAATGGGATCTCTTCTTATTAAAAAGCTTCTGCACAACAAGAGAAACCACCAGCAGTGTGAAGAGACAATCCACAATGTGGGAAAAAATCTTCCCCTGCTCTTCCTCAGACAAAGGTCTACTATCTCGAATCTATAAAGAACTTAAAAAGATCAGACCTCCAAAATTTAAAGACCCAATCCAAAAATGGACATCTGAAATGAACAGACATTTCTCAGACAAAGAAGTAGAAATAGCAAATAAATACATGAAAAAATGTTCAACATCACTGGTCATTCAAGAGATGCAAATGAAAACAACGCTGAGATTCCACTTCACTCCGGAAAGAATGGCTGCCATCATGAAATCAACCAATAACAAATGCTGGCGGGGCTGTGGGGAAAGAAGAACCCTGTTCCACTCCTGGTGGGAGTGTAGACTGGTGCAAGCGCTGCGGAAATCAGTATGGAGATACCTCAAAGAACTTGGACTGGAAATCCCATTTGACCCCGCTATTCCACTGCCTGGGATCTTCCCCAAAGAATTAAAAGAATCATACCACAGTGATATACGTGCACCCATGTTCATAGCAGCACAGTTTGTAATAGCTAAAACTTGGAAACAGCCCAAATGCCCATCAATTGGAGACTGGATAAAGAAAACGTGGTTTTTTTATAAAATGGAGTACCACTCAGCCATAAAAAAATGAGAAATTAGAGACATTTATAGCTAAGTGGATGCACATTGAGGCAATACTCTTAAGTGAAATAAATAGGACACAGATGTGTAAATACCGAATAGTTTCTCTGGTGTGAGAAACTGAAAGTGTAAATAAGGACTAAATGTATAATAGGTAATGTGAAATAGGAAGAAAAGGGGCAAAGGGGAAGGAAGTGGGTGGGCTAAGGGATAGGACAGAAGGGAATGGGATTAATATGAGAAAATGGAAAAATAGGAACAAAATCTTTGTAAATAGGGAGGAATGGAGTGGTTGAAGAGAGTGCTGGGCAAAGGTGAAAAACAAGAACCAAGAGAGACTATGTAAAGGTGCCAATTTCCAATGATGAATGTTATTATATTGTATACCTAAAATGTACCAATGATTAGAATGAATAATCGATTATGTAAAACAGGAAGTAAAGGTCCAAAGGGGTAGGTGTAGTGGGAGGCACAGGGGAAAGGAAAGAAGGGAAAGGAAAAAATGATGAGAAATGGAAAAAATGGAAATAAAGTCTTTGTAAATAGGGAAGGGTGGAAGGCATGAAGGGAGCCCTAGGAATGGGGAAAAAATAAGAACCAAGATGCATTATGTAAAGGTACAATTCCCAATGAGAAATGTAATTGTGTTGTATACCTACAATGTACCAATAAAAGAATTTAATACAAAAAAAAAAGAATAAGTATCTTATCAGGTTGCACACCAGGACTTTTATGAGAAAATGGATGTTTTAAGGTAAGGAAATTCCATCGCTTAGCAAGATTAAGCTGATGGAAAGTAACTTATAATCACCTTTATGGAGAGGCCTTAAAGATGAACCAATAAGCAATAAAGTTACTGTTTTCATATAACTACTTAATATAAAAGAGTCATTACGACCTGGCCCTCCTTCTAACAACAGTATTATGGGGGAAAATTGTTATTTGCACATTGTTTTGTCACATAGCACTATAAAATCTAGGTAGACCCTCTTGGAGAAATAAGAAACAAAACTATAATAGGATATTAGTTTAAATCAAACTATGGTCCAAGACATGTCATTAATTTTACTTCATCAACAGCCACGTGGATTCCATGAGATTATCTTGTCATGAGAACAAAAGAGACACATTGGGGACATAAGAAATTACGGTCACCATTTCTGATTCTCTTTGAATATTATTAATGCTCACTTTAAAATGACCTAGTTGCTTGCTAGAAATCCAGATCATTGAGCTATATTCCAGATCTACAAATAAAATCTGTGTTTTAACAGAATACACAGATGATTCATATCCATATTAACATGGTTTAGATCTCAGATGTCTCCTAAAAGTCTCATATGTTTAAGATCGGGCTTCAAATCGTGATTCAATCATGGAGGCTTTATACTCATTCAGTGGATTCCTCCACTAATGACTTCAGCAGTCCAGTGTGCTCTTAGGAGGTGATGCCTGCTTGGAGATGAGTCCTTGGTGGTGTGACCTGGAAAGGAAAGGTGCACCTCACTGCCTGTGAACTCCCTACTCTCTGCTTTTTCTGGCCACCATGACGTGAGCAACTTTCCTCCACTGTGCCGGTCTGCCATGCCATTCTGCCTTGGAGCCAGCTGACTGGATTAACCTATGCATCAAAATAAACCATGCCTTCTTTAAGTTGTGGGTGTTGAGTATTCTGTCGCAGAGATGAGAAAATGACTAAGACACATACTTACATTGGAAAGGAGTTAGTTGATCTAACTCAAGGGGAAAATAAAAGCTCAGAGGGGCTAACAATTTGATAAAAAGCAAGCAAACGTTGATAGAGAGATGCAATCTCAGGGTCACTTATTAGTAGAGAGTCTTATCACTTCATTTCTAGTCTAATATCTCACCAATTCCTTTCATAAGGAAAGCTAAGAAAATTAAGATTCACCTTAAAACAATTCCTATAGTGGAGTGAGTAATGGATGTTTCAGCCAGAAGCCTGAGAAGTAAAATATCTTCATAGTAATTTAACTATTTAAGAAGTGTTCCAAAAAAGTTGTATCCTCAGAACATGTTGAAATTATCATTATTGCTCATGGTAATATTTATTCATTCATTCATTCATTCATTTATTTTGGTGACGCTGGTTGAATGTTAATATTCACTTTGGTGGGTAAAAATATAGACCTAGTTCAATTTCTTTTACCAACATTGATTTAAAAACACATGAATTTCCTCTACCTCTATCCAAAATCTCTTTATAATTATTTTTAAAACATTAAAAACAGGCATAAGCATTAACAGAATTGGAAATCTTGGAATGTTGACCAGAAGAATAGAAAATTTCTGGAATGTGCAAAGTAGATAGGCCCCAAAAGACAACACCAACTAATAAACCCCCATGAAAAGTAAATCTAAAGTCAGAGGCAGTGTTGGCTGGAAAAATTAGTGAATTATGGCCACCATCTGGAGACATAACTCAAAAGAATTTCAACCACTTCATCATGACTAATTCCAGAACTGCTCTTAGGCAAAAACTGAGTTCTCCAAGTAGAACTGAATTTTTACCTAGAATAGAAAATTGTTAATTGACTGCATGAGTTGGGGAATCAGGATAGTGCTGCAAGTAGGTTAGAAAGGAGATAAGGCTCTAGGAATCACCATTCTAGAGAAAATATGACTAACACACACACACTAATTTCTTGGGCCAGGGATTTAGCTCAGTGGTTCTGCTGCCTGCCTCCCAAGCACAAGGTCCCAAGTTCAATCTCTGGTACCAAAAAAAAACTTCCCAAAAGAAAGTTTCTTTTTATTGATCAAACATATCAACCAAAACCAGACCTTTAGTCTACTGTAAGAGAAAAATGCATGTCAAATCACATTTTAACAAAAAAAATTTTAAAAGGAAAAATGGGAATGAGATCAAGATATACATGGATAAAGGGATGAATAAAGGAATTAAGATGTATTATGTACATATACCAAATCCCCACAAAGTATGTAAACATTATATACTACAAACATATATTAAAAAAGAAAAGAAACAATTTTACATATGGAGAAGTAGCTTAATTACAATTATGAAAAAAATTCATCTGCTAAAGAAACAATTTTTTTTGCTTAAATTCTTTTAGTGGTATATTTTAGGTATATAATACATTTACATGTATCATTGGGTGCTTGTACCTGTAAATGATATATCTTAGCTCCTATTTTTTTCTCATTACCTGTGTACCCATCACCCCCTCCACCCTTCCCTATTTACATAGATTTTGTTTCCTTTTTTTTCCTTTTCTTATAACTTTTCCTTTCCCTTCTTTCCTTTCCCCTTCCTCTCCCACTTCCCCTACCCCTTTGGACCTTTTCTTCCTCTTTCAAATTATCAATTATTTATTTTAAACATTTTAATCCTTATTTACACTTTCAGTTTCTCACACTAGAGAAACTATTCAGTATTTACACATGTGTGTCCTATTTATTTCACTTAAGGGTATGGCCTCAATATGCATCCATTTAGCTATGAATGTCTCTAGCTTCTCATTCTTTATGGCTGAGTAGTACTCCATTTTATTAAAAAAAAAAAACCACATCTTCTTTATCCAGTTTCTGGTTGATGGGCACTTGGGCTGTTTCCAAGCTTTAGCTATTACAAACTGTGCCTCTATAAACATGGGTGCACATATATGGCTGTGGTATGATTCTTTTCATTCTTTTGGGAAGATACTCAGTGGGGGAATAGATGGGTCAAATGGGACCTCTAGCCCTAGTTCTTTGAGGTATAAGGAAACAATTTTAAATAGAACCTAGAATAAATTTTCAACTTACCAAAACTGACTGATACGACACTTATATACAAAGTGAACTGTATTGTTTTAGAAAACCAAAATTATAAGCATCAAATATAGTTAACAAAATTACTGTATTCAAAAAACAGACAATAGATAACAAACAGACAAATATAATAAAAAGTATCCACAAGGAAAACTGATAGAATTTGCCACCTTTAGAAAGATTGTCATTAAGAAAACTATTCAAAATACTTAGAATGACAAAAATTATTGCTAAAATTAAAGGAGAAATCATAGGATGAATAGGTGAAGGCTTTTAAAGATTAAGCAAGAAAATTCATGATGTGTTTAGTCCCCAAATATTCCACCAGAATACAGTCAAAAGAAATTCAAAGTAAAACAACATGGAAGAAATGAAAGGTAGACTCAATTCATACATTCACATAATAGTAGTTAAAGAAGAGAACAAAGAGAGTGGAGAAAAAAATAACTCAGTGTGAAAGTTCATATTGTCATGAAACTGAGAGATGACTTACACTAGACTCATACTTGCTTTGCATATATTGCCAGAATTGAGTGGCTGGAAATTAAAAGCAAACTATATTCAAAACAAGTTCATTTTCTTAAACACGTAAAATACAATTCAAAAGAATTGGAAAATTACAAATTTTTAAATTAAAATTTTTAAATTAATTTTAAATTTTAAAATTATAATTTTTAGAAGCATATTACATATCAGAACTAAGAAGAGCTAAAGTGATATGTAGAGTAATTTGTTTCATCTCAACATGTTTTAGAAAACAAAAAAAAATGAAAAAACAAATTATATATTTAATTCAAAGACCAAACAAAAATGAAAGCTCACAGAAAAATAAAATGAGATCGAAATTACAGAAGGAACTAATGACGATAATAGCAGAAACAAATCAGGTAGAAATATAACAACAGAAAGAATAATAGGTAAATAAAAGGAGCAACTAGCTCTTTGAACACAAATTGCTTTTGCCTCAGCAAAAAAGTTAGAAACCACAACTAAACAGATTTTTAAAAGAAAAAATTATGTAATTCACAATATGGAGCATATTTTAAAATTTCACAATATTAGATATGGATAAAATTTCATAAATTATAGATTACTACATACAATTTTTTAATCTGAATTTAAAAGTATTTTTTAAAAGTTTGTAGAAAGTAGGAAATGAGCAAACTGGCCCAAGAAAAGTACAAAAGGATGGAAATGGAGTTATGGGAAGTTATTAAACATGAGGATGAATACATCATGACTGAGGTTAGTGTCCTTATAAAGAGGAACTAGAGAGGTAGCTATCTCCGTATAAAGGATAGCTCCATTGCTGATGTGTGAATCTAAAATTTCTTTGCTTGATCATGAAAGATGATTTATAATGTGTCACTAGCTTACTTTTCCAGCCTCATTTCCTCCTGATTCAATTCAGGCACTTTATATCCTGGTCCCAATAAACTTGTCACAATTTCTTCATGTGTGAATGACAGTGGATATCCCTCTGGAACACTGAATTTAGTAGAGTGAGTTTCAAAGTTATATATAAATGATAAAATGAAGCATGTCCAGGAATGAGTTGTTGGCCTGAAGACTTCAGAAAATGCCATGGGATCCAGGAACCATAACAAATGAGCATCAAGAGACAGGCAGCGAAAAGCAGATCCAAAACATAGTAGAAACAGAAAAAGGGATAGAAAGGCATCTCGGGGAAGGTGATTTGAAACTGCTGCAGTCCTCCAAGCAGGATATGCCAGGCTCTCATCTTCCCTTTTCACGTGAGCCTAGACAGTGTGACAGTACAGGCAGAGAAGGTGTCATTACCTAAAGTTTCCATATCTCCCAGAACCTCAAGAGAATGGTTTGAAAAAGTTCTTGATGTAAAAAAATTCTAAAACTGATTATGATAGTTTTCTTTGCCCTGAAGGAGGGGGCAATCAATATTAGCATAGCACTGCTTTGATGAACCATAAGCACTAGAACATGGCAAGCCTATGATAAGTGAATCAGTGTGCAGCGAAAGGTATGAGCACCAACCAAGGCCTTCATCAAGTTTAATAAGGCCAATTTCTACAGATCATTATTCTATTTCTGCTCCAAACTAGAACATAAGCACAGTATTGTAATAGTTATGAAATCCCTTATGATACATTATTTCTTAGATTTATTTTTAAGTTCAAGAGCTTTGATATAGGAGAAAAAGCCCTAGAATACATTGCTCTTAAAATAAGTTATTAATATATGAGACTCTATATGATAAATGCCTCAAAGTGCAAATATTTATTGTTCAGATAATTTTTAACCTGGGTTTCTCAAAATTTAAAACTGGTAGTATTTTCCTTTGGGCCAGGAGCCTGCAATTACTTTTAAATGATTGGTACATGGCATGGTAGGAATTTTTTGAGTGTGATAAACTGTAGCAAAGGAAATTGTGTTGCTGTTGGAATAACCATTTGCATAAAAGAAGGAAAATCCCTATTGTGCAATTCAAAATTTTCAGCTGCAGGTACAAGGAATAGAGGTTTTTTCTATGTGAAAAGAATTTCTACAGCACAGAACTAATAGAAGAATAAAATCATAGCTGACACTAGCACTGACTACTGAGACAGCTAAAGTGAAGCTCCCCGACCTAAAGGACCTCCGCTGTGTGACATCCTAATGAAAGAATCACAGCTGGATGGGACCTGTAGGTCATCAGGCCAGGCCCCGGCCCAGTTCCAGAATGTCTTAACCCATGTCCCTGACAGATGGCCTCCCCAACTCCAGCCAGAATCCAGTACCTTAAAAAATAATCTTGCTCAATTTAAAAAAATGTTAGACGTCATAAGGTTTTAACTTTGTATCAAAATTTCTATCAATAGAACCCTTAATTTGTTGATCTTAGTTTTTTCATGTACCACACATCTGAACAATCTGCTCCTTCTACAGGATAACTTTTCACATATTTTGTTTTTGTTTACTAAGATTTCTCTTCTTTGGACTAAATATTCCCAATTTTTTACACTGTTTCAAGTTTGGCATATTTTCCAGAATTTTCACAATCTTTATTCCATTTGCTAAACAAGTTTGACTTTCTAAAACCTGTCTTAAAGTGTCACTACATAGTTGGACATTGTACTCAGAAGTAACTTGACTAGTGAAAACATGATGAAATTATTAATTCCTGTAGTTTTAATTATGAAGAAATATTTATCATGCTAAAGGTGGAATACAAGGGCCTGTTACATTTTTAGTCCTTGTTGGTTCATGTTAACTTATGAAAAAAGTAAGAAAGAAAAATCTTTTGCATGGAAAATGACTCCAAGTGCAACTGATTTTTAAAACATATGTTTACCCTGTAAGGTAAATCTTATGCATTCCATTCATACTTGCCATAAAAATGATAAAATGGTTTGACAAATTTAAATAACAAATGTGCAGAAGCATATGAAAAAATTACAAAATTTTACTGTGCTTAATTAACAAAACAAATGTAGAACTGTCTTTCTGTTTTGCAATGATAAATATAATGTATACATTGAAGTTCCTGCAAAAATTTATTAAATGAATGCATCTCGTGCAATATTCTCAGTGGAGATTTTAAGGAATTTAACAAAGTGCTTCTAAAATTCATTGAAAGAACATGTACTAGAAATAAACAAGGCATTTTAGAAAAACAAACAAGAGATTACAAGAGATATTGGGGCATATAGTAAAAACAATAATTTTTAAAGTGGAACCTGCATCTATAGAACACAAAAATCAGAATTCATTGAAGAGAATGCATTATATTAAAATAAAAAGTGAAATTAAAAGGTTTTTTCACCACAAACCACTAGAAAGAGAATACTAATCTAAAAAAATCCTTTATTTGTTTTTTACAAGATTATAAAATTGGCATAACCTCTGTAGAGAAACTTTTGGCAATAATTAGGAATATTTTTTAAATATTCTATACTTCAGGATTTCCTGTATGGAAACTTTAAGTTGGCCTAAGAGCAGCATAAAATAGGTTATATATGCAGAATATGTATGTTTCTAAATACATACATGTGTCTATATGTGTGTGTGTATGTACAAATAAGAAATTTAAATGTTACACAGTATATACCAATAAAGCCCTGACTTTTATAAGAAGCAACCTTCCAGGTACAATACTTTAAATAGAAAAGTAATTTATTTTCTACATAAAGTACAAAGCAAGTGTTTACAATTAGTGATGGCTCTCCACCAATTACAGATTCTGGAACTCAGGACCCAAGTTCCTCCTACCTTGTGACTGTGGTTTCTACGTCATGGTCTCTATTGAAGCCAGCCAGTCTGCTTGTGGCAAAAAAGCAGAATCCCTTTCAGTGCCTTCATATGAAGTACCATGTGTTAGACTTTTGCTCACATTCCATTTGCAGGGATTCATTCACACACCACGCATACCATGTAGGGAGGCAGGGAAAAATGGTTGAGCTAGATGCTCTGAAAAGGAAATTACATCTGGTAAGAACTAAATTGTAGCTGCAGCAGTTTCTTTCTAATTTGTACCTTTCTGTCCATGAAGAGAATATACTTACACTCTCCTCAAGGGAAGCAACCAAAATACCCATCTCAAAGCCTACCAACTCTAAATGAGGGGCAGATCTAGAAGGAGGTCCCTGTAGTTCCTGTGACCTAAGAAATATAAGAATCAATTAATTATTCATTGCTCCACAGATAAAACAACTGCAAGGATAAAAGAAACACCACTTAAACTTTGGAGCAAAACAGGAAAATTGCTACTCTTTTGCAAATATGAAATACTCCTGAGCAGACATGTGCAGGGCCCAAAGATTACTTCAATGCTTATGCAGTAAAAAGGTTGATTGATTGATCCATTTTCTTTTTGTCTTTGTTCATCTTCCCTCAAAAATGGCTTAATAGGTTTCTGTTCCTTCAGTTTCTAGTCATTTCTGTGAACTACCACAACAGAAATTCTTTTCTAGATGCCATGTTTCTCTCTCAGTTTTGTTGTTGCTACTTAGGGCCACCTAAGGAAAAAAAATAAATAAACAACAAACATGGTCCAGAAGATAGTAATATCCTCAGACTGATCTTTGCCATAGTTCTGATTCATTTTGTTCAATAAAGAATCTATGAGGCTTGCTGCTCAAAGCCTTTTCTAGACTTTCTTTGCTATCTGGGAAGCAACGACTTTCCAAAGTTGTAAAACTTTCATATTCAGCCTCTCTGGTGCTAGGATCTCTCCTTCTGCACTAGTCTAACCCTATTTCTATCACAATACCTCTTCTATGCTCTTTTCAGAAAGAATTTTCTATGGTTAATGCTTTATTAGTTGAGTTCCATTCCTTGTAGTTAATTGCTATGATTGTTTAGTGCCGTATTTTTTCATATTGACTATATTATAATGTTTATTGTTGTCCCAAAATTTGGTTTGACTTTTTGTCTTGAGCCAAAATGAAACTAAAGGTAGAAAATGTTCAAGTGAAAAAACAAAAGTTCAAATGATTAGATAATTTTGTTTCTGGTTGATTTTTTCTAGTTTTAAATAGTTTGCTCACATTATTTACTATTTCAATTTTTAAATATATTTATACTTTTTTGATCTCCAATTTTTTCAGAAAAATCTACAGATACTATATTCACAAATTACTACAAAATTACACCTTCATTTCCTTTACATATATGTAATTCGTACCTGTCTAAAAATTTTGCGGTCCCTCTATACTGCTTCATTCACTTCTACAATCATGAATAAGAACAATTGGCTGTAGTGATCTCATTGGATACTTACATATTTTTATCTTTGACATCTAGAAACCTTATCATAATATAACTCCTTGGCTATGCTTATTACTTTCTGTCCAATATTTATCTTATTATTCCTTTTTTGATAAGATTATACAGTTTACTTGTCTCAAAACTGCCTTCTGTAGCTTTGAAACTAATTTCAAAAGTTCAAAAGTATTTTTCTATATTTATTTCTTTAATTTCTAGGATGGTTTTCTTACTTTCCACCATTCCCTCTCTAATTACTTTAGCTTTTTTTTTTTTTTTTGGTACCAGGGATCGAACTCAGGACCTTGTGCTTGAGAGGCAGGCAGTGGAACCACTGAGCTAAATCCCCAGCCACTTTAGCTTCTTTTAAGCTATATTTTCTTATCATTTCACCTTTTTTGTTTCTTCTTTAGTGATTTTACTGAAATAGTTCACACTTCATTTCTTTATTTTTTTTTTGGTATTAAATTCTTTTATTGGTGCATTGTAGGTATACAACACAATTACATTTCTCATTGGGAATTGTACCTTTACATGATGCATCTTGGTTCTTATTTTTTTCCCATTCCTAGCCCTCCCTTCATGCCCTCCACCCTTCCCTATTTACAAAGACTTTATTTCCATTTTTTCCATTTCTCATCATTATTTTCTTTCCCTTCTTTCCTTTCCCCTGCCCCTCCCACTACCCCTACCCCTTTGGACTTTTACTTCCTATTTTGCATTATCGATTATTCATTCTAATCATTGGTACATTTTAGGTATACAATATAATGACATTCATCATTGGAAATTTGCACCTTTACATAGTCTCTCTTGGTTCTTATTTTTCACCCTTGACCAGCCCTCCCTTCAACCCCTCGAGTCCTCCCTATTTACAAAGATTTTGTTCCTATTTTTCCATTTTCTCATATTAATCCCATTCCCTGCTATCCTTTCCCCTAGCCCTCCCACTTCCTTCCCTTTTGCCCCTTTTCTTCCTATTTCACATGACCTATTATACATTTAGTCCTTATTTACACTTTCAGTTTCTCACACCAGAGAAACTATTCGGTATTTACACATGTGTCCTATTGATTTCACTTAAGAGTATTGCTCAATGTGCATTCACTTAGCTATAAATGTCTCTAATTTCTCTTTTTTTTGGCTGAGTAGTACTCCATTTTAAAAAAAAAAAAACCCATATTTTCTTTATCCAGTCACCAGTTGATGGGCATTTGGGCTGTTTCCAAGTTTTAGCTATTACAAACTGCGCTGCTATGAACATGGGTGCGCATATATCACTGTGGCATGATTCTTTTAATTCTTTGGGGATGATCCTCAGCAGTGGAATAGCAGGGTTAAGTGGGACTTCCAGTCCTAGTTCTTTAAGGTATCTCCATACTGATTTCCACAGTGCTTGCACCAGTCTACACTCCCACCAGCAGTGGAGCAGGGTTCCTCTTTCCCCACAGACCCGCCAGCATTTGTTTGTTATTGGTTGATTTCCTGATAGCAGCCATTCTTTCTGGAGTGATGTGGAATCTCAGTGTTGTTTTCATTTGCATCTCTCCAATGATCAGTGATGTTGAACATTTTTTCATGTATTTGCTTGCTATTTCTACTTCTTTGTCTGAGAAATGTCTGTTCATTTCAGATGTCCATTTTTGGATTGGGTCTTTAAATTTTGGAAGTCTAATCTTTTTAAGCTCTTTATAGATTTGAGATAGTAGACCTTTGTCTGAGGAAGAGCAGGTGAAGATTTTTTCCCACATTGTGGGTTGTCTCTTCACACTGCTGGTGGTTTCTCTTGCTGTGCAGAAGCCTTTTAATAGGAAGAGATCCCATTTGTTGATTGTTTGTGCTAGTTCACAGGCAACTGAGGTTTTGTTCATAAAATCTTTTCCTACACCGATGTCTTCAAGGGTTCTACCTAACCTCTGTTCCAACTGGTTCAGAGTTTCTATTTTAATATTTAGATCTTTAATCCATTTTGATTTTAGTTTAGTGCATGGTGAGAGATACAGATCTAGTTTTAATCTTTGGCAAGTTGAAGCCCAATTTTTCCAGCACCATTTATTAAAGAGGCTATCTTTCCTCCAGTGAGGGTGTTTGTCTCCTTTGTGGAAGATGAGATGGCTGAGTGTGTCTGCTGTTGTTTCTGCATCTTCTAATCTGTTCCACCGGTCCTCAAGTCTGTTTCTTTGCCAGTACCATGCTGTTTTTATCACAGTAGCTTCGTAGTAGAGTTGCAGGTTGGGGATTGTGATACCCCCTGCCATGTCTCTGTTACCTAGGATTGCTTTTGCTATTCTGGGTTTCTTCTTGTTCCAAATGAATTTTTGGATTGTTTTCTCGAGGCCTATGAAGTATGCTGCTGGGATCTCAATTGGAATTGCATTAAATCTATATAGCAGATTTGGAAGTATGGTCATCTTCACTATGTTGATCCTTCTTACCCAGAAGCAGGGGATGTCTGTCCATTTTCTGATATCACCTTCAATCTCTCTTTTCAGAGTGCCATAGTTTTCAGAGAAGAGGTCTTTGATTTCTTTTGTTAGGATGATTCCTAGGTATTTCAGTTTTTTGGATGCTATTGTGAAAGGAATTTTTTGCCCTATTTCTCTCTCAGTGAGTCTGTCATTCGTGTAGAGGAAAGCTATTGATTTTTGTGTGTTGACCTTGTAACCAGCTACTTGACTGAATTTGGTTATTAAGTCTAGAAGACTTTTGGTGGACTTCTTGGGGTCTTCTATATAGAGTATCATGTCATCTGCAAATAATGACAATTTGACTTCTTCAGTATATATCTTTATTCCTTTTATTTCTTCCTCTTGTCTAATTGCCGTGGCTAATGTTTCCAGAACTATATGGAACAAGAGTGATGATAGTGGACATCCTTGTCTTGTTCCTGATTTGAGTGTGAAGGATTTCAGTTTTTGACCATTTAGTATGATATTGGCTGTTGGTTTTTCATAGATGGCTTCTATCAGTTTGAGGTAGAGACCATCTATTCCAATTTTTTGTAGGGTTTTTATCATAAATGCATGTTGGATTTTGTCAAATGCTTTTTCTGTGTCTATGGAGATAATCATATGGTTTTTGTCCTTGGCTCCATTGATATAGTGTATTACATTAGTTGATTTTCATATATTGAACCATCCCTGCATCCCTGGGATGAATCCTATTTGGTCAGGGTTTATGATCTTCTTGATGATCTTCTGCATTCTATTTGCCACTATCTCATTAAGGATTTTGGCATCTATGTTCATTAGTGAGTTTGGCCTATAGCTCTCTTTTTCAGTTGGGTCTTTCTCTGCTTTGGGGATCAAGGTGATGCTTGCTTCCAGGAATGAATTTGGGAGTATTGCTTCCCTTTCAATTTCATTGAAGAGTTTAAACAGTAATGGCAGCAGTTCCTCTCTAAATGTCTTGTAGAATTCAGCAGTGAAGCCACCAGGGCCTGGGCTTTTCTTAGTTGATAAGTTTTTAATAACATTTTCAATTTCATTGGTTGATATTGGGTTGTTTAGAATTTTTAGGTCTTCTTCATTCAACTTTGGTAATTCATATGTATCTAGGAATCTGTCCATTTCTTCAGTGTTGTCCATCTTATTGGCATATGGGTTCTGGAAGTAGGTATTGATGATCCTCTGGATTTCTGCTGGGTCTATTGTCATTTCACCCTTTTCATTCCTAATTGGATGGATTTGGGCCTTTCCTTTCCTTTTTCTGACAAGGTTGGCTAAAGGTTTGTCAATTTTGTTGATTCTTTCCAAGAACCAACTCTTGGCTTCATTGATTTTTTTTTATCATTCTCTTAGTCTCCGTTGCATTGATTTCTCCTCTGATCTTTGTAATTTCCTCCTTTGTATGAGCTTTGGGGTTGTCCAGCTCTTCTTTTTCTAAAAGCTTGAGGTTCAACATCAGGTTGTTTAATTGGGCTCATTCTGTTTTCCTAATATGTGTATTCACTGCCATGAATTTCCCTTGTAAGACTGCTTTCATTGTGTCCCATAGATTCTGATATGTTGTATTTTCATTGTCATTTAATTGAAGGAACTGTCTGATTTCTTCTTTAATTTCCTCTGTGACCCATTGGTTATTCAGAAGTGTGTTGTTCAATTTCCACGTGTTTAGGAAATTTTTTGAGTTTCTTTTGCTATGGATCTCCAATTTCATCACACTATGGTCTGGTAATATACAGGGGATTACTTCAATTCCTTTGCACTTACTTAAACATGTTCTATGTGTGAGTATGTGGTCTATTTTTGAGAATGACCCATGTGCAGCTGAGAAGAATGTGTATTCTGATTTTGTGGGGTGGAAGACTCTGTAAACATCTGTGAAGTTCATTTGTTCAAGAGTTCGATTGAGTTCTAGTATTTCATTACATATTTTTAGCCTAGTTGACCTATCTATTTGTGACAGTGGGGAGTTGAGGTCCCCCACTACAATTGTATTAGTGCATATATGACTTTTCATGTCTGTTAATATTTGTTTTATAGAGTTGGGTGCACTAGTGTTTGGTGCATAGATATTTATGATTGTCATCTCTTCCTCTTGGATTCTTCCCTTTACAAGAATGTAGTGTCCTTCTTCATCTCTCTTAATCATTGTTGGTTTGAAATCTACTTGATCTGCTAAGAGGATAGCTACTCCTGCTTTTGTTCAGGTTCCTGTCGCATGCAGTATTGTTTTCCACCCTTTAACTTTCAGTCTATGAGTTTCCTTTTGAATTAAGTGTGTTTCTTGTATGCAGCATATTGTTGGATTTTGTTTCTTGAACCATTCTGCCAGTCTATTTCTTTTGATTGGTGAATTGAGACCATTAATGTTGATGGTTATAACTGAAACGTACTGACTTGTCATGGCCATGACTTTTTCTTTTTCTTGGGTTCTCCCCCTTTACATTTAATTTCTACTCATGCCAGATGGGTTCATTCTGCTTTGCTTCCTGGGGTTGTGATCCTCAATGTCTGTTCCTAGGATATTGTGTAAAATTCTTTGGAGTGCTGGTTTGGTACTCACGAAGTTCCTAAGGTGCTCTTTGTCATGAAAGTATCTTATTTCTCCATCCATTTTGAAAGATAGTTTTGCAGGGTACATCAGTCTGGGTTGGAGGCTGTTCTCTTTTAGGGCTTGGAATCTGTCACTCCAAGCTTTTCTTGCCTTGATGGTCTGTGTTGAGATGTCTGCTGTGATTCTGATGGGCTTTCCTTTGTATGTGATTTGTTTCTTTTCTCTCACTGCTTGGAGAACTTTGTTCTTCTGTTGTGTTTCTGGAATCTTAACAATCATATGCCTATGTGTAGATTTTTTTTGAAAAAGGCTATTTGGAGTCTTATATGCCTCACTTCTCTGTATGTCAAGCTCTTTTCCCCTGCTTGGGAAGTTTTCTGCCATTGTTTCTCTGAAGAGATTTTTTATATCATCTGCACTCTCTCCTGTTTCTTCATTGAGCTCAATCAGTCTTATGTTATTCTTTTTTGCATCATCTAGCAGCTGCTGGATTGATTTCTCATGTTCCTTTATCATTTTGAAGCAATTTTTCTTTTCCTGGTCACTAATTGCAATCTTGTCTTCTATATCTGAAATTCTGTCCTCACATTGGCTCATTCTGCTGTGTAGACTTTCAGTGGAGTTTTTTATGTCCTGGAAATCTATTTGCATCCGTTTTATGTATTCCATTTGTTTCTTATGTTGGGATTCCATCATGTTCCTCAGCTCCTCTCCAGATTTATTAATCATGTCTTGCACTAGGGGCACAATTTCTCCTGTTATCTGAGAAATTATTTCTGATTTCATTTTTTCCAGATCCCCTTTTATTTCCATTTCAGTGGGTCCAGGTGGTTGAGTATCAGAGTGTTCTATCTCATTTCCCTTTGGGGTTGCTGTAGGTGATCTGGAAGTCTGGTTTTGAGACTTATTTACATGTTTTCTCATTTTGACTGGGGCGCGGGGCTGTTAGTGCCTGCATGGATTACCTCCTCTGAGCTGGGAGAGGTGGGACAGGGGCTGGGAGCAGCGGTAGCGATGGTGACCCAAAAGCCCTTTCCTATGGGCTGGGAGCAGTGGGAGGGATGGTGGCTGGGAAGCCCCTTCCTCTGGACCAGGAACAGTGGGATGGCAGCTCAGAAGCCCCTACCTCTGGGCCAGGACTGATGGGAGGGATGGTGGCCCGGAAGCCCCTTCCTTTGGGCCAGGAGCAGTGGGAGGATGGCTCAGAAGCCCCTACCTCTGGGCCGGGAACAGTGGGACTCAGTACCTTGGTCTGGTGGTCTGGTGTCCTCTGTGTGTTTGTAGTGTGGAATCAGGTGGCTGCCTGTCTGCAGCGGGGTGACTTGGCGTCTTCTGGGTGACTCAGGACCTCCTCGGTAAGGCATGGGCAGACCTGCTTGTCTGCAGCGCGGTGATTCAGCGTCTTCTGCGCGACTCAGCATTTTATTTTTAATAAGTAAAAATTCTTCTGTCCACATTTTTCTTCTGTTTCCAGGTGTCTCCATGTTTCTTGATGCCATTTTGTTATATGAAGTATTCTCTCCTTTTTTCTTATTTTCTTATTCAATATCTCTCTCTCTCATGTATGCACATACCTGTTTATTTCCTCTATCATTCCTCCTTGAATGAACATAAAATCACCTAAAGTTCCTATTTGTGTAAGAGTGCTAGAGTGCTTCATCTCAGCCCTTTATTTCTTACAGCTATCTGGGAACAAGTGGAGCTAGTGCATTAGAGAAAAGCTGAACAACTACAGTTCAAGCATTTGGAGTAAAAATATGTGTTCTGGCAAATCTAGTGAACCCCTCTACAGTATTTCAGCCATAGCTCCCTTCAAAGTAGCTCTCTCTGGGGACAGCCACACCACTTAGGGCCACTGCTCACAGTAAAGAAACACACTTCCTTTTTTTAAAATATTTGAATGCTAGCTTACCTGTGCTAGAAACTTCATTCAGAAACTACAAAGTTGGTTTCTACTTTGATTCTTTCCTGAACCTTTTGCATTGCCACAAGTCTTGACCATTTTTCCCAGCTAAAAGCAATGAAAATTAGCTCTTCCTCATTAAAGTGCCTTCCTTGCAGCCCTGTAGTAAGGATCTGAATACTATGACTTGCCCATTTCTCAATTCTCACCTGCTCAAATAAAGAATTCTTGATTGGAGGCTTTTAGAATCATTCATTATATTTAAAGAAATTTGCCATAGAAATACGTTTGTTAGTTCTTAATGTCTTTCCTCATTTAGAGGCAGCTTTCCAATTTTTCTAAAAGGTAATATACAGTCTGATGATGTAGTTACTCATTTTATTACAGTTATAGTGAGTTTTATTTGGTTTTGGTCATGTCAATAATTGCAGATATAAATTTATCCAAAACAATTTCTTTCTCTTCTTTTCCCAGAAGTGCATGATGTGATTTCTGAGACTTTGCCTCTCTAAAAATACTTTTTCATCGCTTTCATATGTGAAAGATTACTTAGATGAATACCATATTCTTGAAACTTTTGTACTGTGTGTTGCTTATTGTCTCGGGATATTTAATTTTTACAAAATCTGAAGTCAGTCTTAGTTTTGCTCTCTCTTTATACATAAGCTGGTGTATCTGGAAGTTTTTCCTTTTTTTCTTTTTCTTTTCTTTTTTCTTTTTTGAGACAGTCTCACTAGGCAGTCTAGGCCGGCCTTGAACTCATTATGTAGCCCACACTGGCTTTGAACCCAAGGCAATCCTCCTACCTCCATCTCCTGAGTGCCGGGATTACAGGAATGTGCCACCACTCCTGGTTTGTTTTGTTTTGTTTTTTGACTTGCATACTTGATATTGAAGACTTATTTAGGATGAAAGAAGGAACTATATCTGCTTCCGTCCTCCTATTTCAGCAGTTCCATATATCAGAAGTATTAACCAGTTCTGGTACCATCTCAACAAGATACTTTGGAAATCATTTCTTCCACACCCACTGCCCTTTCTCACTCTAGCTTACTGAAAAGGAAGCCATCAAAGACTGATGAGAGCTTGGTATTCTCTGTTTCACCCTTTGGGTGAAAATAATACATGGAAGATCATTGCTCACCTGAGATCATATTGCAAAAGAGCTACTGTTTTTGCTCTGTTTTTGATATTCCTAAAAATGTGAAATTTGCTCTCAAGATTTCCTTGCTGCTTGGTAATCTCACCAGGGAAAGCCCTACTTCTTGAAAGAAAATTTTCTGTCTCCAGCTGCCCATATCTAACTGAGAGAATAAATTCATTTTGAAAGTAAGTTGTAAAATACCCAATGTGAGTACAAGCTCCTTTCTCCAATCAAAAATCCACTTGACACTACATTCCAATGTCCAATTGGCTATTGCACCTATTTTGATTAGTTAATAAATCAAAGATAGGCACCAATATGAATAATAAGCTCCAATAAGCCTCCCACAAAGGCAAATCTATTTTGTATTTATTATTTATTTTTCCCTGGTTCCTGGTAAATTTCTCTGCACATGATAAATATATGTATTACATATATATCTTCTTTTTTGAAAGAAAAAAGTATTAGAAAAATGAATAATTCCAAATGGGAATGGCATATCCTTGTGCACTTTCTTCTTTTTAGTTTTATTTGTGTATTTTATTAATTTGTGAGACATAATGCCAGATTCCACACCCTGCATAACAGTTCTTTCCTAGAGTAGTGATAGCTTTGCTCCATCTAAGGCCAAATTTATTTTGTGAAAGGACTGCATTAGGGCAACTCTTCTGACTGGCTTCCATAATAGCTATGCTATCTCTTACATTATCCTGACACCATGGGTTTTAGATTAAACTAATGGGGCTGCCACATATCAACTTGATAAAGTAGTCATCCTTCCTGACCTATCAGTATCACTATTAAAAGAGCTTTGCTTGTTACTGTCACCTGGATATAGGATCTGATGAATGTGTTGACTTAGTGTCTTTCCTTAGCCTGGTTTAGTCTTTGTCTGGCCAAAACTACTAAAAGTTGCTGGCAATTTGGTGAATGCTGTAGTTTAAATCATGCTTATAAGTTCTCTCTTATCTTATGTGTTAGTGGAGAGAAGGAAATAATAAACCATCCACAAGTCCCCAGTATCCCATTATTTCTAATAATTCTTGATTTAGCTTTTGAAACTGTAAGGGTATAGATCTCAGGAACTTTAGAAAGAGAAAAAACTAAATTGACAACAAGATCTTTCATATGGCAAATGTACCCTTTGGTTTCTCTGCCTGCCTATATTCAAATCTGGAGGTATGATTATAGGCTACAGAAAAGTCAAATGTGCTTTTCTATCCAACATAAAACTGAATCTATTTGTCTTTCTAGAAAACATAACCTAATGAATTAGAGTAATCTATATACTAATTTCTTGAGAGGAAGGAAGAGAGGAAAGGAAGATTAAATGGATTAGCTAACAGGGGATATTATATTTATCTTATTTCCCTTTATTGAAAAAGAAGAGGGTGAGATCACTATCCTTACTTTCAAAAAGATATGATAAACTTCTATAAGCACCACTATTTTGTGTCTTTTTTCTGGTAAATACAAACTAATATTTATTTTATTAATCTTCTGACAGCTCTCTACACTTGAATAGAATTTATCTTGCTAATCATTAATTTTGATCACATAGTTTCATCTCAAGACAGCCCATGGGTTCTGAAGACCAGAAATATAATAAGTCATTTAATTAAGTGATATTGGATACTATATAAATTAAACAGGTAGTGCTATGACACAAATAGTATCTGAAGTAAGCTTTGTTTTGATGAGTTTTACTAATCAGATATAAATACTCATTCGGAGAATGTGAAAGCACAGCAAAATAGTAACAAAAGCTAAAGTCATTCTTTTTAGAAACCTATTACACATGGCTAAGAATGTATTGTCCATATTTTCAGATTATAATAAATTAGTTACAATACACTACACCATGCTTTTTTGTGAGAATTGGAAATGGTGCTACAATTTGGAAATGCAAAGATAATTAATTCAGTACTACTAAATAAACTATAGAGAATTTCAGCCCAAAAGCAATCTGTGTTTGATGTTGTGCATGTTGATAAAAAAGAAAAGAACATACCGAACTGAAGTTTTTCCCCAAAGGAACTTGATCTTCTTAATGGAAAAAAAAAAAAGAGTGAAAAGAAAAATAAAATAAAAACAGCTGTTTGGCCTAAAGGAAGAAAAGGATTCCCCAAAGACAAATTTACAATCAAGAAGAAATCAGGTCCAAAAAAAGAAATGAAGCCAGGCAACATAATTGTCTCTGAACTTAAATAAAATAGTTTGAGCATCAAAGGACAGGAAAAAGAAATGTCTCCAAAGAACCAAACTTCACAGTAACCCTCCAAAACAAACAAGGAAGAAAGAAGAAACAAAATGTAGGATTCACTTGACTATATTATGCATGTCTGAATTTTCTTTACAACTTATCATTATTAAAGTTCACTGGTGCTGAGTACTGACTTAATCCACTCCACCACATGCACCTTGTATGCTGAGACATAAAATATGATAGAAAATAAAGAACATTTCTGAGACATATAATAGGCAAATGCAATAAATAACAGATTTAAAGTACAGATTCTATTTCTTTAGTAATTAAACTGAAATCAAAACATGCATAGGAATTAGAATCAGAAATGGTAGTAAAACTTGATCTGCCTCCTCTATCCATTCAAAACCTACAAATTGACTTTCTTTGTGCAAGAGAAATTCATTATCATATATAGACACCACAGTTTCAATTTTCAACTCTGTTCTCACAAGAAACAGCCTAAAATCCTTAACACATGCCTGGTGCCTACACTATGCTTGCAATTTATATTTTACAGAGGAGCAAATTCCAAATGACTCAATAACTTTTAGAGATTTAAAATGTAATTCAAGATTTGAAGGTGACTTAAATATTGAAATTTGAAAATATTAAATTTTAGGATGATTCAAAATATAAGTTCAAGACCATTGTTTAATAAATGTATTTTATTTTGCTCTACTCTGGTGAAAAATCTCACCACATAAGTTTTAAGGAATTTAAGAGTAATTTTAGGTGAATTTATCATTGACTCAGTTCAATTCTTTATAGTTGGAAGAAGAATTATATTTTAATAGCACTGATTGAGATCTTGTGGTATCTTAGAGACCCCTTCTGAAGTTATCACTTTGTGTTCCTAGTCTCAATTCCTGACATTCACTTTTCCCTTCACCTGCCACAACTTGAAATGGTTATAGGCTTTTTTTTTCAACCAAAAGGAAATTTTGCCAAACTATGCTGTCATGGGAGTAGCTTGAAGGCATATACAACTCATAACATGAAATATTTTGAGATATTATTTCAAACAAAGAACTCTGAGATAAGATTTTTATTTAGTTACCTCTTAAAGTTTTTAATAATATACAATTGCTTGGTACTCCATAAAGATATTCACAAATATGCAATAACAAGCCCACATATAAGATATTTTATATTGCCATAATATTAAAAATGGTTATTTAATTTTAAAAAAAACAAAAATATTTATAAATAACCTATACTATTCCCAATGGCCATAAATGATTTTTGTATGAATAATGCTATATACATAAAATGAATAATTGGGGGCATTGAGTTAATATGTTGTACTTACACAAAAAGGAAAAAGAATAATGATAACTGCATCCCAGAATGATATAAAAACAGAACTGCAGATGCTATGGCTCACAACCAGAAGGGGCTGGGACTGAGGGTAAGGAAACTCTCTAGTGTCCAGAAATATTGAACACCCATTCTGAAACCCAAAACACTAAAGCTTGATGAGAATCCTGAATTTCCAAGAGTGACAAAAAAAAATTCAAACTGAAAATCCACAATTTTATCTATTTACTTTACATGAAATTTTAAGTTATCACAGAATTTCTTAGTCTTCCTGACTACATAGAGAAAAATAGCAAATAATTTTTAAGACAACTGAAAGAAAATTGTTTTTCTCTAATGACTTCGTAATAATTGTTCATAAATGTGTATAAAAAAAAACAAGGGCAGTGCTTTCTTGGGGTGGTTACCAGTGGTGAGGCTGTAGCATGTTTTATCTGTAGCAAGTTCTTAAAGACAAACCTGACCATGTTCATGAAGAAATAGCCACAAAAGCAGAACATCGTACAGATGGCTTTTCCTGATCATATAACTATCAACTACAGTGGAAGAGGGATATCTTTGAAAAATTTAACAAACATGATTGTAATTTAAAACCAGGATTTTTACTAAATCATCTTTAAAGATATATTCAAATTTTCTGTGTTTTGAAGACACTAATTTTAAAATGTTACTACTGAAATTTTTACAACAGATATGTTGTGTTCATTCAACAATAATCATTTATTTTCCTGTGGGTACTGAGCAAATATATATTGTGTATATAGACATATATATGTGTATAAACCAGCAATCTTAGCTCAACATAAAGTGAGTTGTATAAAGAATTGATATAAGGTCCCAGCACCCAGAAGGAAGCTCCCCCACCACCATCCCAGGCTCCTAGGGCAGCAAAGCTCAGCCGGTCCCAGTACCTGGAAGGAAGCTCCCCGCCTCCATCTCAGGCTCCTAGAGCAGAGAGGGTGAGCCAGTCCCAGCACTCAGAAGAAAGCTCCCTGTCTCCATCCCAGGCTCCTAGGACAGTGAAGCTCAGCTGCTCCCAGCACCCGGAAGGAAACTCCCCACCTCCAACCCAGGCTTCTAGGGCAGAGAAGCTGAGCCAATCCCAGCACCTAGAAGGAAGCTCCCCCACCACCTTCCCAAGCTCCTAGGGCAGAGAAGGTGAGCCCCGGGTGGGCACCAGAAGCACTGCCCCTCCCCACCGTGGAAATGAGAAGATACATAAACAAGCCTCAAAAACAGACTTCTGGATCACCTACAGTAACCCCAAAGGGAAACGAGATGGAACACTCTGATACTCAACCACCTGGACTCTCTGACCTGGCAACAAAAGAGGATCTGGGAAAAATGAAATCAGAGATAGTTACTCAGATAACAGCAAAGATTTTGCTCATGGTGCAAGACATGATTAATAAATCTAGAGAGGACACAGATAAAAACTTAGAGGATCTGAGGAATATGATGGAATCCCAACATAGGAAACAAATGGAATCCATAAAACAGATACAAACAGATTTCCAAGAGATTAAAAACTCCATCGAAAGTCTGTCCAGCATAATGAACCAATATGAGGATAGAATTTCACATATAGAAGATAAGATTGCAATTAGTGAGGAGGAAAAGAAAAATTGCTTTGAAATTGTAAGGGAACATGAGAAATCAAACCAACAGCTGCTAGACGATGCAAAGAAGAATAACATAAGACTGATTGGAGTCAATGAAGAAAGAGGAGAGAGTGCAGATGACATAATAAAACTCTTCACAGAAGTGATGGCAGAAAACTTCCCAAGGAGGGGAAAAGAACTTGATATACAAATAGGTGAGGCATATAGGACTCCAGCTAGCCTTAATCAAAAAAAATTTACACATAGGTATATGATAGCTAGGATTCCAGAAATCCAACAGAAGAATAAAATTCTATAAGCAGTGAAAGAAAAGAAACAAATCACATACAAAGGAAAGCCCATCAGAATCACAGCAGACTTCTCAATGCAAACCCTCAAGGC
Source organism: Heterocephalus glaber (assembly GCF_053883595.1). Classification (NCBI taxonomy): domain Eukaryota; kingdom Metazoa; phylum Chordata; class Mammalia; order Rodentia; family Bathyergidae; genus Heterocephalus; species Heterocephalus glaber. The sequence continues at coordinate 16,206,865 of NW_028258358.1, read as the reverse complement.
AAGAAGAGTTTGGAGTGATGTATTTCAAGCCCTAAAGGAAAACAGCCTCCAACCCAGATTGATGTACCCTGCAAAACTATCTTTCAAAATGGATGGAGAAATAAGATACTTTCATGATAAAGAGCACCTCAGGAACTTCATGAATACCAAACCAGCACTCCAAAGAATTTTACACAATACCCTAGGAAAAGACAATGAGGATCATAACCCCAGGAAACCCAGCAGAATGAATCCATTGGGTGTGACAAATTAAACACAAAGGGGAAGAATCCAACAAAAAGAAAAAGTCATGACAAGGCTTTTAAAACTAGTGACTTCATCTCCCTAATGAGTGTATAATTCAATCTTATTATTGTACTGATTAGTATTTTTCTGATTCTAGAGTTTCACACCATTCCTTGTGCTATACTGGCTATTTATCATCTTCTTATGTCTACATTTTAATTGGGTTGTCTATTAATGAGCTCTAAGAATTCTTTATATATTCTGGTCATAGGTTATATGCATTGTAAATATGGTCTGTTTAAGGACTACTTTTCATTTTAATGATGTCATTTAAAGTTCTAAATCTTGATGGAATCTCATTTATCAATTCTTTTCTTTTATACATCATGTTTTTTGTATCCTAAGTAGTTCTTGCCTACCCTGAATTCATGGATATTTTCCCGTGTGGTTTCTTCTTGAGGTTTTGTACTTCTGGGCTTTCTTATTTGGGTTCACAAACCCCTTCAAGTTATTTTCATGTATGGAAAGGAAGAGTTGAGGTTAATTTTTTGTATACAGATACCGGGTGTTCTCGTGCCATTTGCTGAGGACACTGTCTCTTCCTCGGCTCTTGAGTCAAGTTTATATTCTATGAAATGCTGATGTTGAGTGGTCTTTCAAAGCTCAGGGGACCATGTGTGTGTGGTTCTGTTTCTGGATTCTCTGTTTTGTTCAGGTGGTCTATATGTCTTTCCTTGCACCAACACTGCCTTGATTGCTGTAGCTTTGGAGGAAGTCTTGGAATTGGGTACTGAACATCTTCCAACACTGTTTTTGTTTTTCTTTTTGGCTTTTCTGAGTCCTTTGTACTCCTACATAACTTTTAAATTTCAATATCCAGTTCTTCATTTATAGCAAGTATACACAGACCTGAATTTTTATATATACCTTGTGTTTTCTAATCCTGATAAATTCAACTACAAGTTCTAGGGGCTCCTAGAGATTTCTTAGTATTTTCTCTGTAGATGATCATTTCATCTACATATAAAGATTTTGCTTTTGGTGTGCCAATCCTATCCTAGTTGTGTCATTTTATTGCCAGACAATTTTGGTGGGGACTAGGTTTCAAAGTTTAATGGACAGATAAAGAGTAAGCATATCAGCCCTTGTTCCCCACCTTAAGGAGAAAACATTGTATCTTCTCCATTCATAGAAGGCATTCTCGCTGGAAGTATGGTGTACATGTCTTTAATTTGTTGAGAAGTTTCTGTTCTACTTCTAGTCTCCTGATAGCTTTTACCATGAACAGCTGTAGAATTTGGTCCAATTCTCCCACTACTGACAGGATCATATGGCTTTTTCCTTTCCTCTGTTAAAATGATGACTTTTGGGGGTGGATCTTCCAATGCTGAACCAACACTGCCATCCCTATAACAAAACCACTTTCTACATCCTGCCAGATATGACTTCTAATAGTTGGTTTTGTTAAACAAATTTCTATCTATGTTCATACTTTTTTCTTCTATTATCTTTATCCAGTTTTAGGATTAGCACAATGTTGATTTCCTAAAATGAGGGGAGAAGTGTTCCTTCTTTTTTCTGCTTTAATTGTTTGATATAATCTATCAGTTAAAATGTTTATGAGGCTGCTGTTGTCATATAGGTAGGTTTTCAAGCTAGGAATATACTTTCTTTAATAGGTGCTATTCAAATTTTATATTTCCTCCAGAGTTAGTTTCATTAATTTGTCTTCTAAGTTACTTCTTAGAAGTTGTCAAATTTATTTCAAAAAAGATTTTTGTAATATGCTTTCTATATCCTTTTAAATTCTGTAAAATCTGTGGTAATGTCTCCTAGATCTTAATATTGTAATTTTAATAATGTATAACTGATATTGTGTAACAGGAAGAAAAGGTTTAAAAGAGCAAGGGAATTGGGAGGGGTAGGGGAAGGGAAAAAAGGGGAAAGAAAAAATATGAGAAGAGGAAAAAAATGGAAACAAGGTCTTTGCAAGTAGGGAAGGGAGGGCAAGGGAAGGGGAATAAAATAAGAACCAAGAGACTCATGTAAAGGTACAAGATCCCAGTGATGAATGTAACTGTATTGTATACCTAAAATGTACCAATAAAGTTAATGGAAAAAAAAAGAATTGATATAATTCTATTAAAAGTAAAATTGAGGCAGGTGACGGAACCACTGAGCTCAATCCCCAGCCCTATTAAAAGTAAAATCAATGTATGTTCATTGATTTTTCATTCATATATATATATATATATAAAATATTGAAGTAAATACTTTATGATTCAGAATCATGTGGTTTAACAAATCAGATTAGAATTCAGAATCTAATTATATTGCACAAAAATAAAATGCACGTATGGCTTCACTAATTTTCCATTTATATAAAATACAATTTTGACACTCAAAAATTGAACATTTTACATGGTTTCCAAAATTTATGTAGCAAAATCTATTATTCTGTAAATTATAGTATATAAAGATAAAAATTTGACTACCTTTGACATGTCAAAATCAACTCCTTTATTATATTAATATTTTTCAAACTAAACTCAGTGTAAAGGTCAAAGAAAGAGATTAAAGGATCTTCAGATGGATGAGAAAAAAATTAAGGGACTACCTTAGCCGTATAATAATATTTGATTTAGAAAAACGCATTGCATGGTAAAATATGGGTGTTTTCAATGCACACACAGTAAAAATAGAATTATTTTTAGAAGCACTGGTATAAAGAATGCTTTTTAATCAATATACCTTTCAAGTGTTAGTTTTACCAAATTTGTCTTGTCTTTCAGAATATTAACTAGAGGATTTATGCTGTTGAAAATGACTGTATTTTTGAATCCATGTTTTCTGCACCCCTTAATATTACTTGGGACAAGAAAACAGAGAAAACATTTCTGTACTTGCTCTGGGACAAGAACAGTTCCAAGGACATGAGTTAGCTGTAATTTAACCTCTTCCATTAAATCTATAACATTTGAGTGTCCCTTCTCTTGCAAAACTACAATAAATGTGCCACAAATACCATGACTTTGACTATAAATATATAAAAGCAATTTACAGTAGCATTATTGAAATTTCATTTTTAAAAAATAGTAACTTCTACATGTGTCATTGTTATGACATCATTCTTTCTATACCCAAATTACTTAGAGTCTACCTTATATGATAGATGTAAGAGTATCATGGATAAAGGACATACACCTTACTTTCAGGATATTTAAAATAAATAGGGGTGGTAAAAAAATTAAAAGAATCTAATATCTAATATAGTGAATATCTTATAATGGGAGTATATGAAAGAGCTATCTACTTCAGGTTAAAGTGTGAGAAAAGACTTCACAGAAAGGGGAACACAATTGAATTATTAGGAAAATATCCACATGGAAGTAGAAGAGCATTCCAGGAGATAATGGGTAAAAAAATGCAGGTGAGTTTCTGTGGCATAGAGTATTGTTTCCCATCCTTTAACTTTCAGTCTATGAGTTTATTTTTTAATTAAGTGTGTTTCTTGTAAGCAGCCTATTGTTGGATCTTGCTTCTTGATCCATTTTTCCAGTTTATTTCTTTTGATTGGTGAACTGAGACTATTAACATTGATGGTTATAACTGATAGACTTATCCTTGTCATGACTTTTTCTTTTTGTTGGATTCTCCCCCTTTGCATTTAATTTTTTGTTGTGCCTGATGGATTCATTTTGTTGGGCTTCCTGAGGTTGTGAGCCTTGTTGTCTTTTCCTAGTACATTGTTTAAGATTTTTTGGAGTCCTGGTTTAGTATTCTTGAAGTTCTTAGGTGCTCTTTGTCATGAAAGTATCTTATTTCTCCATCAATTTTGAAAGAAAGTATTGCAGGGTACATCAGTCTGGGTTGGAGACTGTTTTCCTTTAGGGCTTGAAATACATTACTTCAAGCTCTTCTTGCCTTGAGGGTCTGTGCTGAGAAGTTTGTTGTAATTCTGATGGGCTTTCCTTTGTATATGATTTGTTTCTTTTCTCTAACTGCTTGTAGAATTTTGTTCTTCTGTTGGGTTTCAGGAATCTTAACTATTATATGCCTATGTGTAGATTGTTTTATCAAACCCAAAAAAAAGCAGAAGTAACTATCCTCTTTGCAGATCAAGTGGATTTTAAACCAACAATGATTAAGAGAGACAAAGAAAGACATTACATCCTTGTAGAGGGAACAATCCAAGAGAAAGAGATGACAATCATTAATATATATGAACCAAATCCTAGTGCACCCAACTATATAAAACAAATACTAACAGACATAAAAAATCAAATAACTACTAATACAAATAGTAGTGGGGGACCTCAGTACCCCACTATCATAAATAGACAGATCAGACAGAAAATAAACAATGAAATAATAGAACCCAATCAAACTCTTGAACAAATGAACTTAACAGATGTTTACAGAGTCTTCCACCCCACAAAATCAGAATACACATTCTTCTCAGCTGCACACAGGTTGTTTTCTAAAATAGACCACATACTCGTGCATAGAACATATTTAAGTCAGTGCAAAGGAATTGAAGTTATCACCTGTATATTATCAGACCATAGTGCAATGAAATTGGAGATCAATAGCAAAAGAAACCACAAGAATTTCATAAACACATGGAAATAAAACAACATGCTTCTGAATAAAAAATAGGTCACAAAGGAAATTAAAGAAGAAATCAGTTTCTACAATTAAGTGACAATGACAATATAACAACATGTATGGGACACAATGAAAGCAGTCTTACGAGGAAAATTCATAGCAGTGAATACACGTATTAGGAAAACAGAGTGAGACCAATTAAACAACCTGATGCTGAACCTCAAGCTTCTAGAAAAAGAAGAGCAACACAAACACAAACCTCATACAAGGGAGGAAATTATAAAGATAAGAGCAGAAATCACTGCAATGGAGACTAAATAATAATACAAAAAATTAATGAAGCCAAGAGTTAGTTCTTGAAAGAATAAACAAAATTGACAAACCCTTAGCCAACTTTATCAGAAAAAGTAAAGGACCAAATCCATGCAATTACGAATGAAAAGGGTGAAATTAAAACAGACTCAGCAGAAATCCAGAGGGTCATTGATACCTACTTTGAGAACATATACTCCAATAAGATGGAAACTACAGAAGAAATGGACAGATTCCTAGATACATATGAATTACCAAAGTTGAATGAAGAAGACCTAAAAATTCTGAACAACCCAATATCAACCAATGAAATGGAAAATGTAATTAAAAACTTATCAACTAAGAAAAGCCCAGGCTCTGATGGCTTCACTGCTGAATTCTACAAGACATTTAGAGAGGAACTGCTGCCACTACTGTTTAAACTCTTCAATGAAATTGAAAGGGAAGCAATACTCCCAAATTCATTCCTGGAAGCAAGCATCACCTTGATCCCCAAAGCAGAGAAATACCCAACTGAAAAAGAGAGCTATAGGCCAAACTCACTAATGAACATAGATGCCAAAATCCTTAATGAGATAGTGGCAAATAGAATGCAGAAGATCATCAAGAAGATCATAAACCCTGACCAAATAGGATTCATCCCAGGGATGCAGGGATGGTTCAATATATGAAAATCAACTAATGTAATACACTATATCAATGGAGCCAAGGACAAAAGCCATATGATTATCTCCATAGACACAGAAAAAGCGTTTGACAAAATCCAACATGCATTCATGATAAAAACCCTACAAAAAATTGGAATAGATGATCTCTACCTCAAACTGATAGAAGCCATCTATGAAAAACCAACAGCCAATATCATACTAAATGTTCAAAAACTGAAATCCTTCACACTAAAATCAGGAACAAGACAAAGATGTCCACTATCACCACTCCTTTTCAATATAGTTTTGGAAATATTAGCCATGGCAATTAGACAAGAGAAAGAAATAAAAGGAATGACATGATATTCTATGTAGAAGATCCCCAGAACTTCACCAAAAGTCTTCTAGACTTAATAAACAAATTCGGTCAAGTAGCTAGATACAAGGTCAACACACAAAAATCAATAGCTTTCCTCTACATGAACAACAGACTCAATGAGAGAGAAATACAGAAAACAATTCCTTTTACAATAGCATCCAAAAAACTGAAATACCTGGGAATCAACCTAACAAAAGAAATCAAAGACCTCATCTCTGCAAACTATAGCACTCTGAAAAGAGAGATGGAAGACGATATCAGAAAATGGAAAGACATCCCTTGCTCCTGGGTAGGAAGAATCAACATAGTGAAAATGGCCATACTATCAAACTGCTATATTGATTCAATGCAATCCCAATTGAAATCCCAGAAGCATACTTCACAGACCTTGGGAAAGCAATCCAAGAATTCATTTGGAACAAGAAGAGACCTAGAATAGCAAAAGCAATTCTGGGCAGAAGAGACATGGCAGGGGGTATCACAACCCCAAACATGAAACTATACTACAAATCTACTGTGATAAAAACAGCATGGTACTGGCAAAGAAACAAACCTGAGGCACAGGTCAGATGCCTGGAACAGATTAGAACATGCAGAAACAACTCCAAACACACTCAGTCACCTCATATTCAACAAACCCAAACACCCTCACTGGAGGAAAGATAGCCTCTTTAATAAATGGTGCTGCATAAATTGGGTTTCCACTTGCCAAAGATTAAAACTAGACCTATATCTCTCACCATGCACTAAACTAAAATCAAAATAGATTAAAGATCTAAATATTAAAACAGAAATGCTGAACCAGCTGGAAGAGAGAATAGGTAGAACTGTCAAAGACATTGGTGTAGGAAAAGATTTCATGAACAAAACCTCAGTTGCCTGTGAACTAGCACAAACAATCAACAAGTGGGATCTCTTCTTATTAAAAAGCTTCTGAACAGCAAGAGAAACCACCAGCAGTGTGAAGAGACAGCCCACAATGTGGGAAAAAATTTTCACCTGCTGTTCCTCAGACAAAGGTCTAGTATCTAGAATATATAAAGAACTGAAAAAAATCAGACCTCCCAAATTTAGAGACCCAATCTGAAAGTGGGCATCTGAAATGAATAGACATTTCTCAAACAAAGAAGTAGAAATAGTAAATAAACATATGAAAAAATGTTGAACATTACTGGTCATTCGAGAGATGAAAACAATGCTGAGATTCCACCTCACTCCAGAAATCAAGCAATTATGAAATCAACCAATAACAAATGCTGGTGGCGCTGTGAGGAAAGAGGAACACTGCTCCACTGCTGGTAGGAGTGTAGACTGGTGCAACCACTGTGGAAATCAGTATGGAGATACCTCAAAGAACTAGAATTGGAAGTCCCATTTGAGCCAGCTATTCCCCTGCTGGGTGTCTTCCCCAAAGAATTAGAAGAATCATACCACAATGATATACGTGCACTCATGTTCATAGCAGCACAGTTTGTAATAGCTAAAACTTGAAAGCAGCCCAATTGCTCATCACCTGGAGACTGGATAAAGCAAATGTGATTTTTTTAATAAAATGGAGTATTACTCAGCCATGAAAAATGAGAAATTAGAGACATTTATAGCTAAATGGATGGACATTGGGGTGATACTCTTAAGTGAATTAAATAGAGCACACATGTGTAAATACTGAATAGCTTCTCTGGTATGAGAAACTGAAAGTATAAATAAGGACTAAAAGGTATACTAGATAATGTGAAATAGGAAGAAAAGGGCCAAGAAAAGGGGAAAGGGAAGGGAGGAGGAGGGGAAAGAAAAGAATGAAATGGAATTAATATGAGAAAATGGAAAAATGGAAACAAAGTCTTTGTAAATAGGGAGGGTTGGAGGGGCTGAAGGGAGAGCAGGGGAAGGGGGAAAAATAAGAACTAAGAGAGATTATAGAAAGGTGCAAATTTCCAATGATGAGTGACATTATATTGTATACCTAAAATGTACCAATAAAATTAATTTTTAAAAAAGAAATGCAAGTGAATTTGTGTGTTTCAAAAGAAAGACTACAAGAATGCAATTTACAAAGAGGAAGGAAATAAGATTAATAAAATGTAAAAGATCATGAACTTTACACCAAGTTTGAATTTTATCATAGAGGATAAACTAAATGTTTTGAACAAGAGGTATGACAGTAGATTAGGAATGATGGTAGATTTGAGAGATCTACTGTCTCCCCCACTGATGGATATTCTGTAACATAAAAAGGGGCAAAGTCAGTGGAGACACCTTCCCCATTGTTTTTAAATTTAGGTAAATGAATAGATCCTTTCAGAATTAAGACATTCCCTCAGAACTACTTCATACATGAAATTTAAAATATGTGTGAATATTTTCCAGGGATGACTTGCCATTCCTGTAAAATATGTATATTCCATTTAAACAAAATACCATGCCCCACCCCCCAATCAGGGCATCTATTTTCTTTCTCAAAAATACATCCTTCTTCTTCTACTGAAATACAATCTTCTTCACAAAGACACACTCTGACTAAGGGAAGCACACAGTGTAATGTCCTTAACCCACCTTCAAATTCTGACACAGACTCCCTCCTTTCTCTTCGTTTTTGTTACAGCTGCCTTAATGTCAAAGGTCTTCATCAGTCTGATATAAAAATCACCTCTGCCACACCCACATTTTCTTCATTTCCACTTTATTTTTCTATTTCTATTCAAAACCTTTATCTCGACAACTAATTAAGTCTGAGTAATAGAGTGAATGTTGCAAAGGAAAATGTTCTAATGCTTGCTATGGTCTATAAAGAAATACTTTCTGAGTTTTTACCTAGAACATTCACAACACTGTTAAAAATCAGCTGTGGACAAGTTCCTGTATTCACTCAATTTCTTATAAGTTATATTTAATTTCTTCTCTAACACCTACATTTATTCCAACGAAAACAAATATTTCAAACCAAATTTATAGAACTATATTTTAAAAACAAAGAAAAGTTTTAAACTTCCTTTAAAAGTAAAGGAGACTAAAATGAATCAAGGAGTGTTTTTATGATAGACCTAAATTCATTTTCTATGAAATTTCTCCCACTTATTCCTGAAAGCTCGTTTTGACTAGTAGAGTGTTTCTCACTTATACTTTCAACTCGATGGAATCTCTGAGGTGGGAGTTTGGATGTCACCAGTTGTCCTCATGACAAGCTGAATGGGGGTCTAGGATGAGTGAGGGGATCCCAGCAAATGTCAAGTGACCCCTGCTGAGTCACAGGGTAATGAATGGCATGTCAAGCAACTTGCCAGAGGCAATTTTTTGTCTCTAACCCCAGAAAAAAGGCACAATATCATTGCCTATTATATGCTTTACTATTTCTCTGACACTTTCATCTTTTCACATCCTAGAACTGATGAGAAAGTTATTTTTTCTTTCAAAAGAAGAGTAGAACAAGAGGCAAAGAGACTACTCTGTCTAAAGACAAGAAATGTTACATCAGACAAACAAAAAGAACAAAAAGTTAATGAAAGAATGTAATCATGGAGGCTTTCAAAAGATCTTCACTTCAATTTAGGCCAAGCCTGGATCACTCCCTTCCTCTGGCTTGATTGGCAGGATAAATCTTTCCCATGGGTAAAACAAATTCACTTAGAGTTGATTGCTAAAGGTTTTAGCCTAGCAGAAATCTTTAATGATATTTGCTAATCTCAACATGGCAACTATTTCTATCATAGCTTCTGTAAGTAAAATATTTAAATTTTACCATAACTGTTTATTTTCACTGTGCCAGGCAGGGCTGTGATCATTTGTATGATAAGTGTTCCACTGACATTGCACACACATATTATCAAGTGCTTATTTCCTAAAAATGAAAGACTTCCAAGCTTCTCAAAATCTACAAGATACTTGATATATTTTCTATAAACTGGCAAATTACTGTCAAAAAAAGAAGACTATTCAGAACCAAAAAACATGGTAGCTATTTGAAAATATTTGTTATGGTGGTTTGTTTAACTCTATAATAAAATATGCAAAAACTTTACTTAAAATTACAGAAAAAAAGGGCTGGGGATTTAGCTCAGTGGTTTCTCTGCCTGCTGTGAAAGCGCAAGGATCCAAGTTCGATCCCTGATACAAAAAAAAAAAAAAGATTTAAAATTATTTTTAAAAAATATGTGAATGAGCACTTCATGAAATCTTAGAGAGGATTTTTTACTGTCCTTATGGAATTTGTAAGTTGAACAATAGTAAATCCTGAAAATACTGTCTGTAGTTTATTGATGTTCATGAAGGCCACATGAGAGACCAATTAGCAATTCTAGAACCTTTTTTTGTTGTGTCTCTGACAGAGATACAAAATTATTCTCTCATGTTTATACCACTATGTTGATGGGCTAGGACCCACAGGTTCAACAAAGTCCTCATTAGAAAAATAATCTCTCAAACCATCCCCTTTTATGTGTGCAATTCAGGTTCTCCGTATGGTTTAAGCTTTCCTTTTTCCATATATTCTCTATGTCTTCTTTTAAGTAATTTAAAGCATTGTATATCAGCTGCCTTTTGTGAATGATCCCATTGGTTATATGGGTGACAAATGTGAGCCTCAGAGAGGAGTCCACATTCCTGCTCTGTGTTTTCTCTTCCCTGCACACTCTGCCTTCCAGACCATCCCAGGACTCCTGTGGCTTAGATAGCAATGTACACTCTAAAAACTCAAAAAACATACATTGACAGCCCTCGATTTTCTCCCAAGCTCCACATCCCTATTTTTAACTGCACATAACTCATCCATCCAACAGACATTTCAAGATCAACTTGTCTAGATGTAGACCTGTTATCTTCTCCCTTTAGTCTATCTCTTACTGTAATCTCTAAACCAGGAAATAGCACGAGATTCTACTCTGCTGCCCAAACTGGAGACCTGTGCACAGTATTAACCACAATCACCAGCACACATCTTCAACTTTGCTGTCACATCCCTAGTCTATTTATTATCATCTTTTCTAAATTATAATGTTCACCCACTTACCTAGTCATGCACTCTATTTCCTTCCAACTTATTTTCTAAATTCCAACATTCTCTTTCTATAACTATGCTCTAAGATATTTCCTGTTCTTCTGTAAAGCTTTCTGTACTTTACAGTAACTCCTCGCACTAACAGTGTATTTTTATGATTAGAGATTACCTTTGTCATTTGATCTCTGTTACTTCTTCCCTGCCAAATTCAAACTCAACCACATAGATCTTGTTCCAGTTCCCTGTAATTACCATACACCCTCTACATCTATTTTTCCTTATTCTCCCTGATGAGATCTTCATATCTCATGTTCATGTGGGACTAATTTTGACTTGGCCTTTGGGTTTCAACTTAGAAAGTTTTCCTGCTATAAATCTTGCCTGAACCCCTAACTTATACTTTTCATATCACACTACAAGCAACACTGTATTATACTTTGCTCTATTCATTGAAAGTTGGTTTGAAAGCCTCAAGAAGACAAGGAATGCATTTCTCTGCCTTTTGTAGTAGGGTAACCTTAGAGCCAAGTTGAAGCCAGAGTTCTTGACAAATAGTACTCAATACTTTGGGGTCAAATAGATGAAATTTTCATGGCATATAATGTTTACAATGTAAGTTTAGTCCAAACAATTATATTACTATGTCAACTAGCCTAGTCAAGGCTAACATAAGGCAGTTACTAAAATCTAAGACCATTTTTAAAGGTTTAGGCAGCCAACTTTCAAACTGGACTCCTATGGCTTTCAATTGTCCTCCCTTAACAGCTCAAAGCCAGGTCCCATTTTGTAGAAAGACCTTCTATTTCAAAATTTAGTAAAAGCCAAGCTACTTACAAAAATATTTTTATTTGTCATCGCTCCCAATTTTAACAGAAACATGAAAATAAATTTAAATATTTAAATCCATTCTAAAATTTCTCTTTGTTAATTATCAAGTTGGCTCAGTTTTTTTATTCATGTTCAGACTCTTTGTCTGATAAAGATTGACTGGCTCAGCCTTCCTCCATGAAATCTGGATCAATTTACTGGCAGTTTACAGGAATACAGCTGAGATATCTTTATCACTTATAGTAGCAGAAGCTGTATGATTTACAGTTCCACTAGTGCTGATTTACTAATGGAGGTACATTGGTGAATTTAAATTTCCCAAGAAAATATTGAATATGGTCTAAGACCCAACCCTTCTAAATAAAGTCTCATATCACCAAACTGTATATCAACTACCCTTTTACTAACATCACAACTTGGAACAAAGGCTTTTCAAAGTAACACAAAGTTACTAACTGAACTACAGTGAACCCCCAAAATTCATGGGGGTTATGTTCCTAGAGCCCTCACTATTTGTGAAAAACTGCGAATTTCAGATATGGTTAGTAAAATGCCTGTAAATGGCTATTTTTAGAGTTTAAACCCTAAATATGCTGTCTCCCCAGTTATGCAATTTAATTTAATAAAATACTGTTATTAGTTAAAGCCTTAGAAGGTGCAGGCTATTTTGGTGGCAGTTTAGGGATCTTAGGACTTTAAGAACAAAATCCAAAACACAAGACAGCTATGAGCAGTACACCAACCTGTTATGATGCGAGAGTGTAAGTGCATCTGCCGGATGGGTTACAGGGCAGCAGCCAATCAGCAGCAAGGAGAATTGAATAATGCCTCCAATTGGCTGTTTCAAAACCTTTCAAAAAAAAAAAAAAAAACAGTTGCGGGGAGGATATTTGCCATTTCTGAGAAACTGTGGGAGTTTCTGCAACAATTATTAGTTAGGTTCTAAGGAAAAATCTGGAACGACTGAGGCCAGGAACTCTGAAGGGGAACTTCACAAGTGTTTACAGTATTTCTTCTGTGATGACAGGGGGGTTTTATTCCATTTTTCCTGTTTGATCACTTTATATTCATTTACAGGATGTTGATTATGGATAAGTTGATTTTCATTGTTTCTTTTCTAATAGGTAAGGATATGTGGATATTAACACACATATGGAGACATAGAGGTAGATACAAATATAATGTTGGTTTTCCTTTCATCAATTCACCTAAACTATCATATAGTTTACCATTATTTTTACTTATATTTATTGGTATATGAAGTGTTTCTATTTAAAATTAAAATTAACACAAAAATATCACCTCTTTGAGAATTCATATTTTGAATTCATCATATTTGCAACAATTAGAAATGATTTAGAAAAATCATAGTGCAGAACCTCATGCAAAATTCTTGCTTTTGAAATTACAATTTCTAAAAATGATACCTTTTTTAAAAAAAACATGGTGTAGGTTTTAAATCTGTAGCACTGAATTTGTTGGTTTTCCTTTCAGAAAGAGTACAGAAAACCAGCAGTTCTTTGTAATTTTCACTTACACTGCAAGGGATGAAAACATATATTCTAGTGACTTGGATTTTTAGAAAAGCTCATTAGCACTATTGAGCATGTAATAGATATTTTGGCTAAAGATGTTTATGGGCCTTACAAATAATTTCTTCCTCCCACACACCAAATTTAACAATTTTATAGTGCTTTACAACTTCCACCCCCATTCATGCACCTCACCATTATACTAGGAGCCAAATTTTAATTATTCTTGTTGCCTCCAGTACTATATACACGTTTAGAAAAGATGCACCCTACACTCTGATTCAATGCCAAACTTCACTGATGGAAAACAGGTCCACTAAGTAAGTAATGGTGATGAGTGAGATTGCATGCTGTTTGACTACCAACAGACCATCAGAAAAAAAGTTTAGGTCATGTAAAAACAGCCTTTTGCCAAATAAGTCAGGATGGCTGGCGGCCTTGGTAAATGTGTGAATGAACTTGATAACCCTCTCTGTTTGGAGAATTCATGTAAAATATTTTGCTGGTTGCTTTATTTGGCTGGGTTTAGAATGTCAAGGGATTTGCAATATGGGCATTAGCTTCTAAACTCTTAATGAGTATTTTGATGGCTTCCCAGGACATAATGTATAATACAAAAGGACACTTGAGGAAACCTGAGAGACACACAACAGAATTGAATGTTTTACCAAGAATAATGTATAAGGGTGCTGAAAGGAAACAGTGGCTTTCTACTAGTGAGTACTGCCACCCTAAAAACATAAAGAATTGACTTCATAAAGAACTATTGTATCTTGTTATTATTTAATAAGATATAACTATGTAATAATAAATGATATTTACTGAGCATCTAGTATTTACTAGATCCAGTACCATATCCTTTCCATATATGAACTCATAGGGCCCTCAAAATATTTTAATGTAAAAAAATTATCACATTTTACAGAAGTGAACATTGAAGATCAGAGAAGTTAACCTTGCTCAAAGCCATGTAGGAGCTTGGGATATAAAATCTGGAGTCTAACCTTTGATATGTTGAATTCAGACTCTTCTTATTGTATAAACCACACAGTCACACATGCACATACACAGACACAATTTATATTGCAGTCATTCATTTTTTTAAACTTCACTTATCTGAACATTTTTAAACCAAATTCCTGAATTTATTGAATATGATACAAAAAGGAGCAAAATTTAGTGATTTAAAAGATAATTAATGAAAGATGACTGTATCATATACACATTTAGTTGCCCAGTTGAAAGCTCTGTTGTTTCTAGGTGAGTGAGAAAACAAAGGATTGATTTTCACCCTTCTAAGCTTCTTTCTGTACACAGATTCCCAGCATTTACCCTTCAAAAAGTCCCTGTCCTTCAATCTTCTGACCTTCAAAGTGTCTCTTCTTGGAAACCAATTTCACAGGGTTGGGTGATGTGTAGCTTCCCAAAAATCCAGTTCACAAGTCTCACTCTCTGTGTATCAGTTACTCTTATCTTCTTGGAAAATTTCTTATCTATTAAAATTCAGGCAATTTCTATTTTTCCCAGTGAAGGAGAGGTCTCTGTTTAACTAGACTTAGTTTCTGTATACTATAGTTACAAACGATTGCACACCATTTCTGTCAGTGTTTATCTTTGTCAAAAACACTGTTCTTTTTTCCTATCTACTGTATTCTCTGATTTCTGATTTTGTCTATCCTTCTTCCTTGTTTACCTTATATTCAATATCTGACCAGTTTTAAGACAGCTTTACTTCTAACATCCACAATTTTGGCTCATCGAGTGCATACACATACAACACACACACAAACACACACACACACATATCTGAATGTCTTGTTGTACAGGCGTCCTCTATTCATTTGTGAGTTTGCTTCCTGGATATCAGACTTAATCTGATAGTCATCTCACATTGCTTTGAACTCCTGCTAAATTTCACTGTGCCTTGATCAATAAAAATCAAGTTGACATTTTATTAAAAAGTGGTGTGAAATAATATTATTTTCTTGAAAGGGACATTCTGAATTTTTGTTATATCACAAGGATAAATTTAAAAAATGGTATATAATGTTGAGTACCAGGAAAATAAATTAGTAAATATTATTAATTGGTAATTGATTCCAAAATAAAGAACATGTGATTCTTTTCATTTTAATTTTTATACTGTACTTTAAACATATATATGAACTTATTTCAACATATGTATTTCAAAATTTTTTAAATCTATGAATATTATTAATGAGAAATAATGAAGTGCTGACAACCAATAAAACAATAATCTGCAGCATTAATAAGATGACTAAACATAATAGTGCTACAAAAACAAAGCATATTTTTAAAATTCTGGAAGTGAAAAGGTAAATAGATAGTGGAACATATAAAATATCTCAACAAAAATTCATAAGTGAACATGCTCAAAACTAGAGTTATACTATATATAAAGTTTAACTTTTCCAGGACAAAAATGAAATAAAGATAAAAATGATTGAACTTTAATGATAATTTTAGTAGAGAAATATCAGGGGTTCTAGAACACCTGAGTTTAGTAAGAAGCATTGCTGTATTTTATGAATCTGTTATCAAGTAATTCTTTTAGAAATTAAGCATTGCCTAGGTCCTTTTTGCTTCCAACAAGAACTGAGCAGGACAAGCCAAAAATGGTGCCAGTTTATTGAGTAGTGAGTGGTGAAGGGATAAGGGAGAAACTGGCTCTCCACAGCAAACTTGGGCCAAACAAAAGAGGAAAGAAGAAAAAGAGCAAAAATAAGAGTACACCCTTGTGTAGCAGAGACAGAGTGGACTACTGTGAAGATTCACCATAGCTGGCTGCTCAGGCTGTCTGGTCTCTTTTATCTGGTCCACATCCCATAGGAACCCAGGAGAAGTTTTACATAGTGAGTGCTGAGAATTATTTGGCATTGTCCTGGGATTTTGTAGTTAACAGATCCTTCTTATTTCCCCAGCCTTAGGGCTAGGGATTTAGCTCAGTGGCTCTGCCACCTGCCTCACAAGTGCAAGGTCCCAAGTTTGGTCCCCAGTACCAAAAAAAAAAAAAAAAAAAATCTATTTCCTCAGCCAGCTTTGCTACTCCCCATTACTCAAATCCACATCTACTTTTAAGTTCTGTAGTTGCTAGAGGAAAATCAAAATTGTACCTGGTTTTCAGGAGCTGATAACCCAGAGACAACATGCAGAAAAGACAATGAAATATAGCACAGCAAAAAATAATAAATAATGTAGAAAAAAAATCACATGAAGTTCAAAAATTGGGCTTCAAAAACAAAATTATAAAAATGGTGATATTTTACAAGATATTGGTTTTGAGTTGACTTTGAAAACTTGCATAAATTAGGTAGAAAAGAATCAAAGAAAACTAAGAATACAATTTTCAATGTTATCTGTAGCAACATCCATTCTCATAAGACAGTAAGATGAGAACCAAGAGTTCATTTAATAAATAATAGAGCCAAATGCAACTGTGCACACCTGTAATCCAGCCACTGGGGAGTTAAGGCAAAGTTAAGGCCAGCCTGAGTAACTTAGTGAGAACTTTTCTCAAATTAAAAAGGGATGGGGATGTAGCTCAGTGGTAGACCGCCCTGGGATGGCTCTTCAACAACAACAAAAAAAAAGTAGAAAAGAGGGTACTCATAGGTCGAAGAATTGTAGAGAGCTTTGTCAGGAAACATAGCACAGGGTTGGAGGGTTATATAAGTGCCAGGAAACAAGGGAGAGAAAGAAATCTTTGCTTCCTAATGTAAAGAAATGGTTCCACAAATCCATATTTTATCCCAATTTAAGAACAAAACACATTTAGAAATAACTCATTAATTCTCTCAGAAGATTTCTCACTTTCTGTCCAGTCATCTTTGCCTTTTTTGCCCAGGCTTCTCCTTTAACCCAAGTTCTGGTTTCTTTGCTCAAAAATACTTTAATGTGCAGAAACATGAAAATACTCACTTGTTGACAATGAACAAGCCTGAGTTTGAATGACAGATTTATTATATGAGTTCTTTTGCACAGTGATTGAATATTTTTCAGGCTGTTTCCTTGATTGTACTTTTTTAATAAAAAAATGTAACAAAAGTTGTATGATTTAAATTGGATAAAGCCTGTAAAAGAAGTAAAAATAATACTTGGTTGTGTAGTATGGTTTAATCCTTGTTAGCTACAATTAACTATATTTTATTTTGAAATCAAGGAAGAAACTTCTAAACTTTCTATCATTAAAATATATGAGTAATTAAAAATTGCTAAGTGTGAGGCTGAAAATGGTGGTTAGGCACCATTTGCTCTTAATAGAGCAGAGTCTTTGAAAGGAGCCAGTCTGGGGTGTAGTTTTGAATCTTGGCTCTGCTGTTTACTGGGCATGTAACCTTAGAGGCATCAGCTAGCCTTTCAAGCTTTATTTCTTCATGTTTAGGAGGTCTACAGTAGTATTTACTTCATTAGATTGTTATAAGAATTACATGAGCTAATAAACAAAAATCAGAGCTTGGTATATATTTAGCCCTCAGTATATGTTAATTATTTTATTGTTGTTTTCATTTGGTTACTGTTGTGATAATTATAAGAAGCTGTGTTCAGAAGTGAAATTGATTCAGGGGGTAGAGCCAGTGGATTCTTGGATTGGTGTAAGAGTGAGTGTCTGGACTTCCATAGAGTCGGAGAGGACAAAGCCCATCCTGTGTGCACGAGCATTCTGAATAACACTACATGAAACTGCTTTAGGAAAGAGCATCTATCTTTACAAAGAACATCTCAGCTGTGTTTCTTTAAATGGAAGGAATCTGAACTTAGTCAGGGTAGAGGACTATTAGGCCCATGTCTTCCTTTGTATTACATTATAGTTCTAAAATAATGGAAGAGTTGACAAATAGGAGAGTAACATATTTACCCTGAGAGGAACAGAATAAGCAGAGGAAGAATTAGAAGAGAATTTATTTTGTCCCATATTGTAAGTGATGATGTTTCTCTCTTTTCTAGATTCAAAGACATTAATCGAGCTTTATAAATGTAAAAAATATGAAAACCTAAAAGAATTCCAAGCTTTAAAATCATGTAGAAAATAAAATAAAACACATACACACATACAAAGTATGATGGTGGTATATATTCAATTGATTATATATTCAATTGCTTAATAATGAATATAAGTTTCTGAAAGACCACACTAGTGAAAACATATTTGGAGGTAATGAAATTCAAAGACCAGAAAGACTCATTATATCTGGAGAATGGAGGTAAAGAGATGAATTCAAAGAATCAGCAAACATAAAGAAAAAATAACTTACTTCAATTAATTGTCAAATATATATTTTAAAAACAACTTTTCTCAATAAAGAATGGTTTTTGTTTATTTATTTATTTTTTGGTATGGGGGATCGAACTCAGGTCCTTGTGCTTGTGCAGCAGGCAGCAAAACTACTGAGCTAAATCCCCAGCCCGAGAATGCTTTTTAAAAATCTGAATTAAACACAAACTTTAGTAAACACAGGAACACATAAAAGGACGATTTGAAATAGTATTTTCCAACAACTGTCCTGGTGAATCAGTCTCTATTACTTGGAATATTGAAATACAGAGAGGAGGTGAGCCAATCCCAGTGCCCAGGAAGGGGCTCCCCACCACCATTCCACCTCTCTTAGGGCAGAGGAGGTGAGCCAATCCCAGCACCCAGAAGGAAGCTCCCATAAGCCATTCCACCTTTCCTAGGGAAGAGGAGGTGAGCCAATACCAGCATTCAGGAGGAGGATACCCTGCCCCCATTCTACCACTCCTAGGACAGAAAAGGTGAGCAACAAGGACGCCAGCAGCAACCCTCCCCCTGTGGAAATGAGACAACATGTAAACAAGCCTCAAAAACAGACTTCCAGATCAAGGAAAGAAACCCCAAAGGGAAACGAGTTGGAACAATCTGATATTCAACCACCTAGACTCCCTGAACTGGCAACAAAAGAGGTTCTGGAAAAAAATGAAATCAGAAATAATTTCTCAGATAACAGCAAAGATTGTGCCCATAGTGCAAGACATGATTAATAAATGTAGAGATGACACAGATTAAAAAATAGAGAATCAGAGGAACATGATGGAATCCCAACATAGGTAACAAATGGAATGCAGAAAACAGATGAAAACAGATTTCCAGGAGATTAAAAACTCCATTGAAAGTCTATGCAGCAAAATGGACCAATGTGAGGACAGAGTTTCAAATACAGAAGATAAGATTGCAATTAGTGAGGAGGAAAAGAAAAATTGCTTTAAAATTGTAAGGGGCCATGAGAAATCAGACCAGCAGCTGCTAGATGATCCAAAGGAGAATAACATAAGACTGGTTAGAGTCAAAGAAGAAACAGAAGAGAATGCAGATGACATAAGAAAAAACTGTTCACAGAAGTGATGGCAGAAACCTTCCCAAGGAGGAGAAAAGAACTTGACATACAGATAAGTGAGGCATTTAGGACTCCAACTAGCCATGATAAAAAAAAAAATCTACACATAGGTATATAATAGAATTCCAGAAACCCAACAGAAGAACAAAATTCTACAAGCAGTGAGAGAAAAGAAACAAATCACATACAAAGGAAAGCCCATCAGAATCATAGCAGACTTCTCAATGCAAACCCTCAAGGCAAGAAAAGCTTGGAGTGATGTATTGCAAGCCTTAAAGGAAAACAGCCTCCAACCCAGATTTATGTACCCTGCGAAACTATCTTTCAAAATGGATGGAGAAATAAGATACTTTCATGATAAAGAGAACCTTAGGAACTTCATGAATACCAAACAAACCAACACTCCAAAAAATTTTAGACAATACCCTAGGAAAATACAATGAGGATCACAACCCCAGGAAACCCAGCAGAATGAATCTGTTGGGTATGAAAAATTAAAAGTAAAGGGGGAGATTCCAACAAAAAGAAAAAGTCATGACAAGGCTTTGAAAACTTTTAAATTGATCTCTCTAATGAATACATAATTCAATCTTGTTATTGTACTGATTAGTATTTTTCTGATTCTAGTGTTTCACACCTTTCCTTGTGCTGTAGTGGCTGTTTATCATCTTCTTGTGTCTACTTTTAAATTGGGTTGTCTATTAATGAGCTGTAAGGCTTCTTTATATATTCTTGTCACAGGTTACATGCATTGTAAATATGGTCTGTTTAAGGATAACTTTTCATTGTAATGATGTCATTTAAAGTTCTGAATTTTGATGGAATCTCATTTATCAATATTTTTCTTTTATACCTCATGTTTTTTGTATCCTAGGTAGTTCTTGCCTACCTTAATTCATAAACATTTTCCCTTATAATTTCTTGTTAAAGTTTTATAGTTTTAGTCTTTCATATTTAAGTTCATAGATCCTTTCAAGTTATTTTTATGTATGGAAATAAAGGATTGAGGTTAATTTTTTACATACAGATGCCAGGTGTTCTAGTGCCATTTGCTGAAAATGCTATCTTTTCCTCTGCTCTTGAATTGAGTTGATATTCTATAAAATGTTAATGTTAAATAATTTTTCAAAACTCAGTGGACCATCTATGTGTGGTTCTATTTCTAGATTCTCTGTTTTATTCCAATGATCTATATGTCTTTCCTTACACCAACACTGCCTTGATTACTGTAGCTTTAGAAGAAGTCTTAAAATTAGGTACTAAACATCTTCCAACACTGGTTGTTTTTTTAACTTTTCTAGATCCTTTATACTCCTACATAACTTTTAAATTTCAATATCCAATCCTTCATTTATAGCAAGTATACACAGACCTGAAGTTTTATATATACCTTGTGTTTTCTAATCCTGCTAAACTCAAATACAAGTTCTAGGGGCTCCTAGAGATTTCTTAGTATTTTCTCTGTAGATGATCATTTCATCTACATATAAAGATTTTGCATCTACCGTGCCAATCCTATCCCAGTTGTGTCATTTTATTGCCAGACTATTTTGGTGGGGACTAGGTTTCAAAGTTTAATGGACAGATAAAGAGTAAGCATATCTGCCATTGTTCCCCACCTTAAGGAGAAAGCATTGTATCTTCTCCATTCATGTAAGGCATTCTCGCTGGAAACGTGGAGTACATGTCTTTAATGTGTTGAGAAGTTTCTGTTCTACTTCTAGTCTCCTGATAGCTTTTACCATGAGCAGCTGTAGAAGTTAATCCAATACTTTTTCTCCAACTAGCGACAGGATCATATGGCTTTTTCCTTTCCTCTGTTAAAATGATGACTTTTGGGGGTGGATCTTCCAATGCTGAACCAACACTGCCATCCCTATAACAAAACCACTTTCTACATCCTGCCAGATATGACTTCTAATAGTTGGTTTTGTTAAACAAATTTCTATCTATGTTCATACTTTTTTCTTCTATTAGCTTTATCCAGTTTTAGGATTAGCACAATGTTGAGTTCCTAAAATGAGGGGAGAAGTGTTCCTTCTTTTTTCTGCTCTAAATGTCTGATACAATTTATTGGTTAAAACGTATATGACCCTGTTGTCATATAGGTAGGTTTTCAAGCTAGGAATATACATTTTTTTTTCCTTTAAGTTTATTGGTACATCTTAGGTGTACAATACTGTTACAGTCATCATTGGGATTTTTTTTTCTTAAATTCTTCTATTGGTACATTTTAGCTATACAACACATTTACATTTCTCATTGGGATCTTGTGCCTTTGCATGATGTATCTTGATTCTTATTTTTTCCCCATTCCTAGCCCTCCCTTCACTTCCTCTACCTTTCCCTATTTACAAAGACTTTGTTTCTTTTTTTTATTTCTAATCATTTTTCCTTTCCCTTCTTTCCATTCCCCTGCCCCTCCCACTGCCCCTATCCCTTTGGACATTTTCTTCTTATTTTGCATTATCGATTATTCATTCTAATCATTGGTACATTTTAGGCATACAATATAATGACATTAATCATTGGAAATTTGCATCTTCACATAATCTTTCTTCGTTCTTATTATTCACCCTTGCCCAGCCCTCCCTTCAACCCATCCATTCCTCCCTACTTACAAAGATTTTGTTCCTATTTTTCAATTTTCTCATATTAATTCCATTCCCTTGTCTCCTTTCCCCTACCCCTCCCTTTACCTTCCCCTTTTCCCCTTTTCTTCCTATTTCACATTATGTACTATAAATTTTACTCCTTATTTACACTTTCAGTTTCTCACACCAGAGAAATTATTAGGTATTTATACATATTTGTCCTATTTATTTCACTTAAGAATATTGCCTCAATGTGCATCCATTTAGCTATAACTGTCTCCAATTTCTCATTTTTTATGGCTGATCAGTACTGCATTTTATTAAAAAGCCACATTGTCTTTATGCAGTCTCCAGTTGATGAGCATATGGGTTGTTTCCAAGTTTTAGCTATCACTCACTGTGCTCCTATGAACATGGGTGCATATATATCACTGTGGTATGATTTTTTTAATTCTTTGGGGAAGATCCCCAGCAGGGGAATAAGTGGGTCAAATGGGACTTCCAGTCCTAGTTCTTTGAGGTATTTCCATACTGATTTCCACAATGGTAGCACCAGTCTACACTCCCACCAGTAGTGGAGCAGGGTTCCTCTTTCCCCACAGCCCTGCCAGCATTTGTTATTGGTGGATTTCATGATAGCACCCATTCTTTCTGGAGTGAGGTAGAATCTTAGTGTTGTTTTCTTTTGCATCTCTCAAATGACTAGTGATGTTGAACATTTTTTTCATGTACTTATTTGCTATTTCTACTTCTTTATCTGAGAAATGTCTGTTCATTTCAGATGCCCATTTTTGGATTGGGTCTTTAAATTTGGGAGGTCTGATCTTTTCAAGTTCTTTATAGATTCAAGATAGTAGACCTTGGTCTGAGGAAAAGCAGGTGAAGATTTTTTCCCACATTGTGGGTTGTCTCTTCACACTGCTGGTGGTTTCTCTCGCTGTGCAGAAGCTTTTTACTAAGAAGAGATTCTGGTTGTTGATTGTTTGTGCTAGCTCATGAGAAACTGAGGTTTTGTTCATAAAATCTTTCCCGACACCAATGTCTTCAAGAGTTCTACCTAACCTTTGTTCCAGCCAGTTCAGCATTTCTATTTTATATTTAGATCTTTAATCCATTTTGATTTTAGTTTAGTGTATGGTGAGAGATATAGGTCTAGTTTTAAACTTTGGCAAGTTGAAGCCCATTTTTTCCAGCTCCATTTATTAAAGAGGCTATCTTTCCTCCAGTGAGGGTGTTTGGATCCTTTATCAAAGATGAGATGGCTAGTGTGTCTGGAGTTGTTTCTGCATCTACTAATCTGTTCCACTGATCCTCAGGTCTGTTTCTTTGCCAGTACCATGGGGTTTTTATCACAGTAGCTTTGTAGTAGAGTTGCAGGTTGGGGATTGTGATACACCTTGCCATGTCTCTGTTACCTAGTATTGCTTTTGCTATTCTGGGTCTTTTCTTGTTCCAAATGATTTTTTGGATTGTTTTCTCAAGGTTCGTGAAGTATGCTCCTGGGATCTCAATTGGAATTGCATTAAATCTATATAGCAGTTGTGGAAGTATGACCTTTTTCACTATATTAATCCTTCCTACCTAGGAGCAGGGGATGTCTGTCCATTTTCTGATATCATCTTCAATCTCTCTTTTCAGAGTGCTATAGTTTTCAGAGAAGAGGTCTTTGATTTCTTTCACTAGGATGATTCCTAGGTATTTCAGTTTTTTGGATGCTATCGTGAAAGGAATTATTTGTCTTATTTCTCTCTCAGTGAGTCTGTTATTCGTGTAGAGGAAAGCTATTGATATCTGTGTGTTGACCTTGTAACCAGCTACTTGACTGAATTTGGTTATTAAGTCTAGAAGACTTTTGGTGGAGTTCTTGGGGTCTTCTGTATAGAGTATCATGTCATCTACAAATGATGACAATTTGACTTCTTCATTTCCTATCTTTATTCCTTTTATTCTTTTTCTTGTCTAATTGCTGTGGCTAATGTTTCCAGAACTATATTGAACAAGAGTGGTAATAGTGGACATCCTTGTCTTGTTCCTGATTTTAGTGTGAAGGATTTCAGTTTTTGACCATTTAGTATGATATTGACTGTTGGTTTTTCATAGATGGTTTTTATTGCTTTGAGGTAGAGACCATCTACTCCAATTTTTTGTAGAGTTTTTATCATAAATGCATGTTGGATTTTGTCAAATGCTTTTTCTGCATCTATGGAGATGATCATATGGTTTTTGTCCTTGGCTCTATTGATAAAGTGTATTACATTGATTGATTTGCATATGTTGAACCATCCCTGCATCCCTGGGATGAATCCCACTTGATCAGGGTATATGATCTTCTTGATGATCTTCTGCATTCTATTTGCCAGTATCTCATTAAGGATTTTTGCATCTATGTTCATTAGTGAGTTTGGCCTATAGTTCTCTTTTTCAGTTGGGTTTTTCTCTGCTTTGGGAATCAAGGTGATGCTTGTTTCTAGGAATGAATTTGGGAGTATTGCTTCCCTTTCAATTTCATTGAAGAGTTTAAACAGTAGTGGCAATAGTTCCTCTCTAAATGTCTTGCAGAATGAAGCAGTGAAGATATCAGGACCCGGGCTTTTCGTAGTGGGTAAGTTTTCAATTATGTTTTCAATTTCATTGATTGATATTGGGTTGTTTAGAATTTTTAGGTCTTCTTCATTCAACTTTGGTAATTCATACATACCTAGGAATTTGTCTATTCCATGTTTTCCATGTTATTGGCTTATAGGTTTTTGAAGTAGGTATTGATGATCTTCTGCTTTTCTGCTGGGTCCATTGTAATTTCATCCTTTTCATTCCTAATTGCATGGATTTGGGCCTTTTCTTTCCTTTTTCTGGCAAGGTTGACTAAAGGTTTGTCAATTTTGTTGATTCTTTTGAAGAATCAACTCTTGGCTTCAGTGATTTTTTGTATCATTCTCTTAGTCTCCATTGCATTGATTTCTCCTCTGATCTTTATAATTTCCTCCCTTGTATGAGCTTTGGGTTTGTCCTGCTCTTCTTTTTCTAGAAGCTTGAGGTTCAGCATCAGGTTGTTTAATTGGGCTCATTCTGTTTTGCTAATACACATATTCACTGCTATGAATTTCCCTCGTAAGACTGCTTTCATTGTGTCCCATAGATTCTGATATGTTGTATTGTCATTGCCATTTAATTGAAGGAACTGTCTGATTTCTTCTTTAATTTCCTCTGTGACCCATGGGTTATTCAGAAATGTGTTGTTCAATTTCCACGTGTTTATGAAATTTTTTGAGTTTCTTTTGCTATGGATCTCCAATTTCACCTCACTATGGTCTGATAATATACAGGGGATCACTTCAATTGCTTTGCACTTACTTAAACATGTTCTATGAGTGAGTATGTGGTCTATTTTGGAGAATGACCCATGTGCAGCTGAGAAGAATGTGTATTCTGATTTTGTGGGGTGGAAGACTCTGTAAACATCTGTTAAGTTCATTTGTTCAAGAGTTCGATTGAGTTCTAGTATTTCATGACTTATTTTTTGTCTAGTTGATCTATCTATTTGTGACAGTGGGGTGTTGATGTCCCCCACTACAATTGTATAAGTGTATATATGACTTTTCATGTCCATTAGTATTTGTTTTATATAGTTGGGTGCACTAGTGTTTGGTGCATTGATATTTATGATTGTCATCTCTTCCTGTTGGATTGCTCCCTTTACAAGGATGTAGTGTCCTTCATCTCTCTTAATCAGTGTTGGTTTGAAATCTACTTGATCTGCCAAGAGGATAGCTACTCCTGCTTTTTTTCGGGTTCCTATCACATGGGGTATGTTTTTCCACCCTTTAACTTTCAGTCTATGAGTTTCCTTTTGAATGAAGTGTGTTTCTTGTATGCAGCATATTGTTGGAGTTTGCTTCCTGACCCATTCTGCCAGTCTATTTCTTTTGATTGGTTAATTGAGACCATTAACATTGATGTTTATAACTGAAACTTATTGACTTATCATTGCCCTGACCTTTTCTTTTTGTTGGTTTCTCCCTGTTTACATTTCATTTCTGTTCATGCTATATGGGTTCATTCGGCTTTGCTTCCTGGGGTTATGATCATTAATGTCTGTTCCTAGAATATTGTGTAAAATTTTTTGGAGTGCTGGTTTGGGATTCACGAATTTCCTAACATTCTCTTTTTAATGAAAGTATTTTATTTCCCCATCAATTTTGAAAGATAATTTTTCAGGGTACATCAATTTGGGTTGGAGGCTGTTTTCTTTTAGGGCTTGGAATCTGTCACTCCAAGCTCTTCTTGCCTTACTGGTTTGTGTTGAGAAATCTGCTGTGATTCTGATGGGCTTTCCTTTGTATGTGATTTGTTTCTTTTCTCTCACTGCTTGTAGAACTTTGTTTTTCTGTTGAGTTTCTGGAATTTTAACAATGATATGCCTATGTGTAGATTTTTTTTATCAAGGCTATTTGGAGTCCTATATGCCTCACTTATATGTATGTCAAATTATTTTCCCCTGCTTGGGAAGTTTTCTGCCATTACTTCTGTGAAGAGTTTTTTTTTATGTCATCTGCACTCTCTCCTGTTTCTTCTTTCACTCCAGTCAGTCTTATGTTATTCTTCTTTGCATAGTCCAAGAGCTGCTGGATTGATTTCTTGTGTTCTCTTATAATTTTGAAGCAATTTTTCTTTTCCTGGTCATTAATTGCAATCTTATCTTCTATATCTGAAATTCTGCCCTCACTTTTGCTCATTCTGCTGTGTTGACTTTCAGTGGAGTTTTTAATCTCCTGGAAATCTATTTGCATTTGTTTTATAAATTCCATTTTTTTCCTACGTTAGGATTCCATCATGTTCCTCAGCTCCTCTCTAGTTTTTTTAATCATGTCTTGCACTAGGAGCACAATCTCTGCTGTTATCTGAGGAATTATTTTTGATTCATTTTCTTTCCTCCTATTCTCCATCTAGCCACTCATTCCTAAAACTCCTCTAGAAACTTTTCTCTTAGTGCCAACAATAACTTCTACATTGTCATTGTCAGCAGCTCCTTGCATATTTGATCATACTGTCCTCCTTGAAGCATTTTCTTTAAATGGTTTCCAACAAAAGATGACCTTGTTGCCCTGCTTCTGCTTCTTGATCTCCTATCCAGGATACTCTTCTGACATCAGTGTGTCTCAAGGTTCAGTCTTCAAATCTCCTATCTATCTATACATTATTCCTAAGCATTCTTATAAATTATCATTAATTTGAATATAACCTGTGGTTTCATAATTCCTAAACTTAGAGCCTTTGATATACAATTGGTTGTTTGACATTTCCTAAATTTTGATATCTCAAACATATCCCTAACCAAACCACCAGTTGTTTTCATCCTCCTTTGCCTTCCTTCTCTTAATAAAGGGCATAATTATGTACTTCATTCCTCAGATACACACCTTGTGGTTTTCCTTTACTGCTTTCTTTCCTGCATATCTCACACCAGAATTTCCCTAACTCTTAATTTGTAAAGAGATGATTAACTGACCTTCAAAGTTTTTATTTCTGACTTCTTTGTGTTAGATTTGACAAACTAAAACAAGTCATCTCAGTTCTGTAGAACACTTTCAAATGGTCTAATATACATGCAATTATAAAACACAACAAGGACAAAAAGACAATAAAAGAAAAAAATTTTTGAGGAGGTAATACCTAAGAACTTTCCTAAATTGGTAAAAGATATCTACCTACAAAACCAAGAATCTCATTGAGATCCAAACAAGATGAATACACTTAAAACCACATCCAATCAAAGTGCTGAAAATTAAGTTTTTTAAAAAAATCTTAAAAGTAGGCTTAACCAAAATCACAGCACAAATAAAGGGGAAAGTATAATTATGTCTACCTTCTCACTATAATTGACAGATGCAAAAAAAAAAATAAAGCAGCATCTTTGGACTACTTAATTTAAAAATAAATTAATCTATAACATATGGAGATAAAATATAGTTCATATATTCATAAATGAAAGTAGAAATAATATTTATTAGAGTGATACAACTTATGGAATCATTTCTGATAAAAATAAAAAAACATAACACCAAAAAAGTTACTAAGGGTATAAAACTTCCCCTAAAAACTTAGATGTGTCACACAAATTTTGATGTATAGTTTCAAATTTCATTCAATCCACAATATTTTCTAAATTTCTTTGAGATTTATTTCTTGATGCATGGATTATGTAGAAATGTGGCACTTAATATCTAAATATTTTGGGATTTTCTCAGTATATTATTGCTATGGATCTCTAATTTAATGTTTCTATGGTTAGAAAACATACTCTTTATAATTTCAATATTGCCCTATGATGATTCTAATTGACCCTTATTTTATGATTCAGCATATGGTTTGATTAGATGAATATCCATGGGTATCAAAGAATAATCTGCATTTTGTAATTGTTTTAAAGAATATTCTATAAATTTCAATTAGTTTGATGAAGTTGATAGTGTTGTTCAGATCATTTATATCCTCACTGAGACTTTTAGTCTGGTTTTTCTATTAGTTGCTCAGAGAAATACTCAAATTGTAACTTGTGATCATGGATTTCTTTCCTTTTCCCTTTACATCTATTAATGTTTGTTAGCCTAGAAAAACTAGAACAAGGAATCACTGTATTTTGAATCAATGTTATTAAATCCACATACATTTAGAATTATTATGACTTGTTGAGTAATCATTCTATAATTATTAGATATTCTTCATTATCTCCCATGATACTTTTCTCCTTTTTCTGATAATATAGTACATTAGCTGCCTTCCTTAGCATTTGGATTGAAATTCCTCCTCCCATCTTTTATTTTTAATCTGTGACTTTATAATGTGTTTTCTTGTAAACGGCACACAGTTTGTTTTTGTACCTTTATTCATTTTGACAATCTGCTTTTATTTAGAGATTATTCCTTTTATATTTAATGTAACAATTGTTGTGTAATAATTTAGCTTTATTTTTGTATTTTTTTAGTTTAGCCCCTGTGTTTCTTATTCTTTTTGCTTTCCTCTTTTCTCTTTGTACATCAGTCTCTTTTCACTTTATTACTTCATTTTATCTTTTCTATTGATATACTATCAAAAGTTTTGTTGGTGTTTACCTGTGAAAATGCAACATCTATCTCTCAGTTATCACAGTCTACCCACAAATATTCATGCTCTAACTAAAAACCCTTAGATCAGAACTTCACAACTGCTATAAGGACCTTACATACACAATTATAACTTCATTTATACTATTTGTGTCCTTTATATTCTTATTGATCTGTATAGATTTGACACCCCAAATTAGGAACATGAATCAGAAATAAGTTTCTACTATGGTTGAAACCATCAAATATTTTTAATTCTATTTTTTACTATAGTCCACTCACAGACTGATTATCAAATACAACCATCAAAATATATCCTGACTGTGACAAAACTTAACTTTCTCCATCTCTGTGTCTCTGGCCTAATCTGTCCCCTTCCCCTATTTTCCTCCATAGCTTTTATTACTCTCTAATGTTACATAATTATCTTATTTCATTTTACTGCCATGTCCACTAAAATGTAAATGCAGGGATGTGGCATGTCTTGTTTGCTAAGGATTCACTAGCACTTATAGTAGTTCTGATGCATGTACTTGCATCTTTCTGATGCAAACACAAGTTAGATCTGATGTAAACACTAGAAATACTTCAAGAATGATCAACAGGAAAAGATCCTTTATCCACTCAGGAGAGGGTGATTCCTTATAGGTAAAGTTTTATTCAAGAAGACAGTGAAAAATTTCCAAGCCATGAAAAATAGTTGTAATATCAGTAGCCAAGATCCAAAAGCCAAGGTAGTTATGCCAAAGCTGGCTATACACACATATTAACTTTCTCAAAAATTCAACATAAAATATTTGAAAATCTCCTATACACTCTTCTGAAGGAGACCTTAAATATTTTTGTTGATGATGAGAGTATAACCATTATTTATAATCAATGGAGAATATATAAGTTGCAAATCTATAGACATAGGACAAAATTTCCTAGCATATGTCCAACAGAGACATTTTTAGATATGCTTTTGTAGAATTTCTTGCCCTGGTATTAATTTTAAGAAAGTGTAAAACTGAGACTCAATGTATAATGAGAAAACCTTTAAATACAATATGGAGTGAACGTATAAATTTCCTAAGCAACTCTCTTTGCCTGCTGATAACATATCCTGACTTCCCCAGAAAGGCCTACTACTGTTTTAAAAAGCAATGATCCCTTCATAACTCATCTACCATGAACTAGTCATGAAAATTAATCAATGTGTTCCCAGTTTACATATAGACTTGTAGGCTATAGTTTGCAATTAATGTGTTCCCAGTTTATATATAGGCTTGCTTGTAGGCTGTAAGCAATATCAATTATCATTAAAGTTTTCAGTGTTTCAGAGGTCTTAGCTATCATATATCTTTATGCTTAAATCTAACCAGTTTGAAAGACAAATAGCTCAGATTAACAATAAAGTTGATTCACTTAAAAACATTGCTTTTTATGTCATCACTACTAAATTTATGATCAATTTTTCTGAAGGTGTATAAAAATTTTTTAAATGTATTAAATTATTAAACAGATTATTTTCCTACCATAGTTTCACAAATAATATAAAATGTTATGTTTTAATGGCATGATTATTTGAGGAATTATGATAGCAAGAAATATGATACACATAGAGAAGTCCTATAATTTATGGGAGTAATTTGATTCCAATCTAGTGCAATGGGGACCTTGTATTTAATTTTAAGTAAAAGATGGAATGGAAGTCCTTCCAAAGGACTAGATACCTTGCCTAAAGAATATCATTGGATCTCCAAGTCTAGTAAGAGAAGTTTTACAGGGGCCGGGGATTTAGCTCAGTGGTTCCGCTCCCTGCCTCGCAAGCGCAAGGTCCCGAGTTTGATCCCTGGTACCTGAAAAAAAAAGAGAGAGAGAAGTTTTATAGAATCACCAGGTATTCTGAAAATTATTTCTCAGGAAAAAAAGAGGACAATCCTATCCCCAGATATCTTCTGTTTTGACACATAAAAATGTACAGTAAAGCAAAGTAAAAGAGATATATTCAACAAAATTGTTATTTTTTTTAATATATACCAGGGATTGACCTCATGTCCTTGCACTTGCGAGGCAGGCAGTGGAACCACTGAGCTAAATCCCTGGCCCATCCAAAAAAAAATTTTTTGTTTTGGTACCGGGGATCGAACTTGGGTCCTTGTCCTTGCGAGGCAGGCAGCAGAACCACTGAGCTAAATCCCCAGCCCAAACCAAAATTATTAAGAGGCTACTTCTGGTTTTGGTGTGTGTACATCCTTGTAACTTTGTGACATTTTCCAGATTTTTTATATTAAAATGATATTATTTCAAACAAATGTAGCTGAAGATATACAAAAATAAGACAACCTAATGCTTTTGAAACAAAGCACTGAAACAAGTTCCTCGCCCAAAATAGTTCATTTTTGGAAATTTGGAAAAATTATTTTTATTATTTTATGTAAATTTTTCAAACTTAAATTTACCTTCTCCAAGAAACTTCCTTTACTTCTACCCTTATGACCCTCTAGTTTTCTTTAAAACTTTTGGATCATATTTTTTTACTTAGTGCTGCATATTAGTCACATGCCTGGAAATGACTAATGTATTTGTCTCATAAAACAGTGTTTTCCTTCAGGCAGGTGACAATGCAGTTGTGCCAGATGTCCCTGGGTGGCCATCTTGCCTCTTAAAATGTAAATTATGTATGCATGAGAATAGAACTGCAAGCACCTATGAAAGTACTCATGTTAAATAATTCCCTGATGTCTAGAAGCCAAGCCCAAGCACAGGAATTTTTCATTGTTTATGGATAATAGTGAACATCAGAATGGGCAGAATTTCATTATGGGTGCCATGAATTGGCCATGGAAATAGGCAAAACATAACAGATTGTACACAAATTTAGAAAGTCAGGATAAGTTTACAGCTAGAACTTCAAAACTTAGATGGAGAAATTAGCAGATCCAAAGTGTTAATGGTCTTCTTTTGTGCTCTTCATCCTCCAATTTACAGTCTACATTTTGTGAGTGGGGAGTGGTAGTGCAAACCTACAAATCCATCCCTGATGAAAGATGAGCCCAAAGGAATCATCTGTTTGTGTGTTCAAGTCTACTTGGGAAATTTAGCAAGATTATGTGTGTGTGGGGGGGTGTGCACATATATATATGTGTGCATGTGTGTCCATATATATATATATATATATATATATATATATATATGCATATATATATTTGTATGGCAAGGGATATGTACATATGCATATATATGGCAAAGGATGTAGCTCAGTGATTGAGTGCCCCTGGATTCAATCCCCAGTACTGAAAGAAAAAAACCCTCTATATTGCATAAATGAGATAAATTCTTTTTCCTTGAGTCAAAGTTCAATAAAATTATATTTTTTAAAAGTCACTAAACCACTATTGCCACTCACCTGCTCAGTTTTATTGCTTTGTAACACACCCCATTTCCACCCCTGCAGCTTGGAAGACTCTCACTGTAGAGCTACTTGGGAAATTTTTTAAGTTAGTACCTAAGAGAAAGGATCCAAAGTCATACTTGTCCTTTTCCTTAGCATGATGAAAATTGCCACACATTTGCCTTCTACCTTGGCCTTTTGCACAGTTGTTCAGTTCAGCTATCGTACATTTCCCATGAGCAATAGTGAAACAGAGAAGATATGGAAAGCTAAAATTTAACTTAATTTCATAATAAAAATGTATGAAAAAAAGGAGGAAGACAGGGAAACAGACACAAAAGGAATGATAACTATTTGTATGATCATACACTATACATTAAGAATTAAATAATAAATGTAATTTGTTATAGAATAATGAAAAACTAGAAGCAACTAGAGATTAACAATATTTCCATTTTATACTGATATATTATGCTCTAGTTAAGAGATATTAGAGCTTCTTTAAATGATGATAGTGTAGGTGGTGATGAAAGGTAACTGGAAGTATTCTAGACTTAATAACCAAATTCAGTAAAGTAGCTGGATACAAGGTCAATAGACAAAAATATATAGCTGTCCTGTACATAAAAAACAGACTCACTGAGAGAAAAATAGGTCAATTAATTCCTTTCACAGTAGCATGCAAAAAACTGAAATACCTAGGAATCAACCTAACAAAAGAAATAAAAGACCTCTACTCTGAAAACTATAGCACTCTGGAAAAAGAGATTGAAGATGATATCAGAAAATGGACAGACATCTCTTGCTCCTGGGTACAAAGAAGCAACATAGTGAAAATGGATGTACTTCCAAGCTGCTATATAGATTCAATCCAATCCCAAATGAAATCCCAGAAGCATACTTCATGGACCTTGAGAAAACAATCCAAACATTCATTTGGAACCAGAAGAGACCTGGAATAGCAAAAGAAATTCTAGGCAACAGAGACATGGCACAGAGTATCACAATGGCCAACTTGAAACTATACTACAAAGCTACTGTGATAAAAACAGCACGGTACTGTCAAAGAAACAGACATCAGGTGCAGTGGAACAGATTAGAACATGCAGAAACAACTCCAAACACACTCAGTCACCTCATCTTCAACAAACCCAAACACCCTCACTGGAAGAAAGATAGCCTCTTTAATAAATGGTGCTGAATAAATTGGATTTCAACTTGCCAAAGATTAAAACTAGACCTCTTTGATCCCTGGAACCAAAAAAAAAAGGAAAAAAGGTATGACTATAACAATAAAACTAGACCTATATCTCTCACCATGCACTAAACTAAAATCAAAATGGATTAAAGATCTAAACATTAAAATAGAAACTCTGAACCAGTTGGAATAGAGGTTAGGTAGAACCCTTGAAGACATTGGTGTAGGAAAAGATTTTATGAACAAAACCTCAGTTGCCTGTGAACTAGCACAAACAATCAACAAGTGGGATCTCTTCTTATTAAAAGGCTTCTGCACAGCAAGAGAAACCACCAGCAGTGTGAAGAGACAATCCACAATGTGGGAAAAAATCTTCACCTGCTCTTCCTCAGACAGAGGTCTACTATCTCGAATCTATAAAGAACTTAAAAAGATCAGACCTCCCAAATTTAAAGACCCAATCCAAAAATGGGCATCTGAAATGAACAGACATTTCTCACACAAAGAAGTAGAAATAGCAAATAAATACACGAAAAAATGTTCAACATCCCTGGTCATTCGAGAGATGCAAATGAAAACAACACTGAGATTCCACTTCACTCCAGAAAGAATGGCTGCTATCATGAAATCCACCAATAACAAATGCTGGCAGGGCTGTGGGGAAAGAGGAACCCTGCTCCACTGCTGGTGGGAGTGTAGACTGGTGCAAGCACTGTGGAAATCAGTATGGAGAAACCTCAAAGAACTAGAACTGGAAGTCCCATTTGACCCAGCTATTCCCCCGCTGGGTATCTTCCCCAAAGAATTAGAAGAATCATACCACAGTGATATGTCCACCCATGTTCACAGCAGCACAGTTTGTGACAGCTAAAACTTGGAAGCATCCCAAATGCTCATTGACTGGAGACTGGAGATAAAGAAAATGTGTTTTTTTTAAATAAAATGGAATACTACTTAGCCATAAAAAATGAGAAATTGGAGACATTTATAGCTAAATGGATGCACATTGAGGTCACACTCTTAAGTGAAATAAATAGTGCACACATGTGTAAATACTGAATAATTTCTCTGTTGTGAGAACCTGAAAGTGTAAATAAGGACTAAAAGGTATAATAGATAATATGAAATAGGAAGAAAAGGAGCAAAAGGGAAGGGGAAGTGGGACAGGTAGAGATAGGGGAAAGGAAAGGAGGGAATGGAATTAATATGAGAAAATGAAAAAATGGAAAAAATCTTTGTAAATAGGGAGGGATGGAGGAGTTGAATGGAGGGCAGGGGAATGGGGAAAAAAAAACAAGAACCAAGATAGAGTATGTAAAGGTGCAAATTGCCAATGATATATTGTATACCTAAAATGTACCAATAAAATTAATAATATTAAAAAATAAAGAAAAGTAACCTGATAAATAGAGAATATTGGAACAAAATTGTGAGAAATATGAGTCTTTAAATCACTTAAATTTCAGTGGTTCTCATATCACACGCACAACAAGGTGTTAAGACAATGAGTTAGAACTGAGGGCTTATGTGAAAAATACTTGTTCTCAGTTGGGAGAGTCTAAAATGATGTGTTTGCCCATGTTTGTTAACCAGTGGTATTTATTAATTGGTTCAGGGAGGTGTGGAGTACCAAAAAAACAAAGACCAAGCAAATTGTTTTTGCTGGGAAGGGGAGTGTACCACAAGACATCTGACATTGACAAATTCTAACTTGTTCATTGTTGGGAGCAATGCTACATAATTCTAGGGATAAATCATTTGGTTAGCCTAGTTCTCTTGCCTACAGCCCAGCTACAGAATAACTCCAGTTTGGCCTCCAGTCACAACTGAGACTTCAGTGATCCAGTAATGCTGTGATTCTCCAGGACAAGAAACATCCTGGGAGAACAAACATCTGCTCAGTTCCTCATTGTTCTTGGACTGATTAACATCTTGTTTGCCGGAGATGTACTGAACTCTCTGCAAGCCTTCCGTTACACCTTGTTTATCCCAATGTGAACTGTTGAACTCTCTGCAAGTCATTTGTTACATTTGTTTCTCCCGATGTACTGAATAAAAGGTGCTGCAAGCTAGGGGGCTTTTGTCTTTGCTGCCCAGAGCAGCACTGATCAGACCCAAAGCTCAGCTTCTTCTCAGTCTCATTTTTCTACCTTTCCTGTAATTCGCCGTGTGCTACCGTGGCTCGCAGGAGACCAGGACTCACTGCAGAGGTTCTGGTAACGTCCCCTTCCCCTGTCCCCTACAGTTCATGGAGTAGCAAAAACTGGAACACAATTTTTGAGTCAAAATGGATAGAGTACTAAACTCTATGAATTTCAAAGTAGTCAAGTATCAAGGTATGACTGTATTATGACACAAGAGGTTGGGGAAAATAATTTAATCAATTTTCTCTCAGTTTTAAATCCTCATATTTTGTGCCACCTTATAAATTGACTATATGTGCTCCATACACTAGTCTGTACACTAGACTAGTGATGATCATAAATATTTGTTTTTTTGTGGTCTTTATGAAAATATTTACCTTGAAAGCTAATAGTAAATTTTGTTCTATTTAGACTTTGGAAAATAGCAGTTCTATTCAAATAAATTTCCCTCTTCAGAGAAGGTTAATGTCCTTTTGCCAAAATATACCTCTTCCACTATACAACCTAAAGATAAATGTATAAATACAAAGATATTAAAAAGAATATCTGGGGTTGTTTTGTTTTGACATACACAATACAGAGAGAAAATTTTAAAATTTGTCACATCGGTTATACGAATGACAATTTATCCCTTGTAGAAAATGGATTAAACCACTATTATATATATGCACACTTTAGGCAATCAGTTACACAGAAATAAAAAAGTAACCTCTGAAATTCATGTTAATGAAATATAATAAACATTTGCACTTAGGTGCTTTGTTCAATAATCAGTGTATATGTACCATTATATCCAGATGGACTCTCTAACCATGTTACTTACAAGTTCTTAATGACTTTTCCTGCTTTAGAGCACAATGCCCTTGAGCCTCACTCTTTGAAATGGACCTCCTGTACTCCATATTCCCCCTTCACCTATTTCCATTTCAACACCTAGCATTTTTCCCTGAAGGCAATATGAAACTTGGCGATGATTAGTTGCTAAAAGTAATATGTGGTGGCAGCAAAAAGTCATTAGCTAGTACAAATTTGGCTGGAGATCAGCAGTGTTGCTTATAATCCATACTTTGGTAATGACTTGGATTGTGTTAAGAATAAAAAGAGCCAAAAATCATCAATTGGAGTGGTCCCATAAACAAAAGTCAGGGAGATGTGATTGATACCATGCACCCTTCCCACTCTAACCCCATACCTATTCAGAAAGACCATTGTTCAATCTTGTGTAGCCTGAGGCTACAGGCAGTAGGTTAGATTTAATAACAAGCCCACTTGTAATTGGTTGGTAATTCACTATAAAACAAAATATTGCCATGAAAAAAACTCTAGGCAGGAGGTCAAGAAAACTAGGCCCAGTCCCAACCATTTCAAACCAACAGTCTTTTATTGAGTGCGACCACATACAAATACACGTGTGTGGGAAAACCAACTACACTAAGTCCACCTTTGACCTGAAGGAACTTACAACTTATTATTAAAAACTGATATAGTTTTTGTTAATCTTTCAGTGCCTGTTTCCAACTTGAAAAATGGAAACATTGTATCCACCTCCACATACTTCACAAATAACTTGTAATGTTTTTCAATCTGACATATGAGAAAAGAAAAGTTTTGGTTCAGAGAGATCATATCTCACAATAAAACCTCAGTCAATAATAACATTTTAGTCCAAATATTTTTTGTCCTCAAATGTTGCGAGATTACAACTAAAATAAATGGGTCATTGATTGGTGCTTACTATTTTCTTTTTTTACAAATAATTTTTTTGGTGACTGCATTAGTCACTTCCCCAGCACTGGGAGAAAAAACCCAGCACGCACAGCTTAAAGGAAAAGTGGTTTAATTTAGCTTACACTTTTGAGGAATTCAGTCAATGGATGGCTGGCTCAAAGGGAGAAATGGCATGGCAAAAAGATCATGGGGGAGAAAAGCTGCCCACCTCATTGCAGTTGGAAGAAGAGAGAAGGGAAGAACTAGGGACATGAATGAACTATTCAAAATCACGCCCCCTGTGACCCTTCTCCTGACCAGGCTGACCTCGGAGCACATAAGACTTTTGAGGGACATTTTGGGTAAAAACCAAGAGTCACTTACATTTACTGCAACAATTTTTTTCCATGAAAACTTATTAGACATTCATAATGAATCTGCATAGTAAAGGGAGATCAAAAAAGAATAATAATGAGACAGAGGAAGTGAGCCACTCCCAGCACACAGGACAAGGCTTCCAGGGCACCATATCCCCACCCTCCAGCACAGAGGAAGTGAGCCATGTGGGAGGCAGCAGCACCTCCCCCCATTGAAATGAGAAGACATGCGCTTGGAAAATGCCAAATAACCCCGCTGCAGACAGGCAGGTCTGCACATGCCCTACCGAGGTCCTCAGTTGCACAGAACATGCCGAATCAGCCTGCTGCAGACAGGCAGCCACCTAGTTCCAAACTACCAAGATGCAGAGGACACCAGACCACCAGACCAAGGTACTGAGTCCTGCTGTTAACAGCCCAGAGGTAGGGGCTTCAGAGCCATCATCCCACTGCTCCTGGGCCAGAGGAAGGGGCTTCCAGGTCACCATGGCTCCCGCTGCTCCCAACCCAGAGGAAAGGGCTTTTGGGCCATCTTCTGTCCCGCTGCTCCTGGCCCAGAGGAAGGGGCTTCCAGGTGACCATAACTCCTGCTGCTCCCAGCCCACAGGAAAGGGCTTTTGGGTCACCATCCCTACCGCTGCTGCCTGCCCTTGTCTACCCCCAACCAGCTCAGAGGAGGTAATCCGTGCAGGTGCTAACAGCCACCCACCCCACTTAAAATGAGAAAACACTTAAATAAGTCTCAAAACCAGACTTCCAGATCACCTACAGCAACCCCAAGGGGAAATGAAATGGAACACTCTGATACTCAACCACCTGGACTCACTGAACTGGCAACAAAAGGGGATCTGGAAAAAATGAAATCAGAAATAAATTCTCAGATAACAGGAGAAATTGTGCCCCTAGTGCAAGACATGATTAATAAATCTAGAGAGGAGCTCAGGAACATGATGGAATCCCAATACAAGAAACAAATGAAATCCATAAAACAGATGCAAATAGATTTCCAGGACATGAAAAACTCCATTAAAAGTCTACACAGCAGAATGAGCCAATGTGAGGATAAAATTTCACATATAGAAGATAAGATTGCAACTAGTGACCAGGAAAAGAAAAATGGCTTCAGAATGATAAGGGAACATGAGAAATCAATCCAGCAGCTGCTAGATGATGCAAAGAAGAATAACATAAGACTGATTGGGCTCAATGAAGAAACAGGAGAGAGTGCAGATGACATAAAAAAATCTCTTCACAGAAATAATGGCAGAAAACTTCCCAAGCAGGGGAAAAGAGCTTGACATACAGAGAAGTGAGGCATATAGGACTCCAAATAGCCATGATCAAAAAAAATCTACACATAGGCATATAATTGTTAAGATTCCAGAAACCCAACAGAAGAACAAAGTTCTCCAAGCAGTCAGAGAAAAGAAACAAATCACATACAAAGGAAAGCCCATCAGAATCACAGCAGACTTCTCAACACAAACCATCAAGGCAAGAAGAGCTTGGAGTGACAGATTCCAAGCCCTAAAAGAAAACAGCCTCCAACCCAGATTGATGTACCCTACAAAACTATCTTTCAAAATGGATGGAGAAATAAGATACTTTCATGACAAAGAGCACCTTAGGAACTTCGTGAGTACCAAACCAGCACTCCAAAGAATTTTACACAATATCCTAGGAACAGACATTGAGGATCACAACCCCAGGAAGCAAAGCAGAATGAACCCATCTGGCATGACAAGAAATTAAATGGAAAGGGGAAGAACCCAACAAAAAGAAAAAGTCATGACCATGACAAGTCAGTACGTTTCAGTTATAACCATCAATGTGAATGGTCTCAATTCACCAATCAAAAGAAATAGACTGGCAGAATGGGTCAAGAAGCAAAATCCAACAATATGTTGCATACAAGAAACACACTTCATTCAAAAGGAAACTCATAGATTGAAAGTTAAAGGGTGGAAAACAATACTGCATGCGAAAGGAACCCAGAAAAAAGCAGGAGTAGCTATCCTCTTTGCAGATCAAGTAGATTTCAAACCAACACTGATTAACAGAGACAAAGAAGGACATTACAACTTTGTAAAGGGAATGATCCAAGAGGAAGAGATGACAATTATAAATATCTATGCACCAAACACTAGTGCACCCAAATCTATAACACAAATACTAACGGACATGAAAAGTCATATATCCACTAATACAATTGTAGTGGGGGACCTCAACACCCCACTGTCACAAATAGATAGATCAACTAGACTGAAAATAAGTAATGAAATGCTAGAACTCAATCAAACTCTTGAACAAATGAACTTAACAGATGTTTACAGAGTCTTCCATCCCACAAAATCAGAATACACATTCTTCTCTGCTGCACATGAGTCATTCTCAAAAAAAGACCACATACTCACACATAGAACATGTTCAAATAAGTGCAAAGGAATTGAAGATATCCTCTGTATATTATCAGACAATAGTTCGATGAAATGGAGATCCATAGCAAAAGAAACTCAAAAAATTCATAAACACATGGAAATTGAACAACACACTTCTGAATAACCAATGGGTCACAGAGGAAATTAAAGAAGAAATCACACAGTTCCTTCAATTAAATGACAATGATGATACAACATATCAGAATCTATGGGACACAATGAAAGCAGTCTTACGAGGGAAATTCATAGCAGTGAATACGTATATTAGAAAAACAGAATGAGCCCAATTAAACAACCTGATGCTGAACCTCAAGCTTCTAGAAAAAGAAGAGCAGGACAACCCCAAAGCTCATACAAGGGAGGAAAATTTAAAGATCAGAGGAGAAATCAATGCAATGGAGACTAAGAGAATGATACAAAAAATCAATGAAGCCAAGAGTTAGTTCTTCAAAAGAATCAACAAAATTGACAAACCCTCAGTCAACTTGATCAGAAAAAATAAAGAAAAGGCCCAAATCCATGCAATTAGGAATGAAAAGGGTGAAATTACAACAGACTCAGCAGAAATGCAGAGCATCATCAATACCTACTTCTAGAACCTATACGCCAATAAGATGGAAAACAGAAGAAATGGACAGATTCCTAGATATGTATGAATTACCAAAGTTTAATGAAGAAGACCTAAAAATTCTGAACAACCCAATATCAACCAATGAAATTGAAAATGTAATTGAAAACTTATCAACTAAGAAAAGCCCAGGCCCTGAT
Source organism: Heterocephalus glaber (assembly GCF_053883595.1). Taxonomy (NCBI): domain Eukaryota; kingdom Metazoa; phylum Chordata; class Mammalia; order Rodentia; family Bathyergidae; genus Heterocephalus; species Heterocephalus glaber. Next base: position 16,165,271 of record NW_028258358.1, on the reverse strand, counting down.
GGCTTCACTGCTGAATTCTACAAGACATTTAGAGAGGAACTGCTGCCATTACTGTTGAAACTCTTCAATGAAATTGAAAGGGAAGCAATACTCAAAACTTCATTCCAGGAAGCAAGCATCACCTTGATCCCCAAAGCAGAGAAAGACCCAACTGAAAAGGAGAACTATAGGCCAATCTCACTAATGAACATAGATGCAAAAATCCTTAATAAGATAATGGCAAACAGAATGCAGAAGATCAAGAAGATCATACACCCTGATTAAGTGGGATTCATCCCAGGGATGCAGGGATGGTTCAATATATGAAAATCAATCAATGTAATACACTATATCAATAGAGCCAGGGACAAAACCATATGATTATCTCCATAGACATAGAAAAAGCATTTATGATAAAAACCCTACAAAAAATTGGAATAGATGGTCTCTACCACAAACTGATAGAAGCCATCTATGAAAAACCAACAGCCAATATCATACTAAATGGTCAAAACCTGAAATCCTTCACACTAAAATCAGGAACAAGACAAAGATGTCCACTATCACCACTCTTGTCCAATATAGTTCCGGAAACATTAGCCATGGCAATTAGACAGGAGAAAGAAATAAAAGGAATAAAGATAGGAAATGAAGAAGTCAAATTGTCATTATTTGCAGATGACATGATACTCTATATAGAAGACCCCAAGAACTCCACCAAAAGTCTTCTAGACTTAATAACCAAATTCAGTCAAGTAGCTGGTTACAAGGTCAACACGCAGAAATCAATAGCTTTCCTCTACATGAATGACAGACTTACTGAGAGAGAAATAGAGCAAATAATTCCTTTCACAATAGTATCCAAAAAACTGAAATACCTAGGAATCATCCTAATGAAAGAAATCAAAGACCGCTTCTCTGAAAACTATGGCACTCTGAAAAGAGAGATTGAAGATGATATCAGAAAATGGACAGACATCCCCTGCTTCTGGGTAGGAAGGATTAATATAGTGAAAATGGCCATGCTTCCAAAACTGCTATACAGATTTAATGCAATTCCAATTGAGATCCCAGCAGCATACTTCATAGACCTCGAGAAAACAATCCAAAAATTCATTTGGAGCAAGAAGAGATCCAGAATAGCAAAAGCAATCCTAGGTAACAGAGACATGGCAGGGTGTATCACAATCCCCAACCTGCAACTATACTACAAAGCTACTGTGATAAAAACCCCATGGTACTGGCAAAGAAACAGACCTGAAGACCAGAGGAACAGATTAGAAGATGCAGAAACAACTCCAGACACACTCAGCCATCTCATCTTCCACAAAGGAGCCAAACATCCTCACTGGAGGAAAGATAACCTCTTCAATATGTAGTGCGGAAAAATTGGGCTTCAACTTGCCAAAGATTAAAACTAGACCTGTATCTCTCACCAGGCACTAAACTAAAATCAAAATGGATTAAAGATCTAAACATTAAAATAGAAACTCTGAACCAGTTGGAACAGAGGTTAGGTAGAACCCTTGAAGACATTGGTGTAGGAAAAGATCTTATGAACAAAACCTCAGTTGCCCATGAACTAGCACAAACAATCAACAAGTGGGATCTCTTCTTATTAAAAGGCTTCTGCACAGCAAGAGAAACCACCAGCAGTGTGAAGAGACAACCCACAATGTGGGAAAAAATCTTCACCTGCTCTTCCTCAGACAAAGGTCTACTATCTCGAATCTATAAAGAACTTAAAAGGATCAGACCTCCCAAATTTAAAGACCCAATCCAAAAATGGGCATCTGAAATGAACAGACATTTCTCAGACAAAGAAGTAGAAATAGTAAATAAATACATGAAAAAATGTTCAACATCACTGGTCATTCAAGAGATCCCAATGAAAACAAGGCTGAGATTCCACTTCACTGCAGAAAGAATGGCTGCTCTCATGAAATCAACCAATATCAAATGCTGGCAGGGCTGTGGGGAAAGAGGAACACTGCTCCACTGCTGTTGGGAGTGTAGATTGGTGTAAGCACTGTGGAAATCAGTATGGAGATACCTTAAACAACTTGGACTGGAAATCCCACTTGACCCCGCTATTCCACTGCCTGGGATCTTCCCCCCAAAATTAAAAGAATCATACCACAGTGATATATGTGTGCCCATGTTCATAGCAGCACAGTTTGTAATAGCTAAAACTTGGAAACAGCACAAATGCCCATCAACTGGAGACTGGATAAAGAAAATGTGTTTTTTTTATAAAATGGAGTACTACTCAGCCATAAAAAAATGAGAAATTAGAGACATTTATAGCTAAGTGTATGCACATTGAGGCGATACTCTTAAGTGAAATAAATAGGACATACATGTGTAAATACCAAATAGTTTCTCTGGTGTGAGAAACTGAAAGTGTAAATAAGGACTAAATGTGTAATAGGTAATGTGAAATAGGAAGAAAAGGGGCAAAGAGGAAGGAAGTGGGAGGGCTAGGGGAAAGGATAGAAGGGAATGGGATTAATATGAGAAAATGGAAAAATAGGAACAAAATCTTTGTAAATAGGGAAGACTGGAGGGGTTGAAGGGAAGGCTGGGGAAGGGTGAAAAATAAGAACCAAGAGAGACTATGTAAAGGTGCAAATTTCCAATGATGAATGTCATTATATTGTATACCTAAAATGTACCAATTATTAGAATGAATAATCGATAATACAAAATAGGAAGTAAAGGTCCAAAGGGGTAGGGTTATTGGGATGGGCAGGGGAAAGGAAAGAAGGGAAAGTAAAAATGATGAGAAATGGAAAAAATGGAAATAAAGTCTTTGTAAATAGGGAAGCTTGGAGGATGTGAAGGGAGGGCTAGGAATGGGGAAAAAGTAAGAACCAAGATGCATTATGTAAAGGTACAATTCCCAATGAGAAATGTAATTGTGTTGTATACCTACAATGCACCAATAAAAGAATTTAATACAAAAAAAGAGAGAGAAATGAGAAGACATGTAAATAAGCTTCAATACTAGACTTCCAGATCACCTAAAACAACCCTAAAAGGACGTGAGAGTGAATACTGTGATACTCAACCACCTGGACTCCCTGAACTGCCAAACAAAAGAGGATCTGGAAATAATGAAATTAGAAATAATTTCTCAGATAACAGCAGAGATTGTGCCCATAGTGCAAAACATGATTAATAAATCTAGAGAGGACACAGATTAAAAAAATAGAGGAGCTGAGGAACAAGATGGAATGCCAACATAGGAAAAAAATGGAATTCATAAAACAGATACGAACAGATTTCCAGGAGATTAAAAACTCCTTTGAAAGTCTACACAGCAGCAAGAGCCATTGTGAGGAACGAATATCACATATAGAAGGTAAGACTGCAATTAGTGACCAGGAAAAGAAAAATTGCTTTAAAATTGTAAGGGAACATGAGAAATCAATCCAGCAGCTGCTAGATGATCCAAAGAAGAATAACATAAGACTGATCAGAGTCAATGAAGAAACAGAAGAGAATATAGATGACATAAAAAAAACTGTTCACAGAAGTGACAGCAGAAACCTTCCCAAGCAGGAGAAAAGAACTTGACATACAGATAAGTGAGGCATATAGGACTCCAACTAGCCATGATCAAAAAAAAAATCTATACATAGGCCTATAATAGTTAAGATTCCAGAAACCCAACAGAAGAACAAAATTCTTCAAGCAGTGAAAGAAAAGAAACAAATCACATACAAAGGAAAGCCCATCAGAATCACAGCAGACTTCTCAATGCAAACCCTCAAGGCAAGAAGAACTTGGAGTGATGTATTTCAAGCCCTAAAAGAAAACAGCCTCCAACCCAGATGATGTACCCTGCAAAACTATATTTCAAAACTGATGGAAAAATAAGATACTTTCATGACAAAGAGCACCTTAGGAACTTCATGAATACCAAACCAGCACTCCAAAAATTTTAGACAATATCCTAGGAAAAGACAATGAAGATCACAACCCCAGGAAGCCCAGTAGAGTGAATCCATTGGGCACAACAAGAAATTAAAAGCAAAGGGGGAGAATCCAACAAAAAGGAAAAGTCATGACAATGGTAAGTCAAAATGTATGAGTTATAACCATCAATGTTAAGGATCTCAATTCACCAATTAAAAGAAATGTACTGGCAGAATGGGTCAAGGATCAAGATCCAACAATATGCTGCATACAAGAAACACATTTAATTCAAAAAGAAACATATAGACTAAAAGTTAAAGGGTGGAAAACAATACTCCTTGGGACAGGAACCAAAAAAGAAGCAGGAGTAGCTATCCTCTTTGCAGATCAAGGGGATTTCAAACCAAAACCTGAAAAACTCTGGTCCCAAGAATTTCAGATAAAGCATAGTCAACTTGTATGTACAAATCTATTGTAAACATGTGTTTTCATTCCTCTCAAGTAAAAACTTAAGAGCAGGACTGTTCATTCTTAACAGTAATACAAGAAATTTCTGTATTGTTTTCCAAAATGGTTTTGTCATTTTACATTCACATTAGCAGTATTAGAAAGTTCTAACTGGTTCACACCTAAGCTGACATTTGTTCTTTTAAAACTTTTAACTTCATCTCCCTAGTGAGTGTATAACACGATGTTGTTTTTGTACTGATTAATATTTTTCTGATTCTGGTGTTGCACACATTTCCTCATGCTGTACTGGCTATTTATCATCTTCTTGTGTCTACTTTTTAATTGAGTTGTCTATTAATGAGCTGTATATTCTTATACATGAGCTTAGATATTCTGGTCATAGGTTATACACATTATGAATATCTTCTGTTTAAAGACTACTTTTCATTTTCTTAATGATGTCATTTAAAGTTCTAAAAAAAAATAACCAAGATGAATCATGTATAGGTACAAGCACACAATGATAAATGTAAATGTGTTGTATACCAAACATGTAACAATAAAAGAATTTAAGCAAAAACAAAATAAAATAATAAATTTTGATGGAATCTCATTTATCAATTTTTTTCTTTTATACATTATGTTTTTGTATCCTAGTAAATTCTTGCCTACCCTAAATTCATAAACATTTCCCTTATAACGTCTTCTTAAAGTTTTACAGTTTTAGTGTTTCATATTTATGTTCATAGATCCTTTCAAGTTATTTTTATGTATGGAAATAAAGGGTTGAGGTTATTTTTTTACATACAGATACCAGGTTCTAGTACCATTTGCTGGAAACACTATCTTTTCCTCTGCTCTTGAATTGAGTTTATGTTCTATAAAATGTTAATGTTAAATAATCTTTCAAAACTCAGTGGATCATATATATGTGGTTCTATTTCTAGATTCTCTGTTCTATTCCAATGATCTATATGTCTTTTCTTACACCAACAGTCCCTTGATTACTGAAGCTTTAGAAGAAGTCTTAAAATTAGGTACTAAATGTCTTCCAACACTGTTTTTTTTTTTTTCTTTTTTACTTTTCTAGGTCCTTTGTACTCCTACATAACTTTTAAATTTTAATATCTAATTCTTCATTTTTAGCAAGTATACATAGACCTGAATTTTTATATATACCTTGTGTTTTCTAATCCTGCTAAACTCAAATACAAGTTCTAGGGGCCCTAGAGATTTCTTAGTATTTTCTCTGTAGATGATCATTTCATCTACATATAAAGATTTTGCTTCTACCATGCCAATCCTATCCTAATTGTGTCATTTTATTGCCATTTTAGTTTGGGCCTATGTTTCAAACTTTAATGGGCAGATGAAGGGAAGGCATTTCTGCCCTTGTTCCCCACCTTATGGAGAAAGCATTGTATCTTCTCCATTCATATAAGGCATTCTTGCTGGAAGTATGGAGTACATATCTTTAATCTGTTGAGAAGGTTCTGTTCTACTTCTAGCCTCCTCATAGCTTTTACCATGAACAGCTATAGAATTTAGTTCAATACTTTTTCTCCAACTAGTGACAGGATCATATGGCTTCTTCCTTTCCTCTGTTAAAATGATGACTTCTAGGGGCGGATCTTCCAATGCTGAACCAACACTGCCATCCCTATAATAAAACCACTTTCTACATACTGCCAGATCTGACTTTTAATAGTTGGTTTTGTTAAACAAATTTTTTATCTATGTTCATACTTTTTTCTTCTAGTATCTATCCAGTTTTAGGATTAGCACAATGTTGATTTCCTAAAATGAGGGGAGAAGTATTCCTTCTTTTTTCTACTTTCAATGTTTGATATAATTCATCAGTCAAAGTGTATATGAGCCTGTTGTTGTCATACAGGTAGGTTTTCAAGCTAGGAATATACTTTCTTTAATAGGTGCTATTAAAATTTTATATTTCCTCCAGAGTCAGTTTCATTAATTTGTCTCCCAAGGTACTTCTTAGAAGTTGTCAAATTTATTTCAAAAAGATTTTTGTAATTTTTTTATATCCTTTTAAATTCTGTAAAACCTCTGGTAATGTCTTCTAGATCTTGATATTGTAATTTAAAAAATGTATAATTGATATTGTGTAATAGGAATAAAAGGTTTAAAGGAATAGGGGAAGTGGGAGGAGTAGAGGAAAGGAAAGAAGGGCAAAGAAAAAATACGAGAAAAGGAAAAAATGGAAACAAAGTCTTTACAAATAGGAAAGGGTGAAGGGGTGAAGGGAGGGCAGGGGAAGGGGAAAAATATGAGAATTAAGATACATCATGTAAAGGTACAAGATCCCAATGATGAGTGTAACTGCATTTTATACCTAAAATGTACAAATAAACAATAGGAAAAAAATAATAATAATGAAATCCATAGTGAAAAATCCTTTACCAAAAAACTAAACTCATTCTAGAATACTAATAAATAGTCATCAAGGTAGATTATTTAGGAAATAAATATTACAGAATCAAAATAATATTTGGAGAAAATTGGGAAAATTAGGCAAGTGAAGAAAGGAATGCACTGAGATGACAACTTTCTCTGGTCATCTTTTTTCTGAAAACTTTCTCAAGAAATAATTTAACTGTGAGGGGAAAATAAGCAGCTCTCTCTATGGTGTGATTTGAAAAGATATTCTTTAAAAAACCAACAAACCAAAAATGTCTCTCTGCTTTAGTTTACCACAGGGTTTCTCTATCCTCATTGGAATCCCTCTAGGATTAAAGCACCTAGGAACCCTGCTAATATACTTATTGTTCTTCTGAAGGGTAATGCATTAAGCTGTTATCAAATACTGATGAAGCCCACATGATATTAGTCAAGTATCCTCAGAAAGCACTAATGGCCATCAAATAGATTTTTATACTGGGGAGGGATTTGGAAAGGCACCTAAAAGGGGAAAATCTATATGGAGTTATTCAGTGAACTAGACCACCCAGTAGAACCATAAGAGAAACAAGACTAAGCTGTGAAGTGCCAGAATTACAGAGAAATTATGAACAAATGGATAGGGAAACTTGTCAGAATACTACTACTTCACAAAATTCCTGAAGACCAACTCTCCCTTATATGTCTGGTTCGACAAAAATAGTTCTGCTTGCAGCTGGGGATTTAGCCCAATGGCAAAAATTCCTGAGTTCAATCCCCAGTACCACCAAAAAAAAAAAAAAAAAAAAAATTCTGCTCTTTAAAGTCACATGTATAATTATGAAACTTTCCATAGGATTCCATGAGAAAGTGATACTCTCATTTAGCAGTTTAATTTTCACAAACACTTATTCATTCATTGATTTAGCATATTTTATTGAGTGATTAAGAGTAAAGACTTTTGCCATGTTCTTAAATTTAAAATGAGCAACAACATTAGGGTTATAACACAATGATACTGCTTGCCTGGCATGCATATGGGCCTGAGTTCAATCTCAAGCACTATAAAAATCAGTAAGCAATAAAAATGAACTCCACTCACCCCAGGTTTATGGTGTGGTGGAGAGATAGACAAGTAAATACTCAAATAAAAGAGTAAATGATAAGATATAGAGATGAAATACCATGTGCTGATAGAGTACATAGTTGGAACAGCAGATGGACTACAGAAGGGGCAGAGAGGCTTCCTGAGCATAGTTACACACATATATGTTAAGTTCTGGAAATCTATAAAAGTCAAGGGGAAAGAGAAAGATAGC